>NC_054872.1:6687056-7005112 GCF_018320785.1 Cheilinus undulatus
ACAAATAAAGATTTAGAACTAAAGGAAGATACATGAATAAAAACATCATAAAGCAATGTTATAAAAGTTAATATATATAAAAAGCTGTTACAGTTACTCAAACATATACCCTATATACCCTTACCGATGGGGTTAAGTCACTATTTCAACTTTTTATCAACTTTTTCATTCTTTATGAATACATTTTTCCAGGCTTTATTTGTTGTTCTGAGATTATAATCTCGTTAACTGGGAACATAAATTTGGTATTTTCTCAAATAAATGTGATATGCTCAGTGTTGTACTCAAGACCACACTAGCCGAGATCAAGACTTGCCTGAGACCAGTGTGCACTGACACCAAGACAAGACCGAGGCTTTTGGGGGTTGAGACTGAGTCAAGATCGGGACCTAGACAAGACCAAGACCATAAGAATCAATTTTAAAAGACATGACAAGGTTGAACAGCATTCTTTCTTTTATTTTAGTTTTCTTCTTAATAAATTTTACAGATAAAAAGAAGGTGTGAAAAAAAGAACACAAAAAAATGTCAAATCTTAACAAATTTGTTCAACTCACTTCTTGTAAAAAATAAGTCCTTGTATGTATTTAAAAGCCACTGACAAGTCCAGAATCATTCTAAATATCTGAAAATGAGATGGTTATCTAGATTTATCTAGATCTAGATGAATGAGGCCTACAGTAAGTGTTCAGAGGCATTTCTGACTAGAAATAAGATGGACTGATGTCTGAGTTTTTGCAGGTGTAGCTATTTGTTGTTTTAGCAAGTGCTTCTCCTTATTATCACATCAGTGAAGTCGAAGAATAGCAGATCAGTGCTGGTCTCAACCGATGTTGATGGAAAATCCTGAGTCAGGCCAGTCCGAGACCAAGACAAGGCCAAGACATTCAAAATATGGTCTTGAGACAAGACCATTCTCAAGTAATATATGCTTCCAAATAATAACATTTGCAGAGTATAATTGCTTTTATAATGTATTTGTTGTTGTTTGTCCTAAAGAGAATCACTGGAACCTTCTATTAGCTAAAGAATTTCAGTAAGAAATCTTGTGCCTTTCATTGGATCAGGCATCCTGCATCATAAATGCATGTGTGACTTCTGCTACAAGCAAACAACTTGAAAATTGGTTCATTTTTATTGAGTTAAAAGTATTTTAATCATGGACAGACCTCCCTCCATCATTGAATTACATTCATCGACAACTGCAACTCACCTTTTTGCACTGCACGACCCATATGAGAAGCCCCAACATGGCATCTATGTATTGATATCTATGTCTCAGAGATTACATTGGACCAATCAGAGTAAAGGTCAGTTTAGGGGTCATATTTTCAAACACAACAAGCAAACTCAAATGCAAAATCCTCATTATCCCACACTTACATTTCCATCTGTTGTCCTTGACTATTGACTGTCACAGTCCCTTACACAAGACTTTAGTGCAAGTAGCCTTTAGCATCTCCTTGGGCAATCTTTCTTTAGTATGCCCTTTGACCTTTCCCCTGTAAGTCAACTAAACAATTTAACTTATCTACTCATCTTAAAAGGTTGTCTTTGATAAACAAGAGAAATAAATCTGTGCACGCTTTTGAGAAATGTCTGATGTCTTAATCTTATCCTTTAAAATGTTAAATCTTGTTTTCAATTTGCATTATATTTTTTTTGGTAAAGCTTTAAAGTTTGGGAACATAATTTGCATCTAAGCTCATCTTCCTGCTGGAGTCTGTTGACAGAGAAGATTTATTGATGACATCGTTTTAATTTGACATGGAGGAAAAGATCAAAATAGTCTTTGTAACCTGCAATCTTCTCCACCGATTACACGGGGCACGGCTTCTTGTTCCTGGTGCGGCTCTCCAAGACTGCAATTCAAAGCTAATCAAGTGCAATGCCCTCTCATTCTTCACATCCTCCTCCTGCTGTTTCTTAACAACGTCTCATTTCCACCAATACTCTCATTTAGCAACCAGGGAGATCCTACCCAGCAGCACTTTGCATTGTGGGAGAAGCTGGAATGTCATTGGAAAGGCTGACAAGATGACAGAGTGTTGGAGCTCCAAAATGTGTCTATTGCCAGTTAGATAATGGGTTATTTTGGGCGTTGAGATGAATCTTCCACATCATTAGGTTGTGTGATGGGGGTTTCTGTGGAGTGGCTAGCAGGGGGGAGGCACTGAAGCTGAGATGAGGAATGTGACGAGAGCCCGAGCTGTGACATTTTAGTATAGGGTGCACAATGTGACCGCTGACTACACACATAAAGGACTATCAACATAGCAGACCAAAATAGCTTTTTATGGGTATCCTGGAAGCAGTAAGGTTTACTCTCTTACATATGCAGAGATATGGTGAAACTGTGCAAAACAATGTTTATATCTCCTTGAAGAGAGTGGGAGGTGGGATGTTGATGACTCCCTGTGGCTTTAATTAGAGTTTAAGAGGCGTCATGCACATCTACGATCTCTCCCGTTGCTTCTTAATTTGATTGCATGGTGAAGAACTATACATAGATTAAACCGAGAGCATATGACAAATATGCTTTATTCTAAACCAATATTTAAAAACCTCATCAATTTAAAAGCTCCATACTCTATTTGGTTCGCAGCATGGCACAGATATCTAATGAGGAGAGCATCTGGCACTCACAACTCTGGAACGATTAACAATCAATTAGAAAACAACTGAAGTGAAAAAGATCAGATTGGCACAAAAGACTCTTTAATATGTACTGCATGTGCAGAATGATGTGATGTGCTTCCCAGGGGTTTAGATGTACAAGGCAAACACAAAAGGTCCCAGGACGGATCCCTGTGGCACACCATTATAAATGATCACGTTTGAAGAAATGCCATGTTGTGTGCTTTTACTTTATCCGTATAAATATAATTATAATACATGCCGAAATAAATAAAAAGGACAAAAATTAAAGGTCAAACACCTTCTGATAAAGCTGCACGTGAATGACTAGAAAAAACTAATTAAGGAAACAAAGATATGTATGCTGAGGAATTTTTATATGAGCTCAGTTTTTGCTAGACCATGGTGTTCATATAAAAGCTTCTTATCAATTGCATATTAGTCTTTAATATTTGTTTTTATGCATCAGCAATGGCCAAAGCTGGAGGCATGATGTGTCTGTTACTTAAATACCCTGTAAAGTGATAATAAATCTGTATCTAGGTTTGTTGTATGACAGGCCACTGTGTTATGAACCACCAGGTTTAAATTTCAGTCAAATAAAACATCTCTAAGGGTGCTTTCACACTAGGGGCCCGGTCCCGGTCCCAGATCTGAGTGCACTTGAGCCCAAAGTCTGGTTCGTGTTGGTAGTGTGAATGCAAATCACTGCACCAGGCCTGGGCCCACATGGGGAAGTGGTCTTGGGTGCAATTCAAGTGGACTCTGGCACAGCTCGGATGAGATGTGAATGCAACCGTGCCTGGATACAGGACAGCACGTTGAATCAGCTTTCTGACGTCATCGTAAAAACTAAACTTCTTTCCACAGCAAGGCAGTTTTTTCAAAATTTTCCTCAATAAAAAGCGGATTCATCAGAATCCAGTCAATACACTGTCTGTTGTGACTCACCTTACAGATGAACACAAGTTGGAGTCAGTGAGATGAGATGCAAAGGCAATAAAAGTCTCCTGTTACCTCAAAAACCGCTGTATCTGCGCAGCGCGAGCCCATTTAATCCTCTGTGCTGTAGTAGATGTGAAGATATGAGGAGCAAAATTGCTGGCACCTTAAAAGTGATTTTAAATCATCCATGGCTGCAGGATGGACTTCTTTGTCAGGTTAAAATAAAACAACCTTCGCTTAGGTCATGACCCCACACAGCAAATTTGGGGCACTGGAATAAACTCTGTGTGAGTTAAAATCAACTCAATCTGAGTGTACATGTGAGACCATCAAATAAACTCTAGAGCTGAGTTAAAGTTACTGTTTTCAGGGAGTTGATTTTTAACTCTTATCAGAAGTTAAAATAAACTCTTACAGGAGTTTAAATACTACTCTCACTAAGACTAAAATTAAATCCCATCTTGAGTCACGTGAACTCTTTCTCAATGTTTGTGGTTAACATTTCACGGTGTTCATTATTTTGTTGCACAGAGTTTATTTTCAGACCCCTTTAAAAACCACCCGATGGCAATCTACCATGCCACTAAAATCTGCCAATTTTCATTGGTCATTGTGGCTAAGTTGCTGAGTTCTCATCACGATGCAGCAAAGTGACAGGCAGTTCATTGTCCCTAAATTTGGACTAGCCTATGCCACGTGTGGGAAGTGTATAACTCAAGGGACAGTGTCACTCATGGTGCAGATGTATCTAACATCAAATCAACAATAATCCACCGGAAGCATGAGCAAATGAAACACAGCAGCGATGACCATACAACAGGTAACATCTAAACACATCTAAACATATATAAATACATCTAAAAACATCTAAAATACATCTAAACACACGATGCATGATGGGAAAACTCTGCTCCCCAGCTTTGAAGTGGCAGTGTAGGTGTGGCAACAAAGCTGTTGGGAATGAACTCAGGAACAGAGTTGATTCACTGCTCTCAACACCGTGTGAATGAACTACATTTTTTAACATTGCACAGGAGCATCAGTGAACACTAGATGGAGTCTAAGTGTGTGAATGTACTCTGAAAATCTAACTCTTTCACTCTTTTTTGTTTAACTCATAATTTTTTCACTCTGGGAATTTGCTGTGCAGTGGTTGCCATGGTAGCTTCTTCTTTCTCCTCCTTGGCGGGGTTGTAAACCAGCTACGTGCTTACCGCCACCTGCTGTTTCAGACTGAGTACAGACTCAAGTGGACCCGGGCATGGATCGGTGTTGCTAGTGTGAAAGCGAGCCAGCGGGGGGAAGGGGGAGGGGGAGATGATGAGGGCTCTGGACATTGTTGGGATGTCATGGCTGGCACACCTCTTCAGTGTGGCATGGAGGTCTGGGACAGTGCCTGTGGAGTGGCAGACCGGGGTGGTGGTCCCTATTTTTCAAAAGGGGGCCTGGAGGGTGAGCTCAAATTATCAGGGTATCACACTCCTCTGCCTCTCTGGAAAAGTTTACTCTAGGGTGCTGGAAAGGAGGCTACGGCCAATTGGTGATCCTTGGATTCAGGAGGAACACTGCAGATTCCACCCTGGCCATGGGACAGCAGACCAGCCTACATGTGTTTTGTACTGGTTTGTACTGTGGGAATATGGAGTCCCTGGGCCACGGAGGAGAGCCATCAGGTCCCTGTATGACCAAAATAAGAGCTGTGTCGGCATCCTCAGCACAAAGTCGGGGATATTTCCTACCCATGTTGGTCTCCGCCAAGGTAACCTCTTGTCTCCAATTCTGTTTGTGATTTTCATGGACAGGTTCTCAAGGCATAGCTGGAGGGGAGGAGGGTTTCCAGTTTGAGGACCTCAGAATTACATCTCTGCTTTTTTTTCAGATGATGTGGTTCTGTTGGCTTCCACAGCAAGAGACCTACAGCGGGTGTTGGGACGATTCGTGGCCGATTGCAAAGCAGTCGGGATGTGAGTCAGCACCTCCAAACCTGAGGCCGTGGTTCTCTGCTGTAAATAGTCCATTGCCCCCTCTTGGTGGGTAGTGAGTCTTTGCCCCAAGTGAAGGAGTTCAAGTATCTTGGGGTCTTGTTCACGAGTGAGGGTAAAAGTAAGCGTGAGATTAACAGGCGGCATCAGCAGTACTGCGGGCGTTATGCCGGACTGTTGTGGTGATGAGAGCTGAGCCGAGAGGCAAAGCTCTAAATTTACCGGTTGTTCTACCTCCCAACCCTCACCTGTGGTCATGAACTCTGGTTAATGGCTGAAAGAATGAGATTGAATGAGATCCAAGGGGACGAATTTTCACTGTGAATATGAATAAGATGCACTGACTTTCAGTGCAAGGTTTGAGTGTGTGATGGTCACTCCTATTAACCTAAGCACTTTAACACTCTAGGTCTCTGTGCTGGTCACATGACTGAGTGCTGAATTGTAAACCCCTCAGAGGCGTATAACCGCCAGGCAGTAGCTCTAGTTCCAAATTATTAATTGTGTCTAACATGTTTCCCTTCATTTAATGCTGTGTATATGACTTATTCTCAAAGGACATTGATAACATTAAAAAAATGGATATTGCATATTTAGAAAAAAATTAATTTTGAGTATTTGATTAGCTCTATGATAGCTCAGAATGCTGCTAAATAAGTTTATAATGTCTGTTATTGTTACATTAATAAAAAAGGTATATTCATAAAGGAATGCATGAAGGCAGCAGCATGTGTAAGCTAGCGTATGACCTTGCAACAAAGGACACAAACTCTACTCTCCTGAAGCTCATTGGTTGGTTGAACATAATCATTCGACCTAACAGCCTACAGTCAGCCACACTCGGAGAGTCCATAAATCAGTGTTTGTTTGTCTTGATATGTGACATTTTGATGCTCTTTTGGAGGCGGTGGGTGGGCTCAGAGGAGCAGGGGGATGCAGTCTGAGAGGAGTTGGAGGGTTCTGAGAGGCATTTATCCAGATGTTGACTATAAGAGGCATTTTGTCAGCTGATGCTGCACGTCAAACACCAAAAGAACCAGATCCATCATGGAAACACGGTTTCAGACAATCAATGTCAACATTGTTCAGAGGATTGAGATGTGGTCTCTCCATATTGGGGGGGGGGGGGAATTTGGTGTTTTCCTGTGTTTGAGCTCCTGTTAATGATGAAGGCTCTGTTCTTTATTGTAAGATTACTGTGACATGTCAACCTCAGCAGAGCCCTCCAGGTGGCCTCTGTCAGCAGGGCACATATGAGACCGCTGAAGAGATTTTAATTATTCCTCTTGTATGAAGAATTCCTAAACATTAGAGCCATTTTGACATCCTATAAGGTTCAGCATATAAAGAGTGCATTTCAGACAAAACATTAAAAAATTGTTCTTGTGGACTCAAATCATTTGAATTTGGAGCCACCTGCCAGTTAATTAAAATAGTTTTAAAATTTAGATGGAATGGCTTTGTTAAAGGAGAGAAAACTGCAGTTACTTCACTGTAAGAGTTATGAAACACAGAATAAGATGCATGCTTGTTTTCAATGATGACACCAGCTTAGCCTTGGTGGCTCACCTGGTGGAGCATGCCTCTCATTACTGGAGTTTTGTCCTTGTCCATGTGGCCCTGGTCTCATTCCAGTCTAGGCTTTGTGCAGCATGCCATCCCTTCTCTCCTGTCCTCAATTTTCTTCATTTTTCTTTTCAAATAAAGTCAGCATTTCAGTTTGTGATTCAGTTAGACAGAGCAGTGCTATGTTGCAGCCACTGAAGTGGACATATCTGTTTAAATCTCCATGTCAGAAGTGCACACATTAAGGGCCCACTCCCACTAGACAGCCCCTACCATGACCAAGCATGTTCAGCCCCCAAAGTCCATGTTGTTTAACTTGTGTGAATGCTCGGTACAGAGCTCTTGCATGGTACTCTTCTGAGACCATGGATGAAAATGGTGTGCATCGGCATGGTTTGATTACTTGTGCATGCACACAGGCATGAGTGTACAACATGAACATGATGTAAAATTAAAGACAGTTTCTTTCAACAATCATTTTAAACAATGAAGAGTGTTAAACAGCCTTGCAAAACTAAAATGACTCAAAATAAGTCACAAAGTGAGCTAAGTTTCGTGTCATCTGCATCTTTCTCCAGACTGCACTACTCATGAATGGTCAGAATGCACTGTGATATGTTCATAATAAACAAAATGATGTATGCTAGCAGGGCTTGGAAGGGGGGCAATTATTCTTGTGCATGGTATGAGGAGAGTGGCCTTAGCATGAACACACCCAGTGTTTCACCACCAATATTTACTCCTCCTGTACTGCATCCCAGGGGTGCAGCACTCTGCTCCCACAGACAGCAAGCGACCTAACAACTTGAATTATTCCCTGAGCTGCACAGCTCTCAAGAGCTGGAGCACTAAGATCACAACATCACAGGAGAACTGTAAGTTCACGACGAAGAGTATGTGGGCAGCAGGTTATGTATTTTTCTGGGGTACATTTTTCATAGGTGAGAACATTAGGAAGATAAAAGGTTGTATTTGCTACAAAGGATGAACGATTTCATGAATTAATCTGTGAAAAAAGTAGTCTGAAAAAATAATTTGTGTTAGTCAATGGTGCTGTAGTAGCACCACTGACCATGTGGTGACCTGTAGCTCCGCCACAACATGAGACGTAATGGTGCCCTGCATGGGCCGATTATCTGGGCCCGAGTCCAGCCCGGGCCCGAGGGGATGGAGCCCTAGCCCGGCCCGGCCCAACAGGTTTTCAGAATTATCAGACCTGAACCCGTATCAAGCCTGACTTTGTTTTTTGTTTTTTTTTTGTTTTGTTTTTTACACGCGTGCGATGCAGCAGTGCACTGCAACAGCTGACCTGCATATCGCAGCAATTGTAGGCCTATTAACAAATAAACACTTCTATTCTATTCTATAGTAGAGCTATTAATCAATTCTGAACATGGCGACATCCAATTCAACAACAGTGAGCTGCTTAACATGGCAAACTCTGTTCTTTAAACACCACAAGAAGAACAGTCTGTTTACTTGGCATCATGCAGAAAAAGAATAGCATCCACAGTTTCAGAGGCACGTCCAGTCCTCCTTTCTTCCATCACTCTTACAGCTGCGCTGAAAGCGCACTCGCTGCTGCTACTGCTGGCTGGGACATGTAGAGCGGGCAGAGCGGCTGCTGCGTTCAAGTGTTGCCACTTAAATTGGTTAAACACAAACGCGACACATTGCTCCAATTGGCAGGTTTAAAACAAAAGAGCTCTAGCCCGGCCCATGTCCGAGGTAATGAATTGATCATTGGCCCGAAGCCCGGCCCGAGGGCTGTCGGGCTGTCAGGCTGTCGGGCCCCTCGGGCCTAGGGCTCCAGTGCAGGGCTCTAAGACGTAATGTTGAAACAGCAGTGATTTATATCTGTGAGTCTGTGCATTGTGTTGAAAATTGCATTGTGTTACAATGTCGACTGCATGCTTTGCATGTTTTACACGCTGTTGGGATTGATTTGCTACTTACGGATGTGTTTGATGTGTTTTGGTAGTGGCCAGTGCAGAAAATTGACCCTTGATCATACCTCAAGTAGATGCAGCACTAGATGGCACCTATTGGAATGCATGCAGAAGAATTGCAAATCTGCTCTGGTGACACAAATTCAGAGCAGGTGGAACACAGTACTGTGCAAAATTTTGAAGCACATTATGGCCAAAAATCAAGGCTTAAAGAAGGTGTAGATGTGGCGAATAAGCCCTCTGTTGGCACTATTGGGTGGGGA
Organism: Cheilinus undulatus; assembly: GCF_018320785.1. Classification (NCBI taxonomy): domain Eukaryota; kingdom Metazoa; phylum Chordata; class Actinopteri; order Labriformes; family Labridae; genus Cheilinus; species Cheilinus undulatus. The sequence goes on from NC_054872.1 coordinate 6,696,399, forward strand.
AGAGGATTGATACAACCCTCTGCTCTGGATGTCTTTGCATTACTAGGGGCATGGGAAAGTAATCTGTCAAAAATGAACAGAGTCCACACCTTTAGGGCAGAGTAAGGGGAGGATGAGGTAAGTAAGCATGTCACAGGGTACCGTCCTGGCAGGTAGTTGGGTTGCCACAAGCCCCTGGTCATGGTGTGGAAGTGTCCTTTTGAGCAGTTTTATTTAGGAAAGGCATAACCGATGCATTTTGACCCGTGGACTCGTCATCATTGTCACCAAGGACAAGAGTTGAAATCCGTCCACTGTACCTTGCCAAAATAAAACTGCTTAAAAGGACATTTTTGAGCTCAGACTTCTCAGTTTAAGTAAGTCAATAAATGTATTGTTGGGAGTGTGCTTCTTTTTTTGCTTTCTTTTGCATGCTGTGAGAGTCCCAAGGGGCCAAAGCCATCAGCGGCCTCTGGGTGTACCACCTGGGGTGAAAAGAAAAGATGCTGTCAAGCTTGACCTTTGCTGCTGAGTGACATGTGTAGAGCTTGTCTTCGCCTATCCCCCTGACTCTCCAGCCCCAGGTTGTGGCACATAAAGTGGTGCAGTTGTGATGTAATTTTGGAGGCAATACCCGGAAGTAAGCATCACATGGATTCCCTTGGTGGCGAGCCTATGGGATTTTTCAATGGATTTTTGGATTATTGCTGAAAATAAGATCTGTGTCCAACAAAAGTGAATGAAACTTACATGTCTTGTTAATAAAGGTAATCTTCATAAATTGATAATATAAGTATCATATCTGGTTCATTAATCTAACTGATGAAATTAAAAGCTAACGTCATGCTATACTGAACTACAACACAGTCGACTAAATTCAACATCATCACCTGCAGGTACAAGTGAACGGCAGGCTCAGTTGCTGCTCTTCGGATGATGAGGAATAGTCTTACTGACAAACACTGTAGTCCTAGTCAGCTGTCTTTTAGCAACAGCCTCTATTAAGACATGAAAAGATACACAACTTTAAGGTCAGTTTCAGATGTATTTTATGTTGTAGGATAAAACGTTAAACTCTCTTGAGCTTGTGTTCACCACAGACCTTATTTCAGGCATTTAACCCAAAACTCATTCAAATATCCCATAGACTTTCAAACGAGGGAACCGGAAGTGCTAAAATGCCAACTCACTTCTGCGTTTTAGGACTCATTCCTGCACAACTATTGGGCCCAGTGATTAGTCTTTAGCACCCTGCATGCCTAAAACTTATGCACATGGCTCTTTGTGCAAACTGGAGTTACCAGTTACCCATTTTGTGATGGTTGTAAAACTTTTTCGATGACTGAAGTCAGACATGTATCATTTAAAGGTGCAGTGTGAAACATCTAGCCGTGTAGCATTTAACTTAACAAACTGGGTAAAAATGAAACATGATTTTTATAAGCAGGCCTATCTAAATAAGTATTCCCCCATATGAACATATAAAACAGTTTAATTTCTATTTTCTTGAAATACACCTTTTTCTATACATAGAGAGAGTCCCTTCCATGGAAACTGCCATCTTGGGTTTTTGCATAAAGCATGTTTCACAGTACCACAGAGACTCTAAACATTTTTTTTAATCCCACTGTTTGCCTCAGATACCATCATAGGTGAGCATCCCAGTCAATCCAATTTTACGCACTATACCTTTAAGTGTGTGCTTTGTATTTTCTTATGCACATAAATCAATGTAGCATAAATAAACACATTATTGATAAAGACAAAACAAGAGCGTAAGCAAAGTTTTACAAAAGTATAGTGAACCACAGATTTCTTTGTTTTGTCCTCTCCTATACTGACCAGGGAGAATCCCAGCTACCTGTGTGTTACCATGGTTACACAATGATTTGCATAAACACATCAACTGTTTACCGATTGTTCTACGCCTGCTTTCTTAATAGGTCCCTACCAGCTGGCACATTTGATTGTAATTTAGCCGTTTTATTCTAGCTCGGTTCAAAGGAGCTGAAGCAGAAACTCATTATTTTCTAAAGATATTCTAACAAGTATGAACAACATGCCGAAGAAAAATATTTACACACAAGTGGTGACAACGATCCAGGTAGGAAACAGAAGAAAAGGTGAAGGGGTGAAACACACATGAGTAAAGAGACAGCCTTTTATTTTTGTGTTAAATAGTCTTTGCTCTTTAGATGGTTCTAGAAACAGAGCACAATAATCTGACAGAGTAGAAGCAGGGCTGTTAAAAGGCCAGGATAGAAAACTAGACAGCATCTGAAATATGATTATACAGCAGTCCACGTACACGTCATAGAGCTGGAGCTGTCTCCTCAAAAGGCAACCTTTCAGATCACAATGAAATCACTGACACACAGGTTTTCACGTTAATAATGAGCACGGAGAAACTTCATGAGAACGTCAAAGTGTGAGACTCAACACATGGCGAAATAATAGCAACGTCTAAGTTCAGTGTTTATAGTCTGTAATGTGAGGCAATCTAGGGACTGCAATGAAAGACAGGAAGCAAGTTTCAGTCCATTTAATCAGGAAGATTAGTACAAGAAATCCAAAAACTCACAGGCAGAGGAATCCAAAAACAGCAGGAGGAACAAAGTAAAAAAAAAAAAACCCACACATAATAAACAGGTCCAAACTTTAACTGGAAACATGAAGGGAATACCAGGATGGAGAACTGGAAAGACTGAATACTCTGTTCTGTTTGTTCCATCAAACATCAAACAGAATGTGCTCTCGGCTGTCTGTAGTGTTGCCCCTACACAGGAGGATTTCAGACTGTAAGTAGTAAAGTCTTCAGGACAGATCAGAGGTTGTAAGTTACTCTTAACAATCTTCCCCACCACAGGAAAATCTCAAAAGATCATTGTTAGAGTAATCAGGCCTTTGCTGGATTTGGTCAGATGAGGGAATCTGACCCAAAATCAACCAGTTCATCATGTGGTGTCTAACCAACTTTAGGCTGCACCTCCCTTAACAATTGAAGGTATCAATTATACGATACCATACACTTCGTTGTCCCCTTGGGGAAATTTGTCTTGGTGCTGCACACATTCAGCTGCCATCACAATAATCATAACAATAAACTGAAACAACAATCCTTCTATAAACACAAGATCCACAGGTGGATTAGCACCTTCCAGTAAAGAAGCACGTACCAATGGGAACCAACAGTCCACATATGCTGCACAGGATAGGATAGAAATATGTATATTTGAAAGCAGTAACTCAGTAATGTCCAGTCATACTGAGGAAAAAAAATTAAACACACCATTAAGTTATTGCACAAAATCTTCAGCCTCAAAAAACATTATTCAAAATTTGAACTGAGGTGGGCACAAACAAGTTTTTAAACCAGTTCAGTTTACATTTGGGGTCTCTGTATTGTCTACTGGATGGCAAGAGATCAAACTCAGGGTACAGGATGTGAGAAGGACCAGACAAAAGTTGCTGTGCTTGCCTTAGGACAAACTGACTGCAGGGAAAAGTTTTCAGTCCTCCCTACAATCTTCATGGGGGTTTGCACCAGATGAGCAAGTTTAGATCTTAAATGGACAGAGGGATTACCATATAAAACATAAAATGGTAGAAACCATCAGCAGCACATGAGTCCGGGTCGCTACATGGAAGCACCACCGGGTCTCATGTTGGGTTTTTACTGTTGGAATATCTTTAAACAGTTTTAATTTATCGGGAAGTAAGAAAGAAAAAATCTGAAGATTCCTAGATTTGGAAAAAAAATAAGCCAAAAATCTACTGACATAATTTTGAACCCTTCTTTACACTACAGTCCTGCTTTGTTAAGACACTTCCTCCATCTAAGAGCTTTCTTTTTGCCCTCAGGTCACCTCAGGACTTTATCACAGTGTTTGACAGAGTCACGCTATCTTTGTGTCTCTGAAGAATCAGTCAACAATGGCTTTTACAGAAAGTGAGTATAAGCAGTGGTTCTCATCTTTAGAAATTTTGAAAAAATAAAGTTCAAGTTGTGTGTTGTCTATTATAAACAGTGATTACAGATCCACTGCAGTCAGACTGGTAAAAAACCCACAAATAACTATTAAAACATAATTACAACCCTGACACTGCTGAAAATAAAGTATATATATGTATATTACCTCTTTTGTGTTTTTTGACTAATTTAAAAGGACATTATAAAGCAGTTTATTTCTAGCTGAAGTACCATCATTATGTTAATTTAAAGCTGTTCAATAAACTGTTCGATAGAGCTCTGTGCTGGAAGTTTAATTTTTATATTCAGAGTGGCCATAAAAATCTTCATCAACACAAAATAAGGACAGTCAATAAAAAAGCTACTAGTTAACAGAAGTTAAAAACACTACAGCACATTAAAGATAATAGTGGAGTAAAGAAATAAAATCATGAGATGATAGATTTCATAAGCCATTATGACCACAATTCCGAAAAAGCTGGGACACTGAATAAAATGTGAATAAAAACAGAATTCAAAGGTTTACAAATCTCATTAACCCATATTTTATACACTATAGACCATAAACAACATATCAGATGTTTACATTGAGACACTTTACCATTTTATGAAAAATATTAGCTCATTTAAATTTAGTGGCAGCAACACATCTCATAGAAGTAGGGACAGGGCCATGTTTACCATTTTGTGTAGCATCCCCTCTTCTTTCAACAACAGCCCGTAAACATCTGGGGAACGAGGAGACCAGCTTCTGAAGTTTTGGGGGAGGAATGTTGTCCCATTCTTGTCTGATGTAGGATTCTAGCTGCTCAATAGTCCCAGGTCTTTTTTGCTGGATTTTTACTTTTATGCTGCTCCAAATGTTTTCTACTGGGGAAAGGTCTGGACTTCAGTCAGGCCAGTTCAACACCCAGACTCCTTTATTGTGAAGCCATGCTGTTGTGATGGATGTGGCTGAGCACTGTTCTGCTGAAATAGTCAAGGCTTTCCCTTAATTAGATGTCTGAATAGCTGCATATGTTGTTCAAAAACCTCTGTCAACTTTTTACCACTGACAGAATCGGGGCGACTGTAGCTCAGTAGTTAGAGTTGGTTAGGTCTCACAATAGTAAGATTGAGGGTTTGACCCCCAGCTCCTGCAGTCTCATGTGTTGTAGTGAATGACACTTAACCCCAATTTGCTCCCACTGCTTCGTTGATGGTGTGTTAGTGTGTGAATGAGATTAGCTAATACTGTGGTCAATTCTCCATATCAACCTTTGCCATCAGTGTGTAAAAGTGGACTCAAATGGCTTTGAGTAGTCTGACGACTAGAAAACTATATAAGTTCAGGTCCATTAACCATAGAGCCTTTCCAGATGAGTAAACTGCCTATGCCATAGTCTAAATGAAAACCTATACCACAAGAGATGCAGGCTTTAGAACTGAGTCAGGATAACAAGCTGGATGGTTGTTTTCAAATTTTGATTCATCCGACCACAGAACAGTTTTCCATTTAGCCTCAGTCCATTTTAAATGTGCTTTGGACCAGACAAGATGGAGGCGTTGCTGGATCCCGTTCACATATGGCTTCTTCTTGCATGATCCCACTTTTTTAAAGATTTATTTTAGGTATTTTTGTAGCTTTATTTAATAGAGGAAGGACAGTGGATAGAGTTGGAAACAGGGACGAGAGCAGGGGAGAGACATGCGGTAAAGGGCCTCAGGCCAGATTCAAACCCAGGCCTAAAACCATTAGGTCACCTGCGCCCCGCATGATCCCAATTTTATTTGCATTTGTGGATGATGGCCAACTGTGTAAACAGACAGTGATTTCTGGAAGTGTTCCCTGAGATCATGCGGAGATTTCCTGTACAGAATCAAGCCTGTTTTTAATGCAGTGCTGTCTGAGGGCCACAAGATCAAGTCTCCCTTGTGCACAGATAGTTCTCCAGATTCCATAAATCCTTTGATGATATTATGGACTGTAGATAAAGGACATTCAAAGTCTCCACACTGAGGAACATTTTTCTGATATTTTGCACAAGTTTTAGGTGCAGTTTTAGATCAAATTATGAGCCCCTGCTGCCATGTTACTCATCTGTTGCCAAGTTAACCTATTCATTTGCAAAAGACTTCTGCAGCTATTTTTTTGCTTTGTATCGTTTACTTTTCCAGGCTTTTTTTGCCTTGTCCCTACTTTTTTGAGATATCTTACTGCAATCAAATTCAAAATGAGCTAATATTTTTCATAAAACTGTAAATTTTTTCTGTTTAAACATCTGATATGTTGTTTATGTCCTATTGTGAATAGAATATGGGTTTTGGGTTTTCAAGTTTTTTTCACTGTAGCATTCTGTTTTTATTTTAAATTCCCCCAGTGCCCAAACTTTTTTGGAATTGGGGTTGCACATTAAAACACATTAATGTACTCTTCATAGTCTCCATGGATTTTTTTTTTCATCTTCAGTACTTCATGTCCCTTAGAGGTTCTGTGAAAGTCTATAATTGATTTGTCCATAAACCCTTAGGTCTTTGATTGATCTTGGGTGCTGAGATTGATATTTAACACGTTTAAATGCTGTTTGGAGTTGATGTGACTCTTGTTTCAAATTTTGGATGCTAGTATTGTCCTTGCTGGGTGTGGTTAGTAATATTTGTCTCAGATTTTTTTTATTTCACATGCCCACACACAGAGAGGTTTCAGAGCACCACGGTTAGCAGGAGTCTTACCGAGGGTCACTGGCCGACACCAATGAAACCACAGGGGGGATGAAAAGAAGTGCTAACAAAGCAGACACACAGAGGTAATTTCTTCCCCATGCCCAGTAAGTAAGACATGAAATTGGAGCGGCGTAAGACATGAAACTGGAGCGGCCCATCTTTGGTGTTGTGAGTAACAGTAATATCTTTGTTTGAAGCCAATTCCATTTCCTTTAAAAGTCTGACCCTGGCCGGTGCTCAGTAGCTGGGAGCTCAGTCGTAATGATGTGGCCATGTGATGGAAGAAAAGACCTGGACAGCCCATTAATGCTGACCGCTGAACCACAGAGACCTTTAATGTGCTGTCGCCAACTATCTGCACAGCTTTGTCTTAGCAGCACTTTCTCTACAAAGATATCACTCTGATTTGTAAAGCAGATCGATGTGCAATGATATGGCTGAATTAAGAGGCCATCCATCATATGTTTGTGCATGGAGACAGCACTGTCACACTTCTAATTCCTGCTTTGTGACACTTTATTTTGCCTTCGTAATCAGTTCTGCAATGCTGTGTTTGTATGCTGGTAATGTTTGAATTTCTCTGCATGCTTCTCCTTTTTCTTTTCTCATTTCATGTTTATTTCCTTCTCTCTTTATATTTATCCCAAACAGCTGGACGCACAAAATGGATCATTTCTTTAAACACTAGAGTACAGTTTGCTAAGGGAAAACAGACTTTCTGTGTTGTTGTACATTTGTTTGAAAAATGTTGAATGCAGCTTTGTGTCCCCTTCTAGTAATTTGTTGGGAACAGTGGAACTGAAGATTTGAATATGTTTAATGGTGTGACTGTTGCTCCATGGTGCACGGATGGCTGTTTGGATCGTTGTAATGTTCAGTACATCTCTGCTCTGCAGGGTTTTCATCCCTCCAGAGAAAACATATGCTGCTAAACTTTTACCGCCTCTTATTGTTCAGGGCAAGAAATGAACCAAGCAGTGCCAACTATTGTCAGGATTTTACAAAGTAGGGAACAATATTCAGGGGGTCTAAGATAAAATTCGTTACTTTTAGAATTTTATTGCTGACAGGACAGAGAAAACTCTGGAGAAAGAGTGAGAAATGCCGTGGAAAGGAGCCACAGGCAGCACCTGAACTTAGGAAGCTTGTGTCAAGACTAACAGCCTATGTAGGTCTAGCTGCCACAACCGCTAGGGGACTGGTGCCCCATTTTCTCCAACAATGCACAATATTTACATTTCAAGAAGAGGCCAGGCTAAACAACTAGGAAAGACGGCATCAAGGGTAATGAATTCCCTGCTACTCCCAAACTCCTGATAACAAACCATCACATATACACTACATGGATAACAGTATTTGGATGACAGGACATTTCACCAATAGGAATTCCAACAATATTGTATTCAAATCCATGCACCTCAATATGGAGTTGTTTTGTACTTTTGTATCTTTAATAGCCTCCAATCTTCTTGGAAGGCTTTCCACAAGAATTTTGAGTGTTTCTGTTGGAATTTATGCTTATTCATTATGAGGTTGGGCACTGATAGTGGACCAGAGGACCTGGCTCATCATCTACATTCCAGTTCATCCCAAAGGTGCTCTTTGGGGTTAAGGTCAGGGCACTGTGGACGTCAGTCAAGTTCTTTCACACTGAACTCATCAAACCATGTCTTTATAGTCCTTGCTCTGTGCACTGGGGCACTATTACGTTGGTATAGCAAAGTGTCTTAAAACTGTTGCCACACAGTTGGAAGTATAGCACTGTCCAAAATGTCTCGGTATGCTGAAGCATTAAGATTAGCCCTCAGTGGAGATAAGGGGCCTAGCACAACATTGAGAAACAGCCCCATACCATTATCCCTCCTCCACCAAACTTCACATTTAGCACTATGCAGTCAGGTTGGTATCATTCTCTCAGCATCAGGCAAACCCAGACTCACCCATCTGATGGCCAAATAGAGAAGCGTGATTTTTCACTCCAGAGAATGTGTTTCTACTGCTCTACACTCCAGTGTTATGTGCTTTACACCACTCCATCAGCCACTTGGCATAGCACTTGGTCAGTGAAGCATGCACACTGCTGCTCAGCCATGGGAACTCACTCCATGAAGCCCTCACTGTTTTTGTGCCTACATTAATGTCAGTGGAAATTCAGAACTCTTTTATGTGGTCTCTCACTTTATGGCTGAGTGGCTGTGCTTCCTAAATGCTTCCACTTTCTCATAATATCACTTATAACTGACTGTGGGATATCCAACAAGATACAATTTCACAAACTGCCTTGCAAAGGTGGCACACGCTTGAAGTCACTGAGCTCGTTAGGACGACCCGTTTAGGATCACAAATGTTTGCAAATGGAGAATGCGTTTCTCGGTGCCTGATTTTGTCCACCTTGTGGCAACTGGTCTGATTGAAACACCTAAACTCAATAATTAACAGGTGTGGCCAACTACTTTTGTCTATGTAGTGTAGGTTCCTTGTTCCAATGAATGCAACTATGATGTTTTCCAGTATGAGCCACAGTGCTGTTATCACATATTTTCTACCTTATCTGAGGCAAGCTAATGTTAATGGTGCTAATGTTTTTTCTTTTACTGGCTACCATAGTCATCACATACTCAGAAACACCAGTGTGAGTTTACCCATCCACAGGTAAAACTTATGGCTCATTTTTGTATTAAAGAGTAACTAAACCCATGTTTTCAGCTGAGGTGCACCTGTTCTGATATTTCCGAAAATGTCTTCAGACTATCATGGATAGGTCTGGGAGGGAGGGTTGGATAAAATATGCCTTGTCACTCCTTTATACTAACCCTATCAGTCACAATATCACACAGTCTACTTTTCCAATCTCATAAAAATCTAAGGTAGACCTACAACAAGCTATGAGTGTGCATGAATTTTTGGAAAAACTTTGTAGGGAAAAGGAGTACCTTTATGTGTGCTTTACACTGAAGTGAAATGTAAGCAATGTCAGGCAGGTGTTTGGATGTTCTCTATCTGGGTTCTTCTGTGACCTCCTGGATGAGTTGTTCATGCACTGTTGGAGTTATTTTGGTAGGCTGGTAAATCCTGGGAAGGTACACCACTGTTCCAAGTTTTCTCTATCTGTGGATAATGCCTCTCACCATGGTGAGCTAGAGTCCCAAAGCCTTAGAAATGGCTTTTAACCTTTTTAGATATCAATGAGTTTGTATGATGTGTTGCATCTTGAGCTCTTCAAGCCTGCTAAACTTTGTCTGTCTGTCTGTATCTCATCCATTCATCTAAAAAAATGCAATTCATTGCATAGGACATATAGATCTATGGACCCTGTTAGACATTGGTTTTAAGAAGATTAAAACAGCCTTCTTATGTGATGATTTCTGCCATGTTCAACAAAGTCCATAGCATGCAGTTTCTCTGCAGCTGTGTAGCTCTCTTAGCACCATGAATTCTGTTCCTATGGAGTTTGTTATCCTGATAACTTACTGTAGAGTAGTTGCACTCTCAACCTGCAGTGGTGTGAAGTATGGACCCACAGCTCTACAGTCGGACTAAAAACCTATGCTGGTCACATGTCTTTAACTGGAGAGTCTTATCATTTAACCAGCACTTCACAGGGTTTATAAGGTAAAAGTGTACCACTGTTGTCTGTAGGTGCAGGCTTATTACCTATTAAGGAAGAAAAGTGAATGCAAACTGTTGGTGGGGTCTAGTGGTTATATGAATACAGAGGCTTTTTTTTTTTTTTTAACTGGGTGGCCCAGGCCCAAATCCAGCATGTGACTTCTTTGTTGCATTTCATTCTCCACTTCTCTCTCTCTCAAGTCTCCAACTCCGTCTTATAACAAAAGCATAAAAGGCCCAAAAGAGAGTAGCACAATGAATAAGGGTGATTTTTTTAAAAGCCTCTGGTTGTGTGCAGTGTTTGATGTTGGCAGAAAACCCACCTATAGGTACTAAATTTCAAATGCATATAAACATATCAAAGCACCTCTGCACATCGCAGTTAGAAATATGATTATCTCCAAAAGGATTTACAATTAAATTACCTTAAAATTAATTTGCAGGCCTGCTACAGCTGTTAAAGTCTGCTAATGACTTTCCAAGGTCAGTGAGTAGAAATATGATGTCTGTATTTTTACCTCTGTCTGAAACTAGCTGCATTTGAAATGAGCCTGCTGGAAGTGGGAGGAATAAATGCTGGTGCAAGCACATATATGTTTTCATGTCTGCACAGGCCTGCACCTTTCACCCCTGTATTACACATTTATGCACAGAACACACATTTGCAACAAAATACATTCATAATAGCTGCTGAAGCATTTCCATTTTATGTTGAAGTTGCACAGGAAACAGCGGGGTTAGAATCACACCTGCTGTGGCGCTCTCCATGGTGCTGATCTGTGCTTGTTAGCAGCTATGGAGCTCCTGAACACTTCAGCAAATGACCGTGGCAGCTGTAAGATTCCCTTCTTTTAGCTTGGTTTCTTTTTGTAGTCTATTTGTAGACTGGGTGAAAACAACCAATCACTTTGAGCGACCTTGGATGAATGCAAGAAATAAGAGCTGAAAGGGCAAAAACATTGTCACTGGGCTATAAATACTTACTTAGTATTCCAGACAGCTGTTGGGTTTTACATCCCTGGTTTATGCAGAAGTAAACATCAACCATCACACACGATCATCTCCTATTTTATCTAGAAAAACATAACAACTGTAATGATTTACTTCTGTTTATTGAAGCTGAAAATGGACATCATTCATGAACCATGGGGTTTATTATATCTCCATTACTACCTCCAAACACTGTCCCCAATGCTACATCATAAAAGAAATGCTCATAACCACCAGTGACTTTGAAAGAGAGTTCATTTCTGGGGCACAGATGACAGAAGCTTCTGGTGAATGACAGAAATGGTTCTATAAGAACACTGACATCTACTTTGACATCTATATGATAGACAGATCAGTAAGTCAGGATGGTAAATTTGGACCGCTGTGTACATTTAATAGATGTGCTCATGCACTGTTACAATATGTAAGAGGAACAGGTGAGAAAGTCTTCCTCTGGTGTACCCGGGAAGAGGATTTCAGTGTAACTGTCAATGGTGAATTATTAGAGTGGGATAGTTTAGAGGAATTGCAGTGCATAAAACCCTTCATTGCAAAGATAAATGCACATTTAGCTGTAGAAAAATTGAGACGATTTTTATTATATTATATATAATTTATTTATTTCGGACAACAAACAATAAAAAAGTGAAGCAAACAATAAAAAAGTGAAGCAGGTAGTGTTTTCAATAGATGAGCAGGTACATAGGTGGTGATACCTAGAGGACGGCACAGGCCTGAATGAGCTCTTGGTAGTGGACTATATCAGTGTTTCCCAACCATTTTTGCTTGGTGCCACCCTTATATGTTCCTAACAAAAGTGGAGCCCCCCAGGACCCAAGAGAGAAGAAAACGTGACATACTGTCATCAAAAATCAACATAAATATTATTTTTTTAGCTGATAAAACCCTAAAAAAGACCTATGCATGCTTTTCTTATCAAAAGACCTTTGTATAAACTACTTAATAACTTCTTTATCATGTTTTTTAGGAAATGTGCAACTCTAATTTTGGCAGCCTCAGAGCAGACAAGGCCCCCCTCCCCCCCTAAGATCTTTGGCACCCCGGACTCCAGGTTGGGGAACCAATGGAATATGTGATACAATCATTTGGAAAATGTGGACTGTACTTGCTATCTGCAGCCAGTAATGACATCAGTGTTCTTGCATAAATGAAACTAGTAGCAAAAATCACTGGGGATTAGTAATAAAGACCAACAGCATTTTTTTTGTTGATAACTGATATATACTGAGAATATTTTCACCAAATTAGCAAATAAAAATATAATGTTGTGTGTTTTCAATAGAACAATGATGCATAACATACTATGGTCTTGTGTTTATTATTATCACAGTGACTGAAACGTGCTTTTACCAAAAGTATTTTTTCAACAGCTACTTGATTTGGCTAAAAATCAACAACAGTGTTTTTTTTTTTTTGTTTGTTTGTTTTTTTTTTTGCCACTGGCCATACATTAAAGACGTGTGGACTGCATGCAGGCCACTGTAGGCCTCGCCCTCTCTTACTGTGAAGCCATGTTGTTGTAAGTCATGCAAATGTAGCTTGGCATTGTCTCGCTGAAATAAGCAGGGACAGCTCTGAAAATGACTGCATGGAAGAATCTGTTGCTGCAGAACCTAAATGTACCTCTCAGTATTACTGGCTCCTTCATAGATGTGCAAGTGACCCGGGCACTAATACACCCCTGCACTGATCCTTTTCCTCTTTAGCTCAGAGGGCTCAACATCCATCATTTCCAAAAACAATTAGGAATGTGGTGCTGTCAGAGCACACTTTAGGTTGTCTCAGAGAAGTTGGTGGCGATCTTTAATTTTTTTTGCGTGGTAGAGTCCTTACTTACTTACTTACTTTGCAGATGCAGTGATTTATGTTAACTCAGTGGTTCCCAACCTTTTTTCCTTAAGCCCCACTACTGGTATATAAAAAACACTAAGCACCCACAAGACCCACTTGGAAAAATTACTAATCAGTTTTAATTGTTTTTGTTGACAAAACCCCAGCATAATAGACCAACATACATTTGTTCTTGACAAAATCTATTTTAAACTATCCAATATTATGAAGAGGTATTTGAACCACGCTAGGAAAAAAAGGACAATTTATTAATTTTTTAAGAGAAAAACCTGGAAATTCTCTGCTTTAAAAAAAAGTTATTGATTTATGAGGAAAAAAACTGTGTTTTTTTTTTTTTTTTTGTTTTTTTTTAACTTTAAAAGTCATGAATGTATGTGAACCAAAACTTTGAATTTTTGAGATTATAAAGTCTAAAAGTCAAAAATCCAACCACTGTTTTCAGTTTGGGTTCTTTTAAATTTGGACTTACACTGTTGTAAATCCATTATTTTTAAACTTGACATTTTTGAGTCTCTAACGTGAAAATTTAAAACTTTTTTAAAATATGAAATCAAGGATTTTATGAATTAAGAAGTTTTCAACTCTGAAATTCTGTCGTTGTTTTCTTGTTATATACAGCTTTATAATCTCATTTGATTTGTTTTGAAAAAAAAAAGTTGTTTTCTTTTTCTTTTTCTGCTAAAAAATGTAAGGATCTTCTTAATTTTTAGAAATCCTTTGGCTTGTTGCCACCAATTTTTACATCCAAGCTTGACAACATCAGAGCAGACAGGGCCCAGTGCCCCCCGGTCCTCGGACCCCAGGTTGGGAACCACTGTATTAACAGACAGTGGTTTTCTGGAGTGTTCCTGAGGCCAATAATACCAATCCCAGAATGATGAGTTTTTAATGCAGCCCCACCTGATGAATTACTGTGTTTATTCAAAGTTAATATATGAGTAAATAAATGATGGTAAAACAAAACTAGACTAAAACTAACAAAAATAAATCTGTGATGACTAAAACTGAGTGTGAGCGTGGTTAAGCACTCTGTTTCTATGCACATTTAACACAATGTCCCAGCTTTTATGGAAATGGGATTTGAATATACTGTAACTCCATGCAAGTCTAGCAGCATTTCACATAAACTCTGTGTGGCTAATGTAGACAGTTTGGCTGGTTTTTCAATAACCAGATCACTTTTTGTGTTTAAAATGTGACTTTTGGAGGCTCAGATAGAGTTACCATCATAAATAACACTGAGTTGAAGGCATATTCTTACACCCACAAACAAATGGACACAAACATTTTTGCCTTATGAACCTTTTTTGTTGCATTGAGTTAATCTCAGAGACATGTAAAATGTTTGCAGTGATCCTTTAATCCAAGAGCTAATAGTGGAAAATGAAAAAATTAGGTTTGGTTAGCTAAATCCTCATGAAGGATAGCCAATGAAACTGTCAGACCTAGCTCCAAAGATTAGTATTCCTCAAAAAAGTTACCAAACACATGTTTGACATTAAAATGCTGTTGTTGTTTTATTGTCCACTGTGTCTCTGTTTTGTTTGTCACTTTACATTAGTCAGCTGTGGCTCAGTGAAGCAGCACTGTGTTGTTTTGTTGCCAGAACTCAAACTTGTGATGGTCCATGAGAGGATATGAAGGGACGCCGTCGTGTGCTCAGATCCAGTATTATGTTTCAGCTGTGCGGCCCATTAGGAAGCCTTTAATTTCTCACTGCAGAGCGCGGTCTGATCCATGGAGCCCCTAGGAGCTATAAAATGTTGATTTATTCCCTCTCCTACTGCTCTGCACATTGAGCCTGGAGAGAAGCTAATGATGTACTACCACAGCTATTTGAACCACTGTTTGAACACTGCTTTAAATATGGAGGGGGAAGTAAGAAATTAGCATCAGTTTTGCTCCAGTCTGCTCGCAGACACAGTGACTTGCACATTCTGCAGGCCTCTTTAGAAGAGCAAAGACAAATGGTGAGCACAAAGAAAAAAGTTTAATTTGGAGGGAAAATTTAATTAAAAAGACTTCAGCTGCACAACATATGAAATGAGGTTTTACAAGCACTTTAATGTTTATCAGTTTAAGACCAGGGTTTCAGCTCCAATCAGAAATAGAAAAGACTTTATACAAGTGATTTATGAGAGTCGCATTTTCCTGTTTGGATGTAATGTTATCTTCTAAAAGCAAGATTTTTTCTTTTTTTCAATTGAAAGAAATCACTTGTTTCCCCCTTTTTATGCTCCACAGTTAGAGTGTGTGACATTTAAACCTAAGCTATTTTTACCAGCACATGTAATTCCCTCTTTTTTTGTCCTGTTGGATTATCTTGAGGCTTATTTTGTCCTGTGTTTATGTGTTCAGTTTGGCACAGAAATCCCAGTAGAGCTCAGAAGTGTGGTTCTGCGAGCACAACCCCAGTTCCAGAAAAGTCGGAGCACTGTGTAAATAAAAAAACAGAATGCATTGATTGACATATTTCATTGAGAGTAGATACAAAATAAAAAAGCTGTGGTAGCATTTTGCAACTAATTAGATTAATTGGCAACAGGTCAGTAATATGACTGGGTATAAAAGGAGTATTTTAGAGAGGCAGAGTCTCTCAGAAGAAAAGATGGGCAGACTTTCACCAATTTGCATAAACACCATCAAAACTGTGGAACAAATTCAGAAATATGTTCCTCAATGTAAAATTGTTGAGGCAAAGGACAAGGCCTAAGATCAGTACTGGATGCTGGTGGTCTTGGAGCCTTCAGGCGTCACTGCATTAAATACAGGCATGATTCTGTACTGGAAATCATTGCATGGACCCAGGAAACCTTACAGAAATCACTGTCAGTCAACAGAGTTCACCCTGACATCCACAATCGAGTCAAAACTGGATTATGCAAAGAGGGAACCTTATGAGAACAGAACCCAGCCTATGGGGTCAACATCTCTGTCTCTGTCTGCAAAGGCCTTGACTATTCAGCATGACAATGCTAACCCACATACCACATCCTTCACAACAGCATGGCTTCACAGTAGAAGCATCCAAGAGCTGAACTGGTATGACTGCTGTCCAGACCTTTCACAACTAGAAAACATTTTGAGCATCAGAAAAGGAACAATCCACCAAAAAAATCCCCAGGACTGTTGAGCAGCTAGAATCCTACACTGGGCAAGAACGGGATGACAAGGTGCCAGTTTAGTTCAGCTGGGAGAGCAGGTGCCCATAAACTGAGGCGACAGTCCACTATGCACTGGCTGCAGGGGTGATTTCCGGACTGGGCGCAGGTTTGATGCATGTCTTACCCCACTTTTTCTCATTTCCTGTCTATCTTCACCTGTTTCAATTAATGAAAATAAGTCCAAAAATAATCTAAAAAAATAATTTGGGAGAACATTCCTTACCCTAAACTCCAGGAACTGGTCTCCTCACTTATCAGACATTTAAACTCTTGTTCAAATTACAGGGGATGCAACACAGCGGTAATTATGGCCCTGTCCCTACTTTTTTGATATTTCTTGCTGACATTTTTCATGAAATGATAAAATAACTCAGTTTTAATATCTTGATTTGTTGTTAATGTCCTATTTTCAATAAAATTAAGCTTCATGAGATCTGATTTTCTGATAAGTTGCGATTTAAAATTGTAAATGTTTTACAGCCTTTTTAATTTCATTATTATTGTTTTTACCTATACAACAATTTTGAATTTCTGATTGCATAAAATATAAGAGGAAAAATATGTTTACATACATTTGGAAAATAAAGTCCAATCAATGTGTTAGTGTGACAAAAACGGGACTTTAAAAAAAAATACATATAAACACATCAGTCCAACTGAATCAGTACTACTGCAAACTGAATTCCCACAGTTGGACTAACACACTTAGAATGAGGGAGGGGAGATCGATTTCCCCTTTACATGCATACAGCTCAATTCAGGCCCAAAGTGGTCCAGGATGTCCAATCATGATCCACAGTTTCTGCTCTGTGCTACAGTCCCAAGTTGCATGAAAAATAAGAATAACTGAAGCTGCATTGTCATCTGCCTTCCAATATCTGCATTATGTGAGGGATGGTGTGCAAGGTAGTACCTGAGTATGCACATACATTGAGACATTGTTTTTGTTTTCACAGTTATAGATTAACCAGAGAAAGTTGCATTAATAAGTAGTTGAAGAGGGTATGTCAGTACAGCAGAGCAGCATCTGTAAGTAACGTCCCTACCTAGTTAGTTGTATACAGTAGCCCAGTTTAATATCCTATCAATTTTAGTATACGCTATATTGCCAAAAGTATTCACTCACCGTCCAAATAATTGAAATCAGGTGTTCCAATCACTTCCGTGGCCACAGGTGTATAAACTCAAGCACCTTGGCATGCAGACTGTTTCTACAAACATTTGTGAAAGAATGGGTCGCTCTCAGGAGCTCAGTGAATTCCAGTGTGGTACTGTGATAGGATGTCACCTGTGCAACAAGTCCAGTGTTGAAATTTCCTCACTCCTAAATATTCCACAGTCAACTGTCAGTGGTATTATAACAAAATGGAAGTGATTGGGAACGACAGCAACTCAGCCACCAAGTGGTAGGCCACGTAAAATGAAAGTCAGAGGATGCTGAGGTTGCCAACTTTCTGCAGTCAATTGCTACAGACCTCCAAACTTCATGTGGCCTTCAGATTAGCTCAAGAACAGTGCATAGAGAGCTTCATGGAATGGGTTTCCATGGCCGAGCAGCTGCATCCAAGCCATACATCACCAAGTGCAATGCAAAATGTTGGATGCGGTGGTGTAAAGCACGCCGCCACTGGACTCTAGAGCAGTGGAGACGCCTTCTCTGGAGTGACGAATCGCACTTCATCTGGCAATCTGATGGAGGAGTCTGGGAGAATGGTACTTGTCTGACTGCGTTGTGCCAAGTGTAAAGTTTGGTGGAGGGGGGATTATGATGTGGGGTTGTTTTTCAGGAGCTGGGCTTGGCCCCTTAGTCCAGTGAAAGGAACTCTGAATGCTTCAGCATACCAAGAGATTTTGGACAATTCCATGCTCCCAACTTTGTGGGAACAGTTTGGGGATGGCCCCTTCTTGTTCCAACATGACAGTGCACCAGTGCACAAAGCAAGGTCCACAAAGACATGGATGAGAGAGTTTAGTGTGGATGAACTTGACTGGCCTGCACAGAGTCCTGACCTCAACCTGATAGAACACCTTTGGGATGAATTAGAGCGGAGACTGAGAGCCAGGCCTTCTGGTCCAACATCAGTGTGTGACCTAAATGTGCTTCTGGAAGAATGGTCAAAAAATTCTCATAAACACACTCCTAAACCTTGTGGAAAGCCTTCCCAGAAGAGTTGAAGCTGTTATAGCTGCAAAGGGTGGACCGACATCATATTAAACCCTATGGATTAAGAATGGGATGTCACTTAAATTCATATGCGAGTCAGGGCAGGTGAGTGAATACTTATGGCAATATAGTATATGTTAACATATCAGACCATTTTGATTGATACGCTTTGATGGATACTGGATTGCTACATTTGAACCCTCTTGGCCTGTAATAAAACCTGGCTCATCTGGGTTGGTCACACTTCCAATATAAAACCAGAACATTTCAGATTCTCACTTACAGGCCAAACTGTGTCCCACTTTTATAATAAAATCTAGCAGCTGCAAAAGAAGAGTAACATTGCTGGTCTGCACACCCCGTCCAGGGAACGATGTACCCTGATGATTGCCCCTGCATGCACACTTGGCACGATTAAGATTCATGAGGTTTGAAACAGGGAGAGCAAATTACCACCGCAATTCCAAACCGCCTGAAAAATTAAACTTTGCATAACGCCTTGAGTGTTCAAGAATTAAAGCACAAAGTCATCCACTTCACTCACAGCCCACCAAAGTATAAATCACTGGTTACTACCCTTCTATCCTCAGAGACTCTTACTTGTATCCAATAAAATCTGATCCCTCCAGGCTGCAGGGAACAAAGGTGATAAATGTCTGTCAGAAATTAGCATCAATTTTAATTACTCATTATAAAAATCCCATCAGAGAGGCATTTACATCTTGGAAATCCTTTATAAGGTCCTCAATTTTTGATTGTTTTCCCAAGATCCTTATGTTTTTATCTCATTTTGGAATACCAGTACTAGTTTTTACTTTATTATGACTGGATTTTACCAGTTTTCTCAAGATTTTGAGAAATAAATGTGAAATAATGGTAATACCCAAGATTTTGGCTAGATAAATAAGTTTAGACAACAGTGCGTTATTAAAGAGAAGATGCATGGATGTTTGTATGTTCACTTTGGGTTTTTTCTACTCAAGCTGTTAAATAAAGTTGTCTTTAAGCGTAAAATTTTTAGTTCTTAGTATATCATGTGTTGCTTTGTCTGTGTTCTTGCATATTCCATGATAATGTTTCTCTGGTTGAGTTTCCAGAATTTCCTGTTTTTATTTTGACATCTTGATTCCTTGTGTTTGATTTAAAGTTTACCTCTCTGTTTGCCCCACCTGTGTCACTCCTAGTTTATTTAGTTCTTATGTTACCAAGTATCAGTGACAGTTCATCATATTTTCAGCGTGTCTTGTAACTAGAGTTGTTCTGATTTCGATACCAGCATCAGAAATACATCTGCTTTAAATGCAGGTATTGGTACTGGTGACTACACGAGTGTGTCCACCAATCCGATACGTTTGGTTTATCTTTATATTTTGCTTCATTTAGCCATGCTGTTAGCGCTATAAACTGGAAGTCAATTCTTCTTCACTGCTGACAAACACTGCTTGCACAAGCTACCATTTTTAGAGCAGCGAAGAGGAACTAAATGACCCACCCCAGCAGAAAAAAATGGTGGCCGTGTGACAGTTTCCTCTGAATATGATTGTCAAAATACCTTCCAGACCAGCACCGTCGTACATGACAAGAAGTGACAAAGTTTATCAAAGGTTAAATAACCTTTGAACCATAAATCGTTGCCTCTTACTTATTTTCCTCTTGAAGTTAGCCGTTGTGCCTCCCCATTGATGATTTTGATGCCTGTGAATCCATTGTGGCAGCATTTTCAGCGAGACTGGAACTAGTGTGACTTTTGGGGACTTTAATGATAAATGTGGTATTGAACATCTTTTTTATCCATTTTAATCAAAATATAATCATTTATTACCTTTAGTTTAAATGCAGGCTGTTCTGTAATCACATCATGCTGCCAGAACAGAGCATCATAGAGAAAGAGATAGAGAGCCTGTGATTCAGCCCCCTGTGTCATTGTTATTTTAATATTTAGCAGAAAAAAACAATTTTAGGGTCACAGAGATGCTATATATTATGATTCTATTCGTTGAGTCAAATGTAGGTCTAAAATAATTTGCTACTCTGCAGATTCAGTTCAGAAAGTTCACACTGGTATCGGCCGATACTCAACACCTTGGTATCGGCATTGGGAAGGAAAAAATGGTATCGGAACATCTCTACTTGTCACCTTGCAAAGCAAATGCACTGTCATAATTCCATGTCTGTTATCTGCTCCTATGTAGGGAATAAGTGGACCAATCAGTGTCATTTAAAGGGAATGAGGCAGTAGCTAAGTGTGTGGTTTAGTTATTCTGTAAGTGTAAACAATGATTGCCAGTGAAGAAATTCGATTCTAGAGTCTGGAAGAAGATCAGAGCAGTACAGAATCCAAGGTGCTTAAAGTCCAGAGTTTTCAGTTTCCACAGTCAGTGATGGTTTGGGGAGCCATGTCATCTGCTGGTGTTGGTCCACCGGTCTTTATCAAGTCCAGAGTCAACACAGTCAGCCATCTACCCTCAAATATTAGAGACCTTTATGCTTCCATTTGCTGAAAAGCTTCATGGAGATTTTGGTTTCCTTTTCCAGCAGGACTTGGCACCTTTCCACACTAAAGCCAAACTACCAGAGACTGGTTTGCTGATCATGGTATTACCGTGTTTGATTCTGACATGAACCCCGTAGAGAATCTCTGAGGGAAGATGAGAGACACCAGGCTCAACGATCCAGCTGAGCTGAAGGCTGATCGCAGAGCAACCTGGGCTTTATAACTACCCTGCAGTGCCACGGACTGATCGCCTCCATCCCACACTGCATTAATGCAGTAATTTATGCGAGAGGAGCTCTAAACAGTTACTGAGTGACAAATAAACATAGTTTTCCAGAAGGTCAACATTTCAGTATTATAAATTGGACTGATGTTTTGTGATATTCTAATATTTTGAGATGGTGGATGTTTTATTTTTGTGAGCTGTAAGTCATTATCATCAAGATTAAAACTATAAAGTCTTGAAATGTTTCACTTTGTAATGATTAATTCAGAATTATACAGATGTTCACTTTTTGAATTAAATCACAGAAAAAAATACGCCTTTTCATGATATTCACATTTTTTGTAATGCACTTGAATAAAGAAAGACCCAGTTTGTTTCCCTCTTTTATTCCAGTTTTTTGAACCAACAAAATTATTGAGATTCAATAATCAATTTGCATCGGATTGAATCAGACTTGTTCTACATTTCAACAGATTGTTGGTGAATCGGATCTGACTCTGTAAGTCATGATTCAAATGAAATTGTCTTGAGCTGGAGAGATGTCTCCTCCAGCTGAGGGCGTCTCTTCATTTTCCTTTTCGCCACCTCAAACATGAGGCAGTAATGAAGCTGGAGACGAGTCTGAGCTCTGTTGTAACAGCCTGCTCCTCCTCTGGGCTTCTCTCCTGAAATAAAGCTTCGTTAGCATTCCAGACATTGACCAGGGGTGATAACTGCTCCACATGGCATTGAAATTCCCCTCAGCCCACATTTCCCCAGAGATTTATCCCCTTGTTCATGCTGTATTTACAGACGCAGCGGGCTATCAGACAGTAAACCGCTGTGAACAATCAGGACCATGGTTAAGTTTGTCCAGCGACCTGCACAGAATTAAATCTAGATACAAGGCCTCAAGAAAAGAAAAGCAGACTTTGATTGCTTTTTCAAATGTTTGAAAGCTGCCTGACGTGCTGCTTTTCTATTATTATAATTACCACACCTCCAATGAATGAAAGGAGCAGGGAAACATGACCTCAAAAACACCATTTCTCTGGCTTTTCCCAACGATAACAGACAAAATTAGAACGAATTTTCCATTTTTATTTCAAATAAATGTCAGAAACAAAAGGCAAACTATAGCAGCCTGCCTCTTTTGTTTCACCCCTTTGTTTCTTCCCTCGCCTATTTAAAACTCCATTAAAAATGAAACGCTCCACTGCTGTCAAGTCAGTGTGGTTTGAGGAAATATTGCTGATTGAAGTGTGCCGGCACTTTCAGGACCTGATAATTCCATCACAGACAGCCATCACTGGTGATTGACAGATCACAGAGGAAACATTCCCAGCAGCACTGCTGCAAAGAAAAGGGATGACGGGTTGTGAGACTTGACCTTGCAGCTGCACAGCATGACTACATACTTATCTCTGAAAAGCCCCCTGGAAACAACACACGGCCTGGAGAAACCAACACACAACATAATCAGCCCTCTTACAGATCAAATTAAGCCTATTACTATCTTCAGATAAGGACCGGCTAGAAATGCTTGGGACAGGAGGCAAAGAGACAACAGATGGTCTGCAGTTGATTTATTCATGCTCCGGGACTCTGAAAACCTCAACCACAGGTCATATGTTCTCAGGGAAGGTAGGGGTGAACGTATGAGTGTCCACAGGCCACTGACTAATGGGACTTTACTACTACTGGCCTTAACAACCTGCACATCTGTAGCTCTTACTCTGTTGACGCTGCACTCCGTTATCTTTCAAGGGAGGTTTGTGGAGGGATCGCAGAGGACGAGGCATTAATGATCACATATTTTACCCCTTTAAGACAAGTTTATATTGGTCTCATAGGTCCCCAAAACATGCCTATGACATTTGTTGCTGAAAAAAACACACCAGAATTGGTGTTTCTGTGTTTGTGGCTTTAAATATTACTGAGCTGTCTGACTCCACCCCTGACCACGCCTCTCTCAGGAAATGGATGTGGCTCT
This sequence comes from Cheilinus undulatus, assembly GCF_018320785.1. Lineage (NCBI taxonomy): Eukaryota > Metazoa > Chordata > Actinopteri > Labriformes > Labridae > Cheilinus > Cheilinus undulatus. The sequence goes on from NC_054872.1 coordinate 6,719,542, forward strand.
CCTGATCCCCCTCTCAGCTGGCAGATCAGGGAGGGGAGGGCGGGAATTTCTTCCGAGCAGGCGGGGCCAACCGAACCTGGGGGCGGGGCTAACTCCCCACATGACATCGTGAGGGGAAAATCTGAGAATGGCTTGTTTCAGCACATATTTTCTGAAAGGTGGAGAAAGAGAGGGGGGAGAGAATTGATTATTCTGATCCTTGGGGGGACTGTGGACAGGTCGAGGGTACATATTTTTGTTAGAAAAGCCTGAAAAAGTAACCTGACATGCCCTTCTTGTAAACCTCTCATTGACAGGGTTTGGGAAAGGGCAGAGCCTTTGAAAAAATAACTCAGAGGATGATTGGATGAACGTTCTGTCAGTCACATCTTTACGGGCCAATCAGAGCAGCAAAACACATGATGTAGCCGCTACTGACGAGTAAACTCCATAAAGAGCTGCATAACACGAACCATGGTGACTGTAGACATGTCAGTACACACCTTTTATGGTTTTTGAAAAGAAAACAAGACGCTAAACAGCACGTTAGTCGTCTTGATGGGAAATTTGAATAAAAAAAACAAAAAAACAAGACAGAACAGTTGACTGACATGAAGTATTCCATATATTCTGCAGGCAGGAGTTTTCTTTTCACCAAAGCACTTCCAGCTTAAAATACCACATTAACACAAATTTATAATTGAAAAGCCCTGGCATATATATTCCCTTCTTTTTTTTAAGTCTGTTTGCTTATGCAAAATGAAGCGCAATTAAAATGGCTAAAAATGAATGATATTCAATCATGATTAATCGAAATTAATCCACAGCAACCCTGTGATTAATCTGATAAAAATTTTTAATCATTTGACGGCACTAGTTTGAACCCTCACAGCTCTTAGCTTTTTTTTTGTTAACCATTGTGTCTGACCTGGACTTGTTGTCTTAAAAAGTCAAAGCAGTCAAGTCCTAAACATCCTTTTTCAGGACAGCCTTTGCTTTAAGAGTATGTGTGTAATGTCACTTGAATTTTAGAATAGTTATGGGACTATAAAGACAAAAAAAAAAAAAATTATTAATAATAATAATAATTGGGAATTAAAATTTAAAGATTTTTATGTATAAAATAGTAAACATGAATGACTAAGAATTTTATTGTTTTGCACGAACTTTTTCTCAAATCTCTTTGGGACTAAAGAATAAAAAAAATTATAATTCTGTGACAAAAAGTCTTCAAAATAGTCACATTTTTACAAAAGGCTCTTATGCTTTTGGGGATTTCAGGCATAATTCAAAATGCAGTGACTCTAAAGGACAAATGGCAGCCTCTCTATATTTATTTCTCTCTATTTTGAGTCATTCAAGCTCTCTTCTCCAGCTTTCAAGTCTGTGCACATGTGCTGTTCAGCAAAACATGATTAGTATGTTATTCTGTTTCAAAAGTAAGCAGCAGAGTCCAGTTTTACTGGACACACCATGTTCTGTAAAACTTACCACAATTCAACTGACAAAGAGAGCAGGTAGGCAGAAGTTTCTTCTGCAGTTGATGCAGCAGGTACCTGCTACCAGCATTGAAGTTGTGCATTTCTGCAAGATTTCAAGGTCTTATAGTCAAGACAAGACCCCCATAAGGGGCCAAAATCACGGGGTTCATGGTCTATTTTAAAGTAAAGCTGTGAAAACCACATTTTATTTTTTCATTGTATAATAATCTCTCTTATAAAAGCAGCAAAAATAAGCCTTACTTTTGCTGTAGGACAATGTACCCTAATTGGGAATAAGTAATGATGAATGATAATAATGGGAATAAGTTATTCCACTCACAGAGACCAAATTTTTCAGTTTACTACTTTTCAACTCCAAAATCAAATAACTGTTAGCCAAAATGCTAGCACCAATGCTACTGATCCAAGACACATGCATACATATATATATATATATATATATATATATATATATATATATATATATATATATATATATATATATAAGTACTTGGAAGTTCACATTCCCTGGGTTTGTCAGGGGCCCGGACACTTCTTTGGGTGGGCCTGAGTGGAGACTGTGGTTGTGGGTGACTGGCTCTTTCAGTGGAAGTCTGCTGTGTTTGCCATCTCATCGCACATCCCACTATAAAAACAAAACTGTTAAATCTGTCTTTATTGGGGTCTCTCACATGTCAGAACTGATGACCCTTTGTTGTTTTTTTCTTAGTCTTCATATTACATCACCTTTACTCTGGATCTCACTAGAGACAGACCAGATGAATACCTATAGCATCATATTCAGGAGAGCTAGGCCGCCCACTAAGCTGCTGCATTTCACATCTACAGAGTGAAACGGTTGGTTCTCTTCATCGCCCTGTCTTCTAGGACATGAGATCAAGTTGCTGGCTTTTTCTCTGACAGGAGAAGGATGTGTTTGGGGAGCTCCAAGCACATCCCTCAGGGTAGAGATCAGTCTCTTTCTTTTTGGCTCCCTGGGAGCTGGTCTGAAGTCTGTCTCTCTCTTTCTGCTTCATCCTGCCGTCAGCTGAAGCTGCTCTGTCAAAGTGATGTTAAATGTCACTGCTTTGGGGAATCCAGCGGGTGTATTTGAGATCATGGAGGGATTTATTTAGCACTTTTGGATCTTTTAAGATCTTCGTATCTGACTCATTCACTGTTGTGACTTCTAAAAGTTTCTTAGAGAGGGCTGAAGAACTAAAATCAAAGCCTATGGGAAAAAAAAACCTGATCTTATATTAGCTGCCTCTGTTGTTTGACATAGAAGTGGACATGCTTATAAGGCCATGAAGACAAAGAATTAAGTAGTCTGAAGATATGTACCAATGCAATGAGCTGATTTTGGCAGAAAGTGCTAGAGTATATCAAATCAGGGGTATCCTCACTCTGCATCACTGCTAGAGCAGGAAGTTGGTACACAGTAATTAGTAGTATGCAGCTGTAGCCCTGCTTCCAGAGTTACTAAACCCTCAGACCACTTTTACAGCTAAACACTTAAGTATATGGATATTTTACAGTGATAGGTTTGGTTGACAGAAGACCTCAACAGTAGGATTTTCCAAAAATAATTGAAATGCATTTTTTCCCTCAATATGGTGTTGCGATTTATTATGCGATCATTATCAGGCTCTTATTTATACATATTTTTCAAGCAATTCAAGCAAATAATCAATCTATATTTTAACCTACATTCAGTCAGGAACACTTTCATCATGATTTTACCATTTTATGGCAAAATGGATCTACAGTTTTACATCTCGGAGAAGTTTCTGCTCAAAAGATGCCCCTTGGGTTGGTCAAGCAGATATATATGTGAAAATATATACTGAAAACAATGAAATTATTTCAGACGCAATCAGCATAAATCTGAATATGATGGTGCAACAAGCTTAAAGTTATAAAGGAGGTAGCTGGGGTGGGGGAGGGGAAGCTGTTCCAGCAGCAGCAGCATGGTACATTTACATTTATGCAGGCTGGGATTAGAGAGAAGTACGTCATATATGAATGGACAGCCATTTGTACCATTTTACACTCCCCAGGCTTGGGTGGTCATGTCAGTTTTTGTTAGCTTTTGTATTTTTGTAAAGCTCAGTTTTTATTTAATTTCAGTTAACTAAAACTATTTTTACATGTTTGTTTCAATTGTTTAGTTCATTTTAGTTTTAGTTATAACTAACTTTAATAACCCTGCTCTGAACCAGTTGCATCTTTAAGGATTAAAATGAATTGAGATTGAAATTGAACTGGGGCTGCATGGCGGCGCTGGGGTTGCCTCACAGTAAGAAGGTTCCTGGTTTGTTTCCTGGTCCGGATCTTTCTGTGCAGAGTTTGCATGTTCTCGCCATTTTCCAGCCTCCTCCCCCCACCAATGACGTGCTCCTTAGGTTACCTGGTGGCTTCATATTGGACATAGGTATGAGTACTCCTGGTTGTATGTCTGGTTGCCAGCCCTGTGATTGACTGACAACCAGCCCAGGGTGTAGCCCGATTCTTGCCAAATGACAGCTGGGATAGGCTCCAGCCCCCACGGCCCCGAATAGGATAAGGATGAAAATGGATGGATGAATTTAACTGTATTTAAGCTTTGCATTAGTTCAAGAAGGATGACTGTTTCATTTCCACTCATCCTTTAATTTATTAAAGGGGACATATTTTACCCTTTTAAGACAAGTTTATATTGTTCTCAGAGGTCCCCAAAACATGTCTGTGAAGTTTATTGCTGAAAAACACTCCAGTATTGGATTTTTGCGTGTCTAAAAACCCCTCTGTTTCAGCCCTTCTCAGAACGAGCCGTTTCTGTCTGTGGCTTTAAATGGTAATTAGCTGTCTGTCTCCACCCCTGACCACACCCCTCTCAGGAAATGGATGCAGCACTTGTGATATTACAGACACTTTTTTTCTCCAAAGTTTAGACTGGGATTCGAAACATTAATCTCCCAGACCATAGTCAGCAGGGTAACCCACTGAGCTATCCAGTAGCATCTAGTAGCTGAGAGGATCAGTAGAGGAGGGCAGAACTTTCCTCCAAGTGGGGGAGGGCCAACCAAACCTGGGGGCGGATGCTTAAGGCCCCTGGTGAGGTCACTAGATGTAAAATCTGAGAACGGCTTGTTTCAGCACACATTTTCTGAAAGGTGGAGAAAGAGAGGGGGAGAGGGAATGGATTTTTCTGGTACTTGAGGGAGTTTGGACAGGCCAGGAACACATATTTGTGTTAGATAAGCCTGAAAAAGTGACTTTTTAAAAAAATGTTGTCCCCTTTAATAATCCCTTAATTACGTGTCTCCCTTTCCCCTCTTTGTTTTCCTGCTCTGGTAACCAGCTGATATGGCATCTACTCATTTATGATCGAAGCCAATCCCTTTCTTCCATGACTTCTCTAGATCCAATCATCCTGCTGCTGCTATTTTGCTGTTATTCCAGACTGACTGTTGTAACCCTCCTCCACCCCAGCTACCTCAGCTACCTCTCCTTCCTGTCCAGGTCCAGCTCCATTGTGCCATCCTACGACCCTGTCTCACCAGCTCAAAGTCATCTCATCAGTTTTTGTCAAGTTCCTCAGAAGTCTACTTCTCAGCTCGACCTACTCCATCATGACCACCTTTATCAGAGTCTAGACTCTATAAGTGGGTATAATTTCCTGCTGTCAGCCTCACTACCTCCATTCAGCCTTGCAGCTTGTTTTGTTGGGCTTTTGCTGCACTGGAAAGCATGAAGAGACACAAAAAGCCTTTGTGTTTCATTTGGTTGCCTGTTAATCCTTAATCTAGTCAGCATTTTGATTTCATTTTCAACCACAAATCACATCAAACAACGTCTCTCTGTTGCTCTTAAACTTAGACTTTTATTTTTTAAGATATATATATATAGTCAAACAATATGTAACAATATCAACAAACGCTACAGTATAATACTGATTAAATTACACTACAGGCAGATAAATATGAAGTTCATCTCAGTAAAAATACAGAAAACAATCTGAGCATACAGCAGAGCAGTGAAGACCAGCTCGTCCCCCCCGAATCCTCCGCTCCACCTTCGTTTGGTTTTCTGATAAAACACCACAGTTAGGAGCTTAACAAGTGTGATAACAATTACACCCCAGCATCTGCCTCTGATGCGGTCTGGAAATTCACGTGTGGCTTCAGATTTGGTGATAATATTCAAGTCACAGATAACTGCCACGGTTTAAAAAAAAAAGGAAAGAAAAAAGCACAATGACGATTAGACGAGAGGCTCAGACTGGGGCCAACTCGTAACGAATTTGTATGCGAGGAAGGAGCTCCATCCCCTCACCGCTGCATGTGTAAACAGAGGCGGGGATGATGGAGTAGATTTGTTGTTGCAGGGCGGCTCCCTCCTACTGGAAACCAGCTGCTCGGGTCAGGGATCAGACTGGGCAGGAGCGTGGTGGTGACACTGTAATGACAGCAGCTACCTGTAAAACACAAGCAGAGCAGACAACCAGCATCAATCACACAGCAGACACCCACGCTTCATGATATGAAACACCGCCATCAGCTTCAACAAAACCACACGGAGGATGTTGAACCCTCACCAGAGTCATCCCTCGGGCCTTTTATTCCCTTTCATTTGTGAATTATTAATTGGTGAGAAACCAATTTGTTCTTTTTATTCTAAAAGTGTCACAGGTTGTGGGAAGTAATTTATGATTGGTGGTCAACAGCGGAGTTTTAATTAAGTCCGGGTCAGAGTTCACAGTGCTGGAGATGGAAGTGGTTCATTAATCACCAACTAGCAGACGGAGCAGCTACATGAAAGGCCAAAGCGCATCACTTTTATCTGGATTACAGTTAATAGTTTGCCAGCAGGAAACATGGTAGTGAATGACGTCCTGGGAGGAGAGACGGGTTCAAGAATCATGTCGGCATTCTGATGAGCGGAGGTAGGTTAAATCTGATCAAAATGTGGACATATAATCAGTTTGAGTGCGTTTCACTCAGTCTTTATTTGAAATTACATACATGCTAGTGTAAGTCTGTGTCACGCTGATGAATTTCCACTTTGATATCAAAGTTTAATGTCAGTCCTGGTACACTGATCTTAGGAAAGAGGACCCATCCTAGGACAAAATCCTTAACTTCTGAAACATGCTTGTGTTCAGTGAAAATTTGATGGAGTTTTAGGGAAAGATTAACCCGGACACACCAGATAGACTGTTCCTTACTGCATGGGATATGTCTCACATCTGGCTGTACGGCGGCACATGGGATAGCGTTGTTGTCTCACATCAAGAAGCTTCCAGGTTCACTTCCAGGTCAGGACCGTTCTGTGCAGAGTTTTGCATGTTCTGCACAGAACATGCATGTGTGGGTTCTCTCTGCGGGTACTCCAGCTTCCCCCCACCGCCATTAGGTTGACTGGTGACTCTAAATTGCCCGTAGCTGTGAATCTGAGCGTGCCTGGTTGTTTGTCTTTACGCCATGTTCCACATTATTATGCAAATTGGATTTTAGGGTCATTAATATTTGTTTTTCAATGAAACTCCTGGATGGTATTGTCTCTCAGGGCTCCTTGGATCAGTGAAATTAATCTCAGACACCTGTGATAATTATTTTGCCAGGTGAGCCCAATTACAGGAAAACTACTTAAGAAGGACGTTCCACATTATTAAGCAGGACACAGATTTCAGCAGTATGGGAAAGAAAAAGGATTTCTCTGCTGCTGAAGAGCGTCAAATAGTGCAATGCCTTGGACAAGGAATGAAAACATCATCGGATTAAGAGAGCAGCTGCTAAAATGCCATTACAAAGCAGCAAAGGTATTTGAAACCAGTGGTGCCTCTGGAGTCCCACCAACCTCAAGGTGTAGGATCCTCCAGAGGCTTGCAGTCGTGAATAAACCCACTATTCAGCCCCCCCCCAGTCTTGTTGACTGATTAGTGCTGTGGAACCCTGGATGGTCCAGATGGAGGAGTGGTGGATGGTTGGTGGATGGCCACCATGTCCCATTAAGGCTGCAACGTCAGCAAGGAGATGGCGGGGTCATGTTTTGGGCCGAAATCATGGGGAGAGAGCTGGTGGGCCCCTTTAGGGTCCCTGAAGGTGTGAAAATGAAATGGCAAAGTATAAAGAGTTTCAGCTTGACCCCTTTCTTCCATGATACAAAAAGAAGAGCTGTGCCTTCCATAGCAAAATGATCTTCAAGCATGACAATGCTCCATCTCATGCTGCAAAGAATACCTCTGTGTCATTGGCTGCTATGGGCATAAAAGGAGAGAAACTCATGGTGTGGCCCCCATCCTCCCTGACCTCAACCCTACTGAGAACCTTTGGAGCATCCTCAAGCTAAAGATCTATGAGGGTGGGAGGCAGTTCACATCAAAACAGCAGCTCTGGGAGGATATTCTGACATCCTGCAAAGAAATTCAAGCAGAAATTCTCCAAAAACTCACAAGTTCAATGGATGTAAGAATAGTGAAGGAGATATCAAAGAAGGGCTCCTATGTTAACATGGAACTTGGCCTGTTAAGATGTTTTTGATTGAAATAGCTTTGATTTCGGTAAACACGATCTCCTAATGCTGCAAATTCAGAAGATGACCATTTTTAGTTCTTTACAACCTACAAAGTCTTTACAAACTCAATTGTGCATAATAATTTGGAACGGTGCATTTTGAGTCTTTTATTTTTGAAAAAAAAATTGTTGTCATTGGCAGGATTGTTGGATAAAATTTGAACTATGCTCTAACTGTTGATGACCCTAAAATAATACAGACTGTCATTTGCATCGACTATTTAGGAAAATCGGAGAAAAAAAATATAATTTGCTTATTAATTTGGAAAGTGGTGTATATTTCAGCCCTATGATTGACTGGCGATCAGTCCAGGGTGTACCCCACCTCTGGCACAGCTTTGCACGACAATCTGACCGCAGTATGAGCACATAAATCTCAAATTTTTGTCGTGTGTCATCAATGTTTCAATTGCACAGTAAATGCTGAGACTGGACCACCAGAGTAGTAGGAGTCAGTCTGGGCAGAGGCAAAAAGTATCCCCCCTGGAGATGAAAATTTATCATCAGAACCAGAAGGAGGGAAATTCCTCCCACCGCCTCAACAGTTTGCCCGCTGTCATACGCTGATTGCTCTACAACCTCCGTCAGCGGAAAGGCAGGAATGATAACAACATGATGGTCGGAAGGCTTTTCTGCGTTAAACCCAATCCACTTCAAATTTCAGACCAATAATACAATAGTTGTTGGAGAGTGATGGGTAGTTTGTGAACGAGCCGGTTCAAATAGCTGGCTCTTTTATGTGAACGATAAGAGCTGGATCCCGTTAGAGATCCATTTTATATTTTTATAACTATTATTAGTATTGTCATTTGTATATAGATTAAAGTTAGATTTAATTGATTAGTAGGGATGATATTTTATCTTCTATCACGGGTACAACATGCATTAAGGACTCATGTTTGATGGTCAGGTGTGTCATACAGCCCAGCCAGAGAGCAGATTTCATCTGACTCACAACATGTTTTAGGCAGACAGTAGATTCTGAAAAAAATTACGTGATATTTTCATGCATTTAAAAAGTGAGCATGGTTTGGGTGAAATACCTGCTTAAATATCAATCTTATGTTATAAAACTGCTAAAATTGGCAGGTCAAATGGAGCAGCTGAAAGAGCCAGCTCTATTTACCAAGCCGGGCCAAATAACCCTGATCACTGAGAAGAGCCGAAATTCCCATCACTATTGTTGGACACTACAGCAGACTAAAGTTCTGCTTAGATGACGTATCGAGAACAAGCTGCAAGAACTCTCAAACCTGCAGGAAAAGAAGGACGTCATTTTTTCCTCACAGCCCTGGAAGAGAGAACAAAAATGTCTCTGTTCTTGTGGAGTATGTGGGCTTTATTCAAACAAAAACATCTTAAGTGAGATTACTTGAACCCGGCTTTTGTTGTCAGCCATTTCATCTGACCCCGCTGGCTGCAGGTTTGACAGTCGAAACTTTTGAACCAGGTGTCAAGTATTGTTTCAAAAGGGTCAAAAGGGGCTCCTTATATGAAATATATGGATTACTTTTTATATATAATTAGAAACAGTGAATGAGAACAGCTCTAACACAATAAAATGATTCTGGCATCTTAGACGGTCCATCGCTGTAATGTTCTGTGCCTCATTTTCAGACAATTTTCTTTTGATATTACCCTTTTTATTACCAAAAACTTGTAAATCTCACAATTGAATTCATGTCTGCAAAGGATCAGGAAAACAATTGAACTGCATCTGATCGTTACTAACGTCCCCAAACAGCTTCGTATAAATAACGCACTATGCAGTGAAGTTTCTGTGAAGCTTTTACACTCTACCTTCTAATATGTCAACTCCTTCAGTCCATAACCTTTCTAAAACACTCTGAGATAATAACTGAATGAGCCGCCTGCAGCATCGTCTCATATTTTACGACTGCTGCTGAGGGCTACGACTAACTGAGGGAACACACACAAAAACACACCAAAAATTATTAAATTGAGAGAGCGGTGCACCCAGACAAACTCAGGACAAATTTTTTATCTCTTTTAAAGCAATTTTTATGTTGCAGTTATTTTTCTTTTTATTGAATTTTTAATTTAGATGCTCTGAAAGCACAAGTAAAGAATATTAAACTGAATAAAGTCAAATAGGGAAGGAAAGCAGATTTGTTTTTGGTGGACTCAAGGGCTTCCAGTCCCTGAGAGATAAAGCACAGATTAAAATTGCATTAGATGAGCAGAGGAAGGGAGTTCAGATGGTGAAAATGCAAACAAAAGGCTGCTAAAATTAGAATATTTAAAAGAAAGACACTGCTAGAGGACTTAAAATGAAACTAGACGACAGTCAGGTACACCACTTTGAAAATTCCTGACACACAGGCCGCTCTTTCCGTCCATCTGCAGCTATCACGGATCTGAGGCGTTGATGGAAATTTAGAAATTGAAACCGGCCATCAGGTCGAGCACGTATCACTCAAATTGACACAGAAAAGTGTGAGCATGCAGGATGGAACGAGGGGGAGAGGAAAATAGAGAGGGCTGTAGGGGAAGGAAGAGTGATGAGAGCAGTATGAAGTTTGACAGGAGAATGAACATGACTACACTGCAGAGCTCGTCCATGAAAAGACCTAAGGCGTCCGTCAGATTGGTGATTTTGTGCCCATCTGCACAATGTTCCCGTCCACACGGGGCTGGAAGGACGCCAGTTTAAGGGGTGGGGAGGTGGATGGAAACAATTTATGTCATGGTGTGTGTCCGTGTGTGTGTGTGTGTGTGTGAATAACGAGGGAGATGTAAAGATGGTTCTTTGTAGAGATCAGAGGCCACGAGGTGACTCTGTCTGCTTGGCTCACACAGTCAGACAGCGCTGCCAGTCGCTGCAACATCAAAGCTCTGTCTGCCTGCCACCAAAGAGAGCTCCCCCTCTATTTCCGGACAGCACACATTTCTATGACCACATTCATTCCTCGGCCCTTAATACAGACGGCAACCTTCGCCACTCAGTGCTTTCTGCGGCAACCTTTACCTCAGCCTTGAAGACTCAGATTTATTTTTGCTGTTTCCATCACCTTTTATATTTTTATCGATGCTATTTAACACAGGAGCTGCCGGGGGTCTCTGCAGTGCTGTTTCAAAATACCTGCTCCCTTCCTGATTTCATATTTCATCCATTTGTCACTCTTAAATGTTTTAGATCATCAAAAGAATTTCAAAATTAGACAAAGATAGCCTGAGTAAACACAAAATGCAGCTTTTAATTGAGGATTTCATTTATCATGGTTAAAAAAACATCCAAATCTACCAGGCCCTATTTGAGAAAGTAATTACCTCCCTTATTTTTACTGTGATTAACCACATTTTTCAGAAAGCCGAGTTCAATTTCACAAGCCACAGCCAGGCCTGATTACTGCCAGACCTGTTGAGTCCAGAACTCCCTTAACCCTTAGAGCTCACAGCTATTTTTTTCACCATCATGTCTCGTCTGGATTTTTTTTCTTAAAAAGCTTATAAAACATCAACCCTGCGGTGCACAGTCAAGCTCTATACTTGTTTTTTTTTTTTTTTTTTTCAGGGCAACCTGGGCTTTAAGATTATATCTACTACAGCAATGCAGTCATGTACTTGAATTGTGAAAAAGTTATAGGACTCTAAAGACAAAATAAAAAACAAATTGGAGTTTAAAACTCAAAGATTTTTACTGATAACACAGTAACCAATAGTGACTAAGCATTTTCTCTGCACAGACTTGTTCTCCCATCTCTTGGGGACAAAACAGTTAAAAAATAAATTTCTTGTGACAAAAGGTTTTCAAAATATCTACATATATACAAAAAAATCCATGTGCTTTTCTGCAGTTAGATTCATTTGTGCCATTCCTTTAAGACGTAGAGACAGAACATTTTGCTATTGGTGGACAGTCCCTCCCACAATCCATTGCATGTAAACATTGCCCTTAACAAATATGGTGCTATCCACTGGAAAAAGCCAATGTACACAATCTAAAATGGAATAAAAATGGACAAAAAGACGCTTATTATCGGATGTAACGCCGTAGATTTAATCTTTAAAGACCCCGAAAAGTCACTGAAGTTCCGGACTCACTAGAAAATGTTCTGTAAGAGCTATGAATGCATGAAAGACATGATTAGAAAGGCACGACGGAGAGCTTTCACAGGAAAAAAGAACAAGTTGAGGTTGACATCTTACTGTTCAAAAGTTATTAAGCAATTTACAAAGGGGTGTACCTGTGGCATGGATCCGTGCCATATGAGCTAAGGGTCAAACAAAACCCGTCTGACAAAGTGAAGTAGGCTAAAAGATCTGAAAAAGCCACACATCATGTTGCCATCTAAAGAAATTCAAGAACAGATGAGAAACAAAGCCATCAACATTCATCAGTCTGGAAAGGGTTATAAAAACATTTCTAAGGCTTTGGGATTGAAGAGAACGACAGTGAGAGCCATTGTCCACAAATGGAGAAAACTTGGAACAGTGGTGAACCTTTCCAGTAGAGGCTGGCCTACTAAAGTGACTCCAAGAGCGCATCAACGATTCATCTAGAAGGTCACAAAAGAACCCAGGACTATATCTAAAGACCTTCAGGCCTCACTTGGCTCAGTTAAGGTCAGAGTTCATGATTCAACCATAAGAAAGAGACTGGGCAAAAATGGCAGCCATGGAAGATTTCCAAGGCCAAAACCACTGCTGACAAAAACGAACACAAAGACTCATCTCACATTTGAAAAAACAAACAAACAAACAAACAAACAAACAAAAAAACATCTTGGTGATCACTAAACTTTTTGGAAAGTCTGCATCCCATTTTAACTGGAGTAAAACTAACACATTTAATAAAGAACTTTATTCCAACAGTCAAACACGGTGGTGCTAGTGTGATGGTCTGGGGCTGCTTTGCTGCTTCAGGACCTGGACCACTTGCTGTAATCGATGGAACCATAAAGTCTGCTCTCTGCCAGAAAATCCTGAAGGAGAATGTCCGGCCATCAGTTCATGAATTTAAGCTTAAGAGGACTTGAGTTTTGCAGCAGGACATTGATCTGAAACACACCAGTAATTCCACTTCTGAAAGGCTTAAAAAAAACACAGAATGAAGGTTTTGGACTGGTCAAGTCAATGTCTGGACTTAAATGTGATTGAGATGCTGTGGGATGGCCTTAAACACTTATTAAATGTAATCCATATTCAAAAACTGTATTTTGTATTTACTCTTATGTTAAAATCAGTTTGATGATCTGAAACATCAAAGTGTGACAAATATGCAATAAAAATAAACCAGGAGGAGACAAATAATTTTTCACAGCACTTTATATAGCTAAAATGTGCTTTGTGTTTGGCTTGTAGTGATGCTTGACACTACTCAATTCAGTAATTGTGAGCATATTGAAACATACATGGAACATGTTTTCATATGTAAAAGCACAGCATCTATGCTTTATCTCCCCTCATTTTCTCTGCTGGGTTTCTGACTTCTCGGGGTTCTTTTGCAGTCTGCAAGTTCACACCCTCAGTCTTCACTCAACAACCCTAAACTGAGTAAAGCATCTAGTTGGCTTAGCAGCATCGTAAGTAGCTATTGTAAATATGAGCTGCACAGGTCAACACTAGAGTGCTCATCAGAATGAACAGGTGTGTACAAGTCTGGGTAGGATGGCACCCGGGCCAGATCTGTACTGTAAATTGGTGAACTCAGGTGGAGGTATTTCTAACCTTATTTTCTTTGATTTCTAGTCTTTGTTCTCTAAAAGTCTGATTCCTGATCAAGGATGATGCTGAAATGATTGTGAACATTTGACCAGGCCTTGCCCTTCCAGGTTAACCTCTCAAAGCCAATGGATTGTCCAGATTTCATGCCTATCATCAGGCGGATCCATCTTACAAAGCTTCAAGCTGACAGAACTGCAGACTTGCACAGAGCTATGGGTTCGCTGGGCCAGGCAGTGTGGAGCTCATGGTATCTTAGCATGTGGACAAAAGTCAGAATCTTTCAGTCCTTGGTCTGCCCGTACTGATGGACAGAGATGATAGCTTGACTCCTTTGTGATGACTTCCCTTTGGGGCATTTTTGGGGTATTGTTGGCAGGACTGTGTGTACAATGCTGACATGCTTAAGAGATTGGAGTTCGGAAGTGTCAGCTGCTGGATACAGGAGTGCCAGCTTCTACAGGCACCTGGTGCAATTCCCAAGATCCAGCTCACAGCAAACTGGGTGCTCTAGACCCAGTTGTTTGGACTGGGCCTTGGGGGCAGCTGTGTGCATCATGGAGGGATTAGCTGGGGCATGGGGAAGGATTTGGCATGAGCGTGGTGTAGGCCTAGATAATGGCCATCAGGAGGCTGAAGTCAATGACTGAGTCTTACATGAATCCTATTTTATGTTTGAAAGGTACTCTTTTAAGGTACTCTGCTACTGAACACATTATAACAGATGGTATCACAGTACTAAAGTTAGTTTATATTTGTTTAAGACAGAGCTCTGAGAGTTATTGAATTAAAACATCACCTGAACACTGCACTATATCACTGAGCTTTAACTACAGCTGACAAGCATCATAAAGTCCAACATCTAATGTCATGAATCTGTATCTGAGTATGTTTTTGTTAGCTTGTGTTATATTTCTTCCCCTGGTTGCAGATTTAGAAGTTTCAATTTCCTCTACATCAATACAGACTCATTGGTGGAGTCAGAAATGTCCTGCCACATTTCCAGAGCACGGTGTCCAGATGCAAGAAGCTAATAGCTCAAATCAATCACAGCACAAACTGGTTCCATGGCTCCAGCATTGATCATCAGTCAGCAGCAGGATGGATCGTGTCTCTGTGATGTTGTGGAGACCGAGCCAACACGGTGTCAGCGGGGAGTGTGGCGCTTTTCACAGGACTGAGAGCAGTATTAGGGAAGGTGAGTTATCGATCGTTAATAAATCAAAGACAGGTAGAGAGACTCATAATCACATTTAAAGTGACTAAATCATGGCTCCAAATTGTGGACAGTCACATGAACAACTAACAACTCCCTTACATGAAGCAGCATGAACATACAAAAGGAGAAGCAGCTGTGTCTCCATTGAGGATCTATGGACTCACATTTACTTCCTTTTGTTACTTTTTAGTTGACAGCATTAGCTTTAAGCCTCGACAGGCCACAGAGAGACAGAAAATGTGATGCACTTCAGCTGCCACATTCAGATGGTAGAGTCAGAATTTAGCATAAACAACATGAAAGCATCGATCCATCTTGCCTTGTATTAACAGTTAAGGCTGCTGGTGGTGTAATGGTGTGGAGGATATTTTCCTGGCACACTTTGGCACACCCATTGCCAGTTGAGCATAGTTTAAACACCACAGCCTAACTGAGTATTGATGCTGACCATGTCCATCCCTTTATGACCACAGTGTACCCATCTTCTGATGGC
Source organism: Cheilinus undulatus (assembly GCF_018320785.1). Taxonomy (NCBI): domain Eukaryota; kingdom Metazoa; phylum Chordata; class Actinopteri; order Labriformes; family Labridae; genus Cheilinus; species Cheilinus undulatus. The sequence goes on from NC_054872.1 coordinate 6,734,956, forward strand.
TACTTTATGTCATGTTATAATGCACTGTATCACAAAGTTCAAATAATTTCAGACTGGTTTCTTGGCCATGACAATGAGTTCACTGTACTCCATTGGCCTCCACAGTCACCAGATCTCAGTTCAATACAGCAGCTTTTGGGATATTTTGCAATGAAGGATTGGCATAATGGATGTACAGACAAAATACTGCAGCAACTGTGTGACACTGTCATGTCAACATGGACCAACATCTCTGAGGAATGTTTCCAACACTTTGTTGAAGCTATACTATTAAGAAATATGGCAGACTGGACTTTCTGCTGGTGTTGGTCTGCTGTTTTTTATTAGGTCTAAGGTCAGCACAGCGGTCAACCAGGAAGCTGTAGAGTACTTCATGCTTCCCTCTGCTGACCAACTTTATGGAAATGCTGATTTCATTTTCCAGCAGGACTTGGCGCCTGCCCACAATGCCAAAAGTACCGAGTCAAGTCAAAGTGTATTTATGCAGCACTTTTAAAAAAACAACCTTAGTTGACCAAAGTGCTTTACAGGATACCAGTACCTGGCAGTGTCAATTTTGGCAGCTATTTTTTATTTTAGACTTAGTTTTTGTCTTTAAATTAAGTCTTTAATTTCTATCCTTTTTAGTTTTAGTCTAGTTTTAGTCAATGAAAACTCAAAAAACATTTTAGTCTAGTTTTAGTCCACAAAAAGTCCTCACATTTTAGTCTTCACTTTAAGTCCAAACATTAATTCTCTTGCCTGAATCTGGCACCAAGTCATGGTAGTGTGTCCTGAACTCTGCTAATCCTGGGGTCCCTGCTTTCTATAGCTGAGAGGCAGAATAGCTACAGCTGCATTGTTTTTGACAGATTTACCCACAGTGGAGAAATAACACAGATTTTGAATGTCTGACAAAAACTACATTACATTTTAGTCTACTTTTAGTCATCTTGACAAAACTAAACTTAGTTTTAGTCATCACAGATCTATTTTTGTTAGTTTTAGTCTAGTTTTTGTAGTGGAAAAATGGGCTGTCTACAAACATTTTTAGTCATAGTTTTAGTTGACCAAATTAGCACTGGTCCTGGTTTAAGGACCATGGTTCCCTGTGCTTGAATGGCCAGCAAACTCACCAGACCTAAACCCCATACATAATCTGTGGGGTATTGTGAAAAAGAAGATGAGAGACACCAGACCCAACAATGCAGAACAGCTGAAGGCCGCTATCAGCAACCTGGAATTCATAACACCTCAGCAGTGCCACAGACTGACTGCCTCTATGCCATGCTCCATTGCTGCAGGAATTCATGCAAAAGGAGCCACGACCATGTATGAGTGCTGTACATGTTCAAACTTTTCAGTAATCCAACATTTCTGTGATAAAAATCCTCTTTTATTTGCCTTAAAGTAATATTGTCATTTTCTGAGATACTGAATTTTGAGTTTCATGAACTATATAGTGAAATGCACCTGTATTTAGTGATAGCATCAAGTGGTCAACATTTCTCTTTCCTTGTGGAACAGACTTTGGATGTCAGATGCAAAAGGGCAATTAGCAAGGTCACTTGGCTGTGCATGTGTAAAATACCCTTGTCCCTTACTGCTGAACATGTTACTACTTTTTAACATTTCTGCTGCATCTGCATAAGCATACCACTCTCTCTACCTTTCCTTTATTGTGAACTTCCAAGTCAGCTGGCAGTGATGTTGTCAGAGTCATTTGATGGTAGTCAATAGTCAATCATTGTTAAGGGTTCTGGGTTCTGGGTTAGCCAATCAGATTTCAGGGAAGAGGGCTGGCTGAATTTGATGGCAGTAGTCAAGCCTGAAAGAATGCCTGCAGAGAAAAAGAAACAGGTGAGTTCATTTTATAAACCTGAGAGAAATTAGGGAACACCATAGAAACCTTGACAAAAACCAATTCCATCTTTTATCTTTGTCCGGTTTACTCAACAAGAATTTTGTTTATCCTTTCAAATAGAGACATCACTTTAGCCACAACAGTGAAGAGCGTTCAAACAGTTTCAAACATCTAAACCCTCCAACATGTCACTCTGAGCTGTCCCACTCTCACATGGGGAGATCCGTATTAAGCCCTCCACTGGAGGATGACACTCATTCCACCTGTTAAGGTAATCAGTCAGCTTTAGGTAATCTCCCATCTTCTTGAAAGCTGAGAGCAGTGCATGCTGGGAGCTGGGCACGCAAACAGGCAGCTGAGTGTTTGCTTGTGTTCTGCAGCGGAGGGAAGGCGTTGATTTGATTGGGGATTAAAGGTCATGAAGAAGTATTTAAACGCCGCTGCTCAACTTTTAGCTAATCATTCCTCCGCAGCTGTGAGTCGGAGGCGTCGGCAGCGCTCTCAGATCACCGTTGTCACACTGTGTTGTCTCCCACTCCCCGGTGACAGAGCCTTACCCACCCAGCCAGTAATCCCCTGCAGCAAAGTTTGGAGTAAGCTGACGGCACGGAAAAAGATAAATAAGGATTTTCATTTTTCACCCTGTAATGAAAAATTGCATTGCACTTTCTCTGCGCTGCATTTATCTCTAATGCACTTCCAGATAGAGCTGTGCTGTAATTTCACACAATGCACAAAAACTTTCCACCTTTTGCTTTTCCCACACTCGGAACAAATGAAACTTATTTGAAATAATTATTCCCAACTTCCAGACCAAGCATACAGACATTTAGCATCTGCTAAGCTTCTCGACTGTTTCAGCGGTGCCAGAATGAGTAAGTAACACGTCTATAAGCACTAGAAAGTTCTCCCACTTAGAGAAGAGAGATTGAGGACGTCAGTGACAAATGTCTTGCATTAACTTTGTTGTTTATTTTTCCCCCGGAAGATGTGAAATAACCCTATTAAATCAAGTAGTCACTTGGCCATTAATCTCAATGCAGCTGACTAGTCCCTCAAAGCTAATGGGGTTTAGAATTTGCATGAGGCGAGTTTACCCACAAAGCTTCGCCTAAGAGGATTGCTGTTCAGACAGAGAGCTTATTGTCACACTTGTTCATAGACATGGATTAACGATACCAGGCCCAAAGAACTCCACTAACTGTGGCAGCAACTCACAAGTTCCCCTTCACTGGCTCAGATCTGTGTTTCAAAGGGACGGGGATCAGACAGTCTGCTGCATGCCTGGTATAATACCTCATATTTGTTTAATTTCTACAAATATTTGTCCAGAGCCACTTTGTTAAGCATTAATCTTTCACTAAAGCTAAGAAGAAAGCCAAATATGATGATAGTTTTCACATCTCTCTTTCAAACGATTCCCCAAAACTTCACCTCCTGTTCCCTAAATATCAATTTCTCTTTCAATATTTATTTCCTGTCATATCACCGCGGCGCCGCAGCACTCCTGGATTCCCGCTCTGTGTTGTCAACTTAGCTTTTTACATCATTTGAATAAGCCTCTTTCAGTGCGAGCGAGCAAGTGCGCTGTGTTTCATAGAGACTAAAGCAGCTTTGGAATCTAAATATAACATCCAACTGCATTAATTCTTTAATATTTATCAGAGGGAAAAAGGTGCTCCAAACACAGCGGAGATCCGTCTTTAAAATTCAAAACATGAAACGCAAGTTGTGCTCAAGTTCTGACACAATTTCATCAACGCATACAAACGCTTAAACTGCACCCCCAGGACTGCACAAATCCCTCAACAACCCCCGAAAAAGAAGAAGAAAAACGCTCTATCTCTTCTGGCGCTGCCCACACTGTGCTGCCGATCCACAGTGTGAATTACAATAGCAATCTGAGCACTGACTCAGTTGTTTGATAGCTGCTCCAGAGTGACAACAGGCTGTTATGAGACAACATGAGGATTGCAGTTTATTCCCTTGAGTGAAGTGTTGTGTCAGTGATGTGCAGCACATTACAGCTGCAGTGTAATACGAGTCTACAGAGGGGGAATGACAAAGCAAAGCACACACTGTTTACCCTTTGAACCCTGAAACGAAATATCAGCCTGCCAGTGAACACACTGGTGTTTCTAGCATGTAACAGTGTAATTTCTTAACTCATTTATTCATAAGGATTTTTGGCTGGTACTCAATCCATTTAGAACTTTCAAAAGACAGAACTCCTGTCTGGCAGAGAAATGCCTACACAAGGTGGCCAGACAGTGATAACAGAGTAAAAGAGGATGGACTGAGGTGTTTTCTATAGTACAGTGATTTGTAGAAATCTATTTTTTCTAACCACCGAGGTCAGACTTACACAAGTCTGTATGTGACTGGATGACTGAGTACGATACTTTCAGAGCCTTATCTACAGAGGTGCGCTATGGGCGGGGCTTAAACTGGGGATACACAACGCACAACCATCGCGCACAAGTTGTGTGCTCATACTGTATGATCTGAGTGCTCACACTGTGCAACTTAAGTCAGGACAGACTGTTGACAGAAACCCGGGGAGTTTCCTTTTTAAAAAGTCTCGTGGTCTGAGGGTGAAGTGTTTCCAGTCATATTCTCTCTCTCCCCCTCTATCTCTCTCGCTTTCTCTCGCTCTCTCTGTCTTCTGCTATCTCTATATCTAGGATGTTGTCTGACCGTTTACAAAGGAAAACAATCCCCCAAAGTTGTTTATTCTGCTCGCGTTTCTGCTCACACTGTAAGGTGTCTGGAGTCGTACGACCAAAATATCAAACATGCCAGAAATCCTCCCGACCAGTCAGGAGCAGGTCGTCAGGTTGTATTCGGGCTGTGGTCTGCTGTCAAACACAGCACAACAAATGACACCCAGATGTGACTGAAAGTCAGCACAACTTTAGAGTGAGTCATACGACTCTAAATTCGTGGCTGAATCGCAGGAAAATCATACAGTTTACACCCGGCTTTAGTTGTAGTCAAAGCTGTTTCTAACAAGCGGCAACCTCTGGTCTTGACAAATGAAGCCAATGCTGAAGTGCAAAAAATTACAATATGGCGAGTGTCCACTTGAGACTGGCTGTCAGAACACCAGTTAAAAAGCTGATTTTCACCCAAGAAATAAACTAACAGTCTGGTTAAAAAACCAAACACATCTCTTTAGCTAATGTCTTCATGTGGTCTCACTGTACGGGGGGTGAATTTGCTTTTACCACAATGGTTTAGATTATATTGGGGAAAAACCTCACTGGGCCCTGATTGGCACATCTCATTTGATTGACAGGTAGCTTGATAGGCAGTAGCTACCTATCTGTCAACCAGAATGCTAGCTAGCTAGCTGACAGGAAGTCGAGCTCAGTGGGCGGGCCGTTAGGTTGGTCCAAAGTTCGGTTGAGACCACGATTTCAATATTGAAGCCGCCGCAGATTGGCTTCAAAAGCTGTTAGAGTTCACCTACTGTAATTACCTCAGATGTAGCTTTAGCATAGCATCAGTTTTACTAGAACCTGGCCACGTTTCTGTTTGAAATAAAGAATGAAAATAACACTAATCGCTTTCCATGATGTGACAGATATTTTCACTTTTCTGCAGACCTGCTTTGGCATGAGTATGTGATCGTTACGGAGGAAACGGTTAGTTGTAGATTGAGTGGTGGAATAAAACAGCTCTCAGTGGATTGATTAGCTCTGACGTAGCCACAGCAGCAGTTTTATTAGAAATGGACAATGTGCCTTGATTAAAACAAGGCTAGAGAGCATCACTGAAAGCTTTTCATGACAGAAAGTACCACAAGTGTTTGACATCCTGTGAAAACATAAAAAAAATTAAATAACAGGCTGAACTGTAGTGCAACAAACAGTTTGTTTGTTGCACTACAATTGTTTACTGCATGTTTCTCATGTCCAGATAACCATGACAGGGTTTTGAAAGAAGTGACATTAAACTGGATTTGCAAGGATTTGAAGCTGTGTTCCCACATTTGAAATAGACATCTGAATTGAATGCATGTGGCTTTGCAATGAAAATAATCCTTTCAAGTGATGTAGTTAAAAAAGTATTTAAAATGAAGGTGCATGTGGTTTTATTGACTCCATACAGTTTTAGGACCAAACTACTTCCAGCCTCTTTTAATACCACCATTATAATTATGTTGCTCATTGCTTGGGTCAAACATATCTGTGTTTTAGTACGTTATGATAATTTTAGAATCTCCTGTGGCCACTAAAAAAACCCTTAACAGTTTAGGTTTGTTAAAAATTAATGTATTATCGTCAAATTAATTCTGTGTATGATCCCGGCTAAGCACACAAAGCCAATGAGGGGACTCTTCTCTCATTAGAGTGCTACTTTGGTGCTGGAGTTAGTCCAAGTTAAGACCACTTCCCTTGAAATACACGGTGAATACAAAGTGCTTTAATACTTACTTTCATTGCCTATTCTCCTGATAGAAATACCAATTATCTGCTATTTATAAGAGCAATCAGCTGCTGAAATAAATGCAACAGAGACTGAGATGTATTTCTCCATTCTAATGTGAACCTATAATTACTGGTTTTATTTTGTCATTTGCTCTTGCAGCTAAAGTTTAGGCATGATGCCGTTTAAAACAATATTGTCTCTCCAAGTCTCTTAGTTAAAATAAAATGTGACTTTCTTTTGACCACTGCATGTTTCTATCACAGTAATACACCCTGGTTAAGGTGGATGAACTCACAGCTGCTATAGAGTGGTCTAAAGATGACTGGGTGTTACCACATTGGCAAAATCCACATCCTATCAACAGTCTACAGCGCTGTCTTCACTGTTATGTGTGACAGTGAGTTACTAAAGCTATATGTGGGCTATTTGAAGGCACAGTAAAGAACTGAGGTGATTTTCCTTCATCCCTTTATCCTCTTATACTTGTGTGAAGTCAGGTATGTAGTGAGTCAAATCTCATGCTTTGTTTTAATAGGCTTTATTTTAAACCCGTGAACAGAACTGATTCAGTTCTTTCATTAATTCATGGTCTTACCATTGGAGGGCAATCTCTGCTCCTGATGAAAACTAGTGACTGCTTAGAGGAGTTAATTATTACCTGGTCATCTCGAGAGAGGTGCATTTTTACTGGTCTCAAGATTTGATTATTTTAGGTGGCTCCTAACCTTGCAAAGCAGATGAATATGCCCATTTCCTTGGCGAATCCGTCTTGCAAAGCTCCTATTTGGGCCCGGTTAGAAAGTGACAGGACCAAACAGTGACGAGGGGCAGTACTTTTGGGTGCGGCGAAGTTGCGACGTAAGCAAGCAGCAACAAGAGGCCAGTGCAATTATGGCAGAAGACATTAGCGTTGATGCTGCTAAAGTGCCAGTTTTATCAGAACTTGACGGCATTTCTTCATTAAAGGAAAAACAAAGAACAGCAGTGAGTTGTTTTCTTTCAAAAAAGACAAAAGTCATGTACTGACATGTCTACAGTTGCCATGGTTCACGTTATTCCTCTGTAGCTGCACACGCACACCTCGGTCGCGGCTATGTCACGTGTTTTGTGGCTCTGATTGGCCCGTAAAGATGTGATAGAGAGAACGTTCATCAAATCACACTCCGAGTTTTTTTCAAATCCTCTGCCCTTTCCCAAACCATTAGTATTGAAGGTTTTCCAGATGTATGTGTGAAACATATCCATCTGGCGTGCCAGGTTAGGTGGCTCCCTAACTTCCTATGCCCTAACCTTGCAAAGCAGATGGATTGGCCGGATCCTTGTCTGTCATCATGCAAATCTGAAAACAGACCTTGAGGAGAATAAGCAGTAGCTATGGAGGAGGTTTAGTCAAACTGAAAGCTGACAGCAATGGCTGCCACCTGTGTAGCAATTAGCAATTATAGTAGCAGCAGTATGATCAGAACTGGACAACATTTCTATTAAATAAGGAGCAAAGAACAACAATGAAACCTTTTAATTCAAGATATATGAATAAACTATCAAATCTAACAATAATAATATTACAACAGTGTTGTAGCGCAACTGTAAAAAATCAAATCTTGTAAATTTTTGACTTCAGACTTTCGTACATTTTTCACTATAAACTATAAACTATAAATTTTCGAGTGTGTACTGTTAAGAATTTTAAAGTTTGTTTTCTGATAATTTACAACTTTTTCAAATTTTCCAGTGAAGGTTTCTAGTAAATGTAAGACTTTCTGATCTCAAAAATTGTCACTATTTTTTCAAAAGTTAACAGATCCTCGTGAATTTTTAACCTTCTAGGGTGGCCCCAATACACTATCACACATTGTGTTTCTAATCAGGTTTTTTGGTTTTTAAAATGAACCTTAAAGCACTTTCTTTTTTTGAATAAATGTACATCTGATTTTGACAACATCAATATTGTGATCTTTGGTATTCCCCCAGGGGTGCTGGGACCACAGGTTGAGAACCGCTGGTATATGCCATGGCTGCTGGTGTAGCTACTACCTTGGATGTGTCTACATTGGAACTTATCAGCTGTGGACAGCTTTTCTTTATTGAAAGAGGAGAAAAGAACCACACTGAAGGTCCTTCATGACCTCTCCTGAGTCCTGACCGGCCTCAGCATGAGTTTTACCCACCTACTAACATTCAAATACCCCGCCTGCAGAGCTTGTGTTACTGTGCATACCGGCTAATGTTGTCGTGCTGCTCTGATTGGCCTGTATTGAATGTGATAGAACATTTTTCCAATCATCTTCTGTGAAGTCCTGCCCTTCCAAAATATTTTGGGAGTTTCCCAAATGGATGTGAAATATATTCCATGCAATGAATATATGAACCAGTCACCAGGTGAGTCAGGTTACCTATGCCCAAAACCAGGCCTGGCTTGAAGCAGTGTTTAACAATTGACAATTAAACGGTCATGCCCAGAAATGTGTCAGAATCAGCAGGAACACTAGACTTTATCTTCAAACCAAACCAAACAAATGGGTAAATTTTTTATGCTTTTTTGTCAGAATTCATAATTTTCACAATAACTGTGATCACTCAGCACATAGACTTGGTATAAAACATTAACATGCCTTAATGGTTAAATTTTACATCCATAAATGACATCAGTAGTTAAATTTCTGATCCATGGGCCGGTCATTTTGGCATTTAATGATACTGTGTCTGTATAAAACAAGGCTTTTATTTCCTCTCCAGCCATATTCTCTGTGTTAATAGCTGGGGTCGTGGCTGTGGTGACTTACGATCTGAAATCCAGCAGGAAAAGTCTTCCTTGCAACCATGAATAAGTAAATGAAAGTAGCCTAATTCAAATGTACTTATCATAAAGTGTAATGGTTCATTATTTTACCCATTAAGCTGGAGAAAGTGTTGTTTTTTTTCTCCTTCTCTCTGTGGTGGCTAAAATAGAACAGGAAAGCCATCAGCCATGACACAATGAACAGAGTGTTTTAGCACATGGTGCTGACATGCATATAGAGCAATCTCCCTCCCCAAATGACTTTGTAAACAAGATGTGAGGGCAGTGCCAGTAACATAATTCGTATAGGAATAAGTGTCAAGGCACAGTTATTGCATTATTTAGAGTGCCATAAAGCGCCAGGCTATTGATTTCAGAGCAGAAGCGGCTCTGCAGTTATTTCTGTCATCGTCACCCTCATTAAACTGATGTATGGCATTGGCTATTCTCCTTTCTGCCTCTCTTGCTTCAGTTCTCAATCGTCTTTTCAAACACTTTCTGGCTGGAGGTCGGTTCAGGAAGTTAAGAGGCGAGGATCACACCTGTTGCCTTTAACAGCCATTTAAATGATGTGTGTTTGGATCATTTGTAAAAGATATGAGACCACCTCAGCTGTTAACAAGTTGAGGAATAACAACGCTGCAACTTTTAAGCTATGTAAGAGCTCAAAGGCTGAATGCAGGCATAATACTGGCTAGTTAAGGAGTAACAAAATCCTCAGACAACTTTTCCAACTGGAAACTCATGGGTATTTAGTGGTACTGTTGATTGGTTAGAGTCCAAATCAAGATATTTGAAGGAAAAATGTTTCAATTCTAAATCTTGTTTTAGAAATATGCATAGTGATTCCCATATCTGAGTTGAAACTGGCTACTGGAATTGAATTTTCTCACTGCTGATCTACGGAAAGGTTAAGATTTGGTGTTAGTGTTGGGGTTAGGATTTCAGGGTTAGGGTCAGGGTCAGTCTAGCAACCGCTAACCTAAATTTGCAGGTTACAGAAGGCTCCATTAACAGACCCTTTTAGTGTTAGTAAACAGAATGGTGTAATTTGGTGGGCGGGGCTTGGCTTATGCATAGTGACTGCCATGTCTGAGCTGAAGTGAAACTCATATTATATAGATCCATCACACACAGACTGATATATTTTAAGTGTTTATTTCTTCTAATTTTGATGATTATGGCTTACAGCTAATGAAAACCAAAATTCAGTATCTCAGAAAATTAAAATATTATGCAAAAGATGAATATTGGAGACTCATGGTCTCACAGGCAAATCAACTAATACACTCCAAACAGTGCAAAGGTTTCCTGAGCCTTTAAATGGTCTCTCAGTCTGGATCAGTAGGCTACACAATCATGGGGATGTCTGCTGACTCGACAGATGTCCAGAAGACGATCACTGACACCCTCCACAAGGAGGGTAAGATACAGAAGGCCACTGCTAAAGAAGCTGGCTGTTTACAGAGTGCTGTATCCAAGCATATTAATGGAAAGTTGAGTAGAAGAAAAACAAAACAAGGATAACAACAGCCTTGAGAGGATTGTGAAACAAAGCCCATACAAGAATTTGGGGGAGCTTCACAAGCAGTGGAGTCAGCGCTTCAAGAGCCACCATGCAAAGCTGGATCCAGGACATGGACTACAACTGTCGCATTCCTTATGTCAAGCCACTCCTGAACCAGAGACGTCAGAGGCATCTTACCTGGGCTTAGAACAAAAAGGGCTGGACTGCTGCTCAGTGGTCCAAAGTACCCCTTTTAGACAAAAGTACATTTTGCATTTCATTTGGAAATCAAGGTCACAGAGTCTGGAGGAAGAGAGGAAAAGCCAAGAATCCAAGTAGCCTGAGGTCCAGTGTGAAGTTTCCACAGTCAGTGATGGTTATGTGAGCCATGTTATCTGCTGGAGTTAGTCCACTGTGTTTTATCAGGTCCGAGGCCAGCGCAGCCGTCTACCAGGACATTTTGGGGCACTTTCTGCTTCCCTCTACTAACCAGCTTTATGGAGATGCTGATTTTATTTTCCAGCATTACTGGACCTGCTGACACTGTCAAAAGTACTAACACCTGTTTAAGGACCATGATATCCCTGTTCTGGTTGGCCAGCAAAATCGCCTGATCTAAACTACGTAGAGTATCTATGGAGCTCAGTGAAGAGGAAGATGAGAGGCACCAGACCCAAACGCACAGAAGAGCTGAAGGCCACTATCAGAGCAGCCTGGACATCTATAACACCTCAGCAGTGCCACAGACTGATCGCCTCTATGCCATGCCACATTGCTGCAGTAATTCATGCAAAAGGAGCCTTGACCAAGTATTGAGTGCCGAACAAATTTCATACTTTTCAGAAGTCTGACATTTCTGTGTTAAAAATCCTTTTTTAAATGATTTTAAGTAATATTCTAAATTTGTTAGACACTGAACTTTGGGTTTTCATTAGCTGTAAGCCATAATCATCAAAATCAAAACGAATGGAGGCACAAAACTGTCTCTTAATCAGACAAACAAGCAAATTAAAAAACTATATATGGTGGGTAAAATGCCCCAAAAAGATCATTCATGTTACTTTTAGCTAAACTAAATAATTACAGTCCTCCCATCAGCCACAAAGACATGAAACATGATGGATTTTCTTAACTGAAGATGAGCGGTAGTACCTGCTGATAAATCTGCTACCTATTAATGTTCCTAAGAGTAGACTAGTGTGTCTACGAGTTTTTAGAATTAAATCTCTTCTGGTGAATGCCAGACAAGTAGACTCTTTTTGTCTAGTCGTAGATCAACAGGATGCACTGTTCTAGTGGCTGTGAGCTCTGACAGAGGACGTGTTTCTAAATATTGACTGTCAGGGTGCTCAAACATTTGTTCATGTTTGCTGGTCTATTAATCTCTTTTGCTAATACAAAATAAATGTGTACTTAAAGTACACTATCGCCAGCCCTCATGCTTGTTTCGCTCTGATTTTGTGAGCAGCAAGTCTCTGATACTCTCATTTTTAAGCAGCAGAAAGGTGGGTGCTTCAATCCAACATTAAATCCAGTACTAAATGCAGATAAAACTAAACTCATGGTCTTTACATCCTCAAGAACAGCTAAAAGAACATTGTCTGGGAAAACTGTTACAAAGGACAGTCAAGAAATTGAGCTGTTATCTTCTTTTAGATGTTTAGGGGATTATGCTTGATGACAGTTTGTCTTCTGAGGAGCGCATACATTGCTTAAAGCTGAAGGTTTTTACTACATAAACGAGTCTCGTTTCTCCTTTTCTGTGAAAAAGACTGGTTGAGTCTGCCTTTGAACCTTTTCTTGACTGTGGTGAAGTTTTGTACATGAATGCCTCTGCTCAGAGTCTTCATATGTTGGATAGTGGAGCTCTGAGATTTTTCACAAACTGTGGATTTCTTACTCACCATTGTGCTTGATAAAGTCAGTTGGACTTCTTTGAGTGCATGCCATCTCGGAGATCGGTATGTCTTCATTTACAAAGCCATTCTTGGCAAAATTCCAGACTTTTTTCCTCCCTTTAGTTCTTGGATGATGGATTACACAACCTGCATTCATTTGACATTGTGTGAATGTTATTCCTAGACTCCAAACTGAGTCAGGAAAGAAGACTCTTAGGATTTCTGCAATATTTGCTTGAAATAATCATATAATAATAATAATGCAGACTGAATTTAAATTGCAAAATCTTGTGACCCGCATCTCCCTTTCTCCCTATCTTTGATATCAGTTGGACTAACCTGGTTAAATAAAGGTTATATAAAATAAAATAAATAAATAAGGTTGCTGATATTAAAAATCTTCGATTGATTGAACAACAGGAAAAGTGCTTTAAAAGAAGAATCTCCACATTTTCTGCTCTTCATTGGGGAATTCAAATATTTCTTCACTGTGTAAAGTGGAGAAAAAAGAAGATACAAGTGAAAGGGTAAAAAATCCTCCACTTTCTAGTTTAATGTAGAAGGCACATGGTTTTTAATGAAGAGAGGGGTTACAAAAAAGGTGTTTAAAAGTTCCACTGGCATTAATGCAAACACCAAAACTATGCAGTGGGAGCTTCATGAATGGGTTTCCATGGCCGTGCACCTGCATGCAAGCCTCACATCACCAAGTCCAATGCCAAGGGTTGGATTGAGTGGTGTAAAGCATAGTGATACTGGACTGTGGTGCAATGGGAACGTGTTCTGTTGGGTGACAGTTCATACTTCTTTGTTTGGCTGTTAGGTTGGCAAGTCTGGGTTTGGTGGATTTCAGAAGAACGTTGCCAGTTTGGTTGCACTTTGCCAGCTGTGGGGTTTGGTGGAGGAGGGCTATTATTCAGTGTTTGGCAGTGATGAGTGATGCCATTTTTTTTTTTTTTTAATTCGATAGGATACTGATACTTTTTAATGTAATTTAAGCAATACTGATCCCAATTCCCATGGTTTTGAAGAGAGATTTGTTACTTGTCTATAAATGGTCCCCAAAGTCACGTGGTACGGTAGGGTAAACATGTTTGATAGGTCTCCAAAGTCACGTGACCTGGACAAGCTGGAAGGCAAAACAGTCTGGAGGAGAGAGAGAGGGAAGCACTCGGGGAGAAGCGGTGGCAAGACATATTAAGTACTCATTTGGTAGGGATACTTTGTTAGAGTAATTGACACCAAAAGAGCACTTTGTATGCATCAGTAAATTGGTACTTTATTTGTTGTGTTTGTACTTGGCCTGTTAATTCCAGTGAAAGGCAGCATTAATGCTTTATTATATCAAGACATTTGAGACCATGCTATGCTTCCAACTTTGTGCCAACAGATTGGGAAAGGCCCTTTTCTAATCCGACATGACTGTGCCCCAGTGCACAAAGCAAAGACTATAAAGACATGGTTTGATGATTTCGCTGAACTCAACCCCATCCCGCATTTCTGGAATAAACTGGAACAGAGATGATCTATCTATCTATCTATCTATCTATCTATCTATCTATCTATCTATCTATCTATCTATCTATCTACATCAGTACATCTCTCTATGAACACAAGTGAACAAAACAGCAGACAGCCTGGTTCTTTTATAAGCACTGAGACTGTCTTGCTGTGGACTCTTAGAGTCTCTCGCCACATGAGTGCAGACCCCCGACCGCAGAGTCTCAACACAGGCCGGTCACCATGGGAGCATCGATTCAGCCTGCTGTTTTACGAACAGAACGCTTTGTTCCACTGGATTTCCATTTTGGTGGAGATCAATACTTTATGCAAGGGGACACATCTCGTATCGAACATCAAGTAAGTGAAAAAGACAAGAAAGCTTTTCCAGCCATGAGTAATATGATGTTAAAATTAGTCAGGTGGCTCTCTGCTGTCACACGGCTGCTGTCTCAGACCTGCAGGGCTGCAGAGGAGAACACCTGATTTAGAAACAAACAGCATACTAATAAATGTCTCGAAGTGAATCACGTCAGTGACCTGAAACACCATATATGTTTGCAAAAGGCCAAAATGCACAGGAAGAAACTCTATTTTCTTTTGTGTGGACATCAGAATAGGCCTTTACAGCATTTAGCTTAACAGTGATTCCTTTGGTCTGTGGGAGAAAGCCAGGCACCCAGACAGAACTCGACAATACTCCAGATTAATGCTAAATACAGGCCGTGGAATAAAGAAGAGACTAACATTCACTTGAACTGTTAGTGAAAAGAGTTAAAGAACGTCAGGGCCCACTTTTATCCTTCATGTCCTCTCCTTCATGGGCTCTGATGTAAAATAACAGCCAGCTTTCACCTACCCAGTCATGAAGGAGAGGACACAATTATAAACAACTGGAGTGAAGAAAGTGAGCTTTATTTCCTTCGGCCTTATGGGATTGGTTTAGATCTTTTGGTTTCCTGCACAGAATGAAATCAGGACTTAATTTTTATTCTGTAGGGGGGCAAAAACTTTGATGTTCTTAATTTTGTCTATGAAATTTAAACGCTGTATAAATGAGCAGCCAAAGAGAACTTTTTCAAGTTGTTTATAGACAGTAAAAAGTTTACAATTCTACTAAAAAGAAAATCTATTTCAATCTAATTTCTGTCTAGGAAGTCAATGAAATGGATTTCTCTGCCAACAAGGAAAACAATCAACAATGAAGAAGCAATCAAACCAAACACTTATCTTGTAAAACCCAAATAAATAATTCAACTGAGGTGAAGTTTGAGTGCTGCAGGCAAGAGACAGAATTAGTTTTCTCTTTCTCAACTACATTCCTTTAAAACCTGCTATTTAATTTGAAATCACCTAAAAAACTCAAATCTACTCAACTGTATTTGTCTAATTTCTACTGAAAATATCTCATTTCACTTATAAAAAGTCATGTATTTTAAAAAGACAAAATTTTGATTGGAGATGTTCTCACTAAAGGGGGGTGCACGGTGGTTTCAGGGTTAGTGCTGTTACCTCACAGCAGAAAGTTTCCTGTTCTCTGGGTAGTTCACATGTTTTCCTCGTGCATGCATTGGTGGTTAGTGTATTTTCTGGCTAATCCATCCCCTGGTTGAAACTAGACTCAAAAATTGGGAGAAACTCTCATTATTCTGTTTTTTCTTTTTAAACAGAAATTGAAAAAAAAAAAACAAAAACCAAAAAAACCCCAAAAACAAACAAACAAACAAAAAAAAAAGCAAAAAGGACTGTTTTCATTTTTTATTTTCTTGGACAAAAAAAAAACAAAAAAAACAAAACAAAAAAAAAAACCTTCCAGAAAAATAAGCCATTTTACTTAAAAAAAAAAAAAAAAAAAAAAAAAAAAAAATTAATTAAAAAAAGGGAAAAATAAATGGAGAAAACAAGCTGTTTTCTATTTTTTTCAATCAAGGTCACAAAACCATTAAAAAATAAATAAATAAAAAGGGGTCCAATTTTGTTTTTTTTAAATTGTATTTCTCTGTTTTTGTTTTAATGAAATACTGGAGGGAAAAGAAATCATGTGACCCATTGGGAAAGGTAAAAGCTCTCATGTCAATATTTAAGCCCATCGAGCCATCCACTGTGTTTGACAGTATAATAGTGAGCCTGTGTAATGTACCAAAAATAATGTCATTGGTAAAAGTACAGGTGATTTAATGGACTACGTTAAAATTAAAAGAAAAATAATTTAATTTAAACAAGAAAACAACAGAATGACAAAAAAAAGGCCACCCTTATTATTATTATTTTTTAATCGTCTTTCAGTTTTTTTGTGACCAAAATGAAAAAATGAGAAAACGGTGCGTCTTTTCATTTTTTTCTATATTCTATCAAAAAACAAAAAACAAAAAAAAACAAACAAAAAAAAAAAAAGGAATGCAAAGAATTTCTCCTGATGAGTCTGGTTTCAACCAGGAAACAGATCTGCTAGAAAATATTTTGACTGTGGGTTTCCTCTAGGTATTCTACAGTCTTTGAAAGCTACTTGAAAAATGTAATGAGCTATGCTTTCATTTACTGTACAAAAAAATCTGTGCACTAAAGCTACACCCTGCAGAAATGTAGTAAATGAAGCTACAGTAACACCACGCTACTTAAAGTTATTTTAAATTTTAATATTGTTATTATTATTTATTAGAGAGAGCTGAATACTCTCTGCTGCTCTCCCACTTTGCTTGGAGGAAAAATGTAGCTGGTTGGACGCTACCGCACTACTTGGTAAAAAAATTAGCTTCAGAATAGTTATTTAGAAAATAACAATGCTAACACAAAGCTACTGAAAAATGTAGTTAAGCTAATAACAGCCCTATTTGTAGCCTAAATTGGCCATGACCGTGGGAGTGCCTAGTTAATTGTCTCTGTATGTCATCCTTGTGGTTGACTGGCAACCGGTCCAGGGTGTACCGATGACAGTTGGGATCGGCTCCAGCCCCCTGCAACCCCAACAGGATGAGCAGTGTAGAATAAAATTAATAAGGATGGATGTAGGTTGGTGTGGTGTTATTATCCCTGTAGAAGCCCGCAGACCCACACAGCTGATCAGAGGATCAGCGGTGGAAGTAGACAAAATGCTGAAATTTGCATTGTGAATTAGTGCCTGACATAGAGGGTTTTTTGGGAGAAATGAAGTGCTTTGTATGTTTTCGACACAGTGTACAGGCAAGTCAACATATTTTCTTGGCCCATTTTTACATAAAATGATCTCATCTATAGCCACTATGCTGTAGATCTCTCTGAGCTCGTAATAACCACAGGATCAACTTTCACAGAAATCACCGGAGTCTAATGCCACTACTATAGCCAAGCACCTCATACGACCCAACTTCAAAAATCCCGAAATATTCCTTTAATCTGCCAACTTCTTTATTCTGCTGCTGTTGACACTTTGTTCTTGGAAAGAAGATTTATTTGGATTAAACTTTTTTTTTCCTCAGTCAGTAAATCCACTAGGTTAGTGATCATACACACTCCTATTCTGCATAAAGGCAGCTTTTTTTTCTTTACAAATATGTCTTAGCATTTTTCAAATAACTGGACATTGTGGCAATCTTACAATATCATACATGAACAGTGTTGCTGATTTGTGATGGTGAGATTTACTGTAAAGTCTGTTCTCTGGTAAACAGTGCTGAAGTCCGTGTCACCTGGCTGTATGTGCATTGCCATGTTGAGTTGTCTTACATGTCTTACAGGTCTTGTACGGTACGGAGGAGATGGGTCGTTCGTGAACGAGCTGGTTCAAAGAGCCGGCTCTTTTATGTGAATGATAAAAGAGTTTAGTTTTATATTTTTATAATTATTATCATTATTAGAATTTGTATATAGGTTGTGTGTGTCTGTGTGCTATTTGATTGATCAGTAGGGATGATCTCTTATCCTTTATTACAGGCACACCATGCATTAAGCACTCATGTTTGGTGGCGTAGCATTAAAGTTTCTGACAGTTGTGTTATACATCCCAGCCAGTGAGAAGATTTCATCTGACCCTTCAGGTATTTTGGGGAGACAGTACATTTTGAAAAGTTACATGATATTTTCATCATTTTTAAAAAATTGAGCATGGTTGGAGTAAAATACATGCCCAAATATCAATCATATGTTATAAAATTGCTCAAATTGGCAGGTCAAATGGGGCCAAACTGGTACCTGAACGAAGAGCTGCTTGGGAGCTGAAAGAGCCGGCTCTTTTTGCTGAGCCGAGCCAAATGAGCCAGATCACTGAAAAGAACCCAAATTCCCATCACTAGAGCTCAGAGCTGACATTTGCTCTGATGAAGTGCACACAAAGTTTGTGCAATGGTTTAATTTATTTCTTGCTTTGCTCTCATTTTTCCTTGTTGCATTGCTGAAGCTGGAATTGTGTGTGAGATTTTATTACGTATTCTGTTTTAGGATTGTAGCATGCTTTTGCAGAATTATAGGACAGCCCAGTATGCTGCTATTCATGAGGGTGCAGAAGGCCCACGTGGTTTGCTGCTGATATTTTGCAGCAGCCAGAGTGGATCAAACCACAAGTCTTCAGTCGGTCAGATTGTGGAGTTAGGAAAACACGGGTTTTCTCTGACACCACAAAGCTCTAAAAGCAGTTTGGCTTCCAAATGCTCTCACCCATGGTAGAAGAAAAAAAAAATCAAGAAATGAAATGACAGAATAATATCAAAGTTCGCAGACAATCAATCTAAGAAAGGCAAAGTAACCTTCTGTTCATGTTGTTCTCACATTTGATCATGTTGTTACACGATTCCTGCATGAACTCGTTTTCTGGTGATCTTTTGGTCGCTTGTCTCCGTCTGCACAGGGTTGTGCTGTGCTTCAGAAAAAGATCCAGTGGATAAGAGCATTCATTTAGCATTTGGCAAAATTATCATGCACCTAGGGGTGTGAGATTATGTAGAGTTTATGGATAATGCAGAGCAATACAAACAGATATGTAACACTTGTGTCACGCATAAGCAATGGATTTTAGGCAAAGCTCATACTTTCCAGTAGGAAGCAATATGGATTCGATAACTCTCCTTGTTGGCTCATAGAAACTCATTATCTTGCATCTCATGTAAGGTTTAATTGCAGGTAGATCAGACTTTGAGGGCATGGCTGCAATGGAGATTGACAAGCCTAGATAAAGAGCATGCCAGCCTTTATAGTTGATACCTTTGCCTGTTTAAAACAGCAAATCATTTGATTGCTATGTGCCTTTATCATAATGTTACAAAACATTTTATAATGCTGCTGGTTAAAATAAAGTGGCTGGTCAAAACAAAAAAAAAAGAAAAAGTGGCTGATAGATTTCTGAACCCATCAGCCACAGTAGCAGGTGGGTTGAAGAGAAAATTTCCAACCTTTAACTCATTTTTAGACACTCCTTTGCTTGCCCAATTGGTGGATATTTTTGCTTAGTTTATTTCCAAGCAACTCAGGCCTTTTTGAGCTTTTAATATCCTAAAAGAAGATATTAATCCAGCCTTTTTGTAGGAATGGTTCTTTAAATAAGTGAAATGTAATACTGAAGACAAGCTACACAAATAGCCTTGCTTAGACCTGTGTTTTTAGCGTGTTTGGAGAAGCTGAAGGCAGCGTAATACGAGGATGTAAAGTTGTTCACAGAGTTCTTTTTTTTCCAAACCAGTAAAGGTTAAGCAGCCCACACATTAATACTGTTTCCAACAACATGCACCGATTCTTGCATTGGCAGTCAGATAGGAGCTCTGCTGAACAACTGAGTAAACACAGAAATAACATAGTGGGCTTCCATTAGAGTCACACTGCCAGGAAAAAACACTGAAATCCTGAGAGAACACAAATTCTCATGTGTTCATGTACAGGAAGAGAAAGATAAATCCAGTTACAAGTTCATTTTTATTGCTTTTTTTCTCAGGTTTTAAATAACAGCTGTCTCAATTTAGGGTGGCTTCATGTTTGGGATCCTGGCCTGAGTTTGCTTGAAGAGGTGGAATTGTAGACACGTTTGATTTTACTACTCCAGGTAGGGCATAGGAACTGGCATGGTACACACAGATAAAAACACAACTGTACCTTCTCTATCAACCAAGATTTCACCTGTATACTTTTTTCATGTTTTCCAAACAGAACTCTCAACTCATGTCATCCATATTTACTTTTCTTCTGCAGTCACATTTTATCCTGTAAGTTTCTTTGAGTTCTGCAGGCAGTTTGACCTCATGGCTTGGTTTTTGCTCTGATATGCATTGTCAGCTGTGAGGCCTTCTATAGAGAGGTGTAACCTGACTTGCCAGATGGATTTGTTTCACACATCCATCTGGGAAACCTCCCACAGCCAATGTTTGGGAAAAGGCAGAGCCTTTGAAAATAAAATCAGAGGGTGATTGGATGAACATTCTGTCTGACACATCTTTACAGGCCAATCAGAGCAACAAAACACGCGACGTAGCCGCTACAGACGAGTAAACTCCATAGAGAAATGCAAAACACAAACCATGCCGTCTGTAAACTTTTGATGTTTTTGGAAAGAAAACAACTCACTGCTGTTCTCGGTCTTTCTTTTTACAAAGAAATGTCTTCAAATTCTGAAAAAACTGACGCTTTAGCAGCATCCACGCTAATCTCTTCCACCATAATTGCACCGTCCTCTTGTTGCTGCATGCATACGTCATGAGTCTGCCATGCCTGTAAGTACTGCCCCTTGACACTGATTGGTCCTGTCACTTTCTGACTGGGCCCAAACGGTTCAGACGGACCTTTGCAAGACGGATTCACCAGTGAGAACTCAGAACCAGACGAATCTTTTCAAAAACGACAAAAGTCGTGTACTGACATGTCTATGTCATGGTTAGTGTTATTCCTTGGTAGGTGCACATGCGCACCTCGGTCGCGGCTTCGTCACGTGTTTTGGAATGTGATGTGGAATCATTCTCTCTCTCTGTGCTACTGTGTAGTGAAAGAAAGTACAAGTGTATACTCAAGTAAAAGTATAGTTACTCTGGTAAAATTTACCTAAGAAGAAGTAAAAGTATTGATTTCAAAATGTACTCTCAAAAGTGCAAGTACACCCCCCCCCCCCCCACCACCACCACCACCACCACCACCACCACCACCCACACACCCACACACAAAAAAAACACCCTACTTAATTACAGTAATCTGAGTAAATGTAGTTGGTTACTTTCCACCCCTGGACAGTGCTAACAGTGTTTGAAGTCTATTACAGTGTTGCACTGTTAAGATGCAGATGATGGATCTTACCACAGTGGCCGGTCTCATTTTCTTGCTGAAACAGCGATGATGATGATGAGGATGGTTAGGACGATGGCTCCGACCACCAGGAGGTAACACTTCCTCTTCCTCATCTGCCTCTGTGGAAAGAAAGGAGAGTTAGAGTGTAAAGTAGTAAACCCATCCAGTGCTACCTAAACGAGAGCATACGCCAGAGTCATATGAAAGGAGATAATGATGGAGCTTTAAATCTTGCAAACATGGGAGTCAGTGTTACAGTCCATTAACAGCCTTGTAAATGCCAGGCTCCTGTTTTATAACCACAATGCCACGACACCAAAAAGGCCACATTCTGTGGCTCTAAGACTAATTGAATTCACCCCTACATCACAGGGTTACATGTCTCAGAAATGATACAACCAAGTAAATAACAACATATAAAAACCTGCAAGAATGCCAGTGATGTTTCAGCTGAAAGTGGCACAGAACTACATAAACCAACAACAAGCTAACATGGCATGTGTTGGATTGAAATAACAAAGAGGTGACCATGACTATAATGTTCAGGCAAAGAAGAAAAATCCTCTCTATAGGTGGTTGATGACATTAGAATATGGTTGAATTTAGTCTGCTGGAGATAGGATTTTAGACAAATACTACTGTTAAATTCAAAATCAACATGTTGACTAAGTGACTTTGGATAACTCTTTCTCTGGGTCAGGACCCTAGTTGGGTTGCAAAAGATTGTTTTTTGTTGGATCGCCAAAGAAGTTTTCCCACTCACTTGCATTTCATCCTGTAACACTTACCGTCTCCACCATAATAAAACACAGAACAAGAGTAAAAGTCGCAATCATGGATGTGTTGCTTATAGAAAAGGAGATGCATAGTCCCAGAACAGACAACCACTGAAGGCCCAAGGGGCCAAGCATGCAGAGAAAGCCTGTGAGATGATGTTAAAGCTACACTGGCACCCTGTAAATGTTCAAGATTAAAGCAAGGGATAGAAATAAGGAAAGATCAGGAGTTTAATCAGTTTAACAAAGAAATTTGGGTATTTTCGTATTTTTTTTTTTTGGTTTTACAGTGCAGGATAAAGTGAATAATTGAATGAGAATTACTGTCAACTTTATGCTGACTTGTATTAAATTTATTTAGCTTCAATTCCCCTCAGGGATTAATAAAGTATAACTTAACTGACATGTTCGATTTCAGTTTAGTTTTATGGAGTTTTTACTGCTGTTTTTTTAGTTCAGTTTAGTTTATATTTTGCAAAAATACTTTGTTTTAGTTTACTTTTCATTAGTTTTAGTGTTTTTTGGATAAATGTCAGGGCTGAGTGAACATCATACATTTGTAAAAACATATTCAAACAGGCTACTCTTCACTTACTATTCATTTATTTAAAGATGATGTTTTAATACAACTCCAGACATAAAACTACCACTGAGTGAAGTCTTAACCAATCAATTCAGACCATTTTACACTCCCCAGACTTGGGTGTAGGTGCCAGTCAGTCATTTTTTATCTTATTTCAGTTATTTTTGTAAGCAATCTGCATAGTTTTAGTTAGTTTTCTTTTTTTTTTCTTTTGGTTTAGCTTTGTTTTTTTTTAGTTTCAGTGAACTAAAACTGTTTTCACATTTTAGTTTGAGTTATGTCATACCACTTTTATGCTGATGATATTCAATTGTACATATCCTTTAAACCCAAAATGGATAAACTTGTTTGTTGCGTGACTGTTTGACAGCCATTAAGAGTTGGTTAAATGATAACTGCAGTGCTTAACAAATTTATTAGACCACCTGTCATATTTGTCTCAAAGACCATCCAGCATCATGAAGTGCTTTAATGCGGACTCTTTCATTTTCAGTGAGCTCTCCACGTTTTACCATTTTGAACAGGAATGAGGAATTTCAAACTGAATTCACCCAAATTTGAGCCGGCTCACTGGGCTTTTCTGAGAAGTCAGAAATTAATCAAGCATAACATTCAACCACTAAAACTATTTGTTTTTTCTTCAGGAATGCAAGTAAATAACTATAATTTGACATATTAATCAAGAAACATTAATGTGCTTCATTATTTTTTTCAGTTTTTTTGTAAATCAGTTAATTTGAAAATTCATGGATAACAATAATATTTATATTTTAGCATTAAAAATATCATTTGGGATAAATAACTTCTAAATATCGGTGTATTAACTATTGCAGAAACAAAAAAAAAAGATTTTGGTAAATACCAGTGCTGTTAATCTAGGGCAGCTATGGCATAAACCTTACTTTGGTTAGGGTTAGGGTGGTCTAATAAATTTGTTAAGCACTGTATCTCCACTAAATACAGATAAAATTGAGATTCCCATCATTGCCTCAGAGAAAATCTCCTTCTATGTAGGTAAATGTTTTGATTCCATGCCTTCTTCTTTAAAGAAAATTTTAAAAACCTCGGGGTAATGCAATGCTTTTTGATCAGCAAGTCACTGACCCATTCTTGTTTCTTTCATTTAAGAAATATAGCAAAATTGAAATCTATTGTGTCTCAAGCAGAGGTGGAAATGCTTACTCGTGCTTTTATGTCCTCCTGACTTGATTATTGTAGTTCCCTTTTAGGGCTGTCACAATATCAGATTCTCACTATACGATTAACATGGGCAAAAAAAGTCACGATAATGATATCATCACGATTTCAATAAAAAATTAAATAATGATAGGACAATTAATCAAATTTATCTTTAACTTTATTTATGTTGTGTTCTCTCTTTTGGCAGATGAATTACACTCAAAATACCTGTCTAAGGAGGTACTGCAGCTGCTGTGTCATTGCGGAGGGTCAGTGTTTGTGTGTGAGGAGGAAGGGGGAGGGGTTGTTGGGGTGCTCCAGGAAGGAGATTAAGCAGGGCGGATGTAGAAAATAAACTGTGTTCAAGTAGCAGAGGATCATTTACATGATATTATCATATGCACATTTTTAACACGATATTGAAATTTTATTTTTTAATACCATGATTATCGTCAATCGGTATCGGTATATCGTGACAGCCCTATTCCCTTTTTCCCTGCTTGGAAAAATCCTCACTTTATCATTTACAATTAGTTCAAAATGCTACAGCAAGATTGCTAACTAGGTCCAGCAGGATGACTCACATCACTCCAATTTTACATTCCTTACATTGGCCTCCAGTCAATTTCCAAATTCAATTTAAAATCCTTGTTCTTGTTTATAAAGCCCAGCATGGACAGGCACCTGTTAGATCTTAGATCCTTAGATCCATCCTTACATTCCCTGTAGATCTCTCAGGTCTTCTGACCAGGCTTTCAGAGTGGTCCCTTGGGTTCACTTAAAACCTAAAGGTGACTGTGTTTTTCAATTTGTGGCACCAACTCTCTTCCATTTCAGTTAGGCTGAGCTGCTTTGGCAGATGCTTTTAAAAGGGCGCTGAAGGCAGCTTTTTAGATTCGCTTTTGAAAATCTCAATCACTGATTTGATCATTTGCAGTTTTTCCATGTGTCATATTTTAATGCCTTGTTGTTGATTTGTTGTTTTTTTATTATTACTGTTGTAAAGCACATTGTGACCTTGTTCTGTGAAAGGGGCTATATAGATAAAATTTACTTACATACTTATTCAGTTAGTTTTAGTTAACTATGATAACCATGGCTTGATATTTGAGTTAAAAAATAAACAGTGGTTGCTACACTAAGCATATGTTCCTTTTAACACTACGGAGCCCCAGACATGACATAGTCAAAAAAAAATTAAATTGTGGCCACAATATAGCTATAACGTGCACACGAAATACTAATTTAGCCCACCTTCCTATCCTGGCGTCCAAGTCGTACCTCCGCTGGTAAAGCAGCCTGGCTCTCAATTTTCTGTTTAAGTGCCTCTCGGTAATACTGGTTGCTTGCAATGCAAGGCTTCTCAGAATGTCTTTGTAGCTCATTCCCTGCCTGAAATAAAATTCAATCTTACTATCCCTGTCCATGGTGTAGCTTTAGCCCCTCTACTGCCTCCACCTTAGCCCTTAGCAAAAGGTGCCCTCGAATTGCTTGCCCAGCTGTCCAGGAATGATAATAATATCATTAATTAGTATTTCACATTATACCTACTTCATGGCCACAAATTAGTATCTTGTGCACACGTTATACCTATTTGTAGCCACGAATTAGTATTTTGTGGCCATAAATTAGTATTTTGTGCGCATGTTATAGCTATACTGTGGCCACAATCAATTTTTCTTTTGACCATGTCATGTCTGGGGCTCCGTATAAAACAGGCGTTGTTGGTGGTTAACCACCAGGACTCTGCTGTATCACCATAAGCTCCATCCATAATCACATCTGCTGCAGAGCCACCAGGAGTGTGAGGGATGCACTGAACAACCACTCTTATTCTGGACGGATTTTATTTTAAAATGTAATTGTTCTTTTAATTTGCATCTGCATATTTTTTGATTGGATGCAGTTTTATCTTCAAACATGTTTTCTTTCTTTCTTTAGGTGATGTTGATGCAACTTGCAGGTAAAATGGCAGCTGAGAGATTCTGCCTGTGCAGAGGCATAAATCAAAAAGTGCTCGATCACAGCACGCAACGCTCTGAAACATGTAAAGTGCACATTTTCACGCTCACTTGCATTCAGTCAGTCATTTTCATTTTGAGTGCAAACCCCTCTTGAACGATTTTCAACACTTTTTTCTTTTTCAATTCTAATATAGCCTGTGGTGTAATTTAGATTCCAAATGCTTCAAACGCTCGCTCTGCACAGCACATGAGCTTCATTCATCCATGTCAATTATTGGCCATGTCTTTAAAAAAAGGAGGAATGGTACTGGCTGTGTTAAGCAGAAATATTAAAGTGCATGGAGTGAAGGAGGAATATTTATATTTCCTAGTCTCCTCAGGCACCAACGATGTGTTGGAGCACAGAATCTATGTTGTTTTGAAACGCTATTTCTCCCATTTTTTTCCAGCCTGTTTTCTGCTACAAAGGCAGCAAGAGCAGCGGTTTAGAGCAGAGCCGAGGCTGGAGTCTTTAAATCCTGACGCGCTTCAAAGCACGGAGAGAGCAATTCATCTTCTTATCTGAGACTCAAAACAGGCTTTCTGTGTGGAAGAGAGAGGGAGAGAGGGAGAGGGGGAGCCGGGAGAGGGAGAAAAAAAATGCTGTCGAGTAATTTTCCGTTTAAACGTTCCACTCCACAACAATTTGCATAAGCAGCCCTGCGTCTGTGATAAGAAGATTGGTAATTTTCAAAGGCTCTGTGGGGATTGAGAATTAAAAGCCTTTCTCCGCTATCTCCCCTCTTGCAGCTGGCCACCACAGATTCCCCAGCTCCTCTCACGCGTTTCCTCCTAAACTACGCCTTATAAACTTTCTCTGCCGTCCTCTTCTTCTCTCTGCTCGCTCTGACAGCGCCGAGTCGCTCCCTCTCTCTATATACTGTATTCCCTGCCTCACCCTCCCTCCCTCTCCCTTCCACATACTCTTTCCCTTCTTCTTCTCTTTCTGCTGCTCGCTCATCCCAGCACTGCTGTTATTTGGGGAGAACAAGAAAATAAATAAGGTAGAGGGGGAACACAAAAGGGCTTAGTATAACAAAGGAAGTGTTGCAGTATTTTTAAACCAGAATTTTCCAGATTGCAGGGCAGGCTGAGAGGCGGGACACAGAGAGTCTCAGCAGGAGAGACAGAGGATGCTCTTATCACCACTGACTTAATCTGGGAGAGAACGTGTCCTCGGTGCTGGCTCCTCTGGGCCTTTGGGTGCTGCAAGTCCTCAGGGGGAAGACCGTAGCTCTCTGACACCTTTCTTAGTCACTTTTTATGTCTAATATGAAGGGAACGGCTCACATTAAAGCTGGAGTATCATCTTTTTGGGTTAAAAGATTTAAAATTCATTCTGGTACTTCAAAAGTTTGACTTGGCTTCAAAAAGCTGCACTTAGAAACTTAAATCATGACCAAAAGAAAGTTTTTAGGAGAATATTTAATTAATACTGAGTGAGTTCATTCCATCGTCTTGTCTGTTTTAATGGCCGCTGTGAGGAGGAGCATGGCTGGACAATAACTGGAGATGACTGTAAACAAACATACTGCAGTATTATAGCACATGTGAAATGAAAATGGATGCTATTCTAACTTTCCTGCTCACTTTTCTATTTGTAGCACGCTCTTTTTTCTGTGGTTGAGCTAATGTCAGAACTTTTAGTTATGAGAAGTTACTTTATCATTCAAAATAAAAGCAGTTTTTTATCTGAACAGGAAGAAAGGTACCCTTAAAAACTCACTTTTACATACTTGCTTTTATGTGATGTCCCTTTTATTTATCTATTTTATTACTTCTCTTTTATTAACACTGCTACTCTTATTCTTTTTATAATTGTATACCCTTCTTTCTTTTCTCATGTTTATTTACTTTATTATCTCGTGTTTACTTATCTAAATTTTACTTACCTGTCCTCGTTTCAATTACATTTCTGCCTTGAAACTTATCTTTGTTTTATCCCACTGATGTGATGTCGCCATCATCTTCATTTATTTGTTTAAATATATATGTATTTATTTATTTTTTAATTTAACCTTTATTTAACCAGGTTGGTCCCATTGAGATTAAAAACCTCTTTTTCAAGGGAGACCTGGCCAAGACAGGCAGCAAAAAACACAAAGTTACAGACGGAAATACAAAGAGAGACAAAGTACAATTTACAAAGCACAACGTTTTTGGATTAAAACCATCTATGAGTCATATCCGCGAATCAATTGTTCAAACAGCCGAGTTAAAACATCGACATCCTATAGAATCTGCTTCTATGTCTTTCATTTTAGATTTAAAAACATTTAAGGACACCAGTTCCTTGAGCTTTAAGTCGTTCCACAACTGATTCCAGGCTGAGGGTGCAGAGTACCCAAAAGCCCTTAAATGTATTTAACTGTCTCCTTCTCCCAAATCCTACGATATCTTTCAGAATATTATCATAGGACTCATATTATTTTTCACTGACGCTAATATATTTTAGATTTTGTAATCTTCTACTGTAACTGCCATTTAAGATCTACTTGTGTTATTTTCATTTTTGTTATTTTTCCTCAGTGTCCACATTATGTTCTTCCCTTCTTGTTTGATTCTACAGAGCTCCTATTCTGCTCTGATTGTTGATGTTTATTTTTCCCTGAGTTTTTGCTCTTGCTCTGTGTAAAGCAATTTGTAAACAACTGTTTTCAAAAGTGCTATTTAAATAAAGTTACTACAACAACTTTTCTTAAGCTTGATCAACTTTTAAAGTAAAAACATAACAAAAAATGTGTTGAGGAATTTATTTTAATTGTTAACCTTTTTTTGTCTTAGAGGAAACAACTGAAAGTGAACCCCTGATAAGTGTAAAAGCGGGGTATCATTGAATCTCATTGAGTCATTTTGTACATGCAATCCTGCATATTTATTAATGGGGACATATTATGCAAAAATCACTTTAGCAGGCTTTTCTAACACAAATATGTGCCCCTGGCCTGTCCACAATCCCCACAAGGCTTTTTAGACATGCAAAAATCCAGTACCTAAGTGTCTTTTTTTTCAGCAACAAACTTCACAGGCATATTTTGCGGACCTCTGAGAAAAAGATAAACTTGTCTTAAAAGGGTAAAATATGTCCCCTTTAAAGTCCTGTGTGGTTTGGTATTGTATTTCTGAAATATATAAAGCCTTTCCTTAAAACATTGTCTAGATGGAAGCATACATTGTCCTTAAACCTCTAAATGCTATTGGTGAGAGGTAAATGGACTCAAGCACTTTTACAGCACTTTTCAGTTATTTGACAAATCAAAGCTCTTTTACACTGCAAGTCACACCTACCCATTCACACCCATTAACAGCACATACACACACTGATGGCAGAGGTTGCTATGGAGGATTGGCCATCAGAATTAGCTAACTCCATTCATAGGCATCCACAGCCATTTACACACGACCAGTGAAGCAATGGACCCAAACTGGGGGGAAGTGTCTTGCCCATGCAGGGAGTTCTGGTACAAAACCTTGCCTGTTTTTAATGCAGTGTACCCTGAAATTTCCACTGGCATCAGTAAAGTGTCTACCTACCTATCTGAGAGCCTGAAGATCACAAGCATCATAAACTGACCTTTGGCCTTGTTCCTTGCACACAGAGATGTTTTCATACCCAGTAATTTTACCCACCTGTTGCTAATTAACCTAATTAGTTGCAAATTACTCCTCCAGCTGTTTTTCTTATTTTCCAGCGTTTTGTTGCCGGTTCCCGACTTTTTCGAGATATGTTTGTGCAGTCAAAGTCAAAATGAGCTAATATTTTCATGAAATGGAAAATGTCTCAGTTTCAACATCTGATGTTATTTTTAGTCTATTTTGAATAAAATATATGAAACTTGCAAATCATTATTCTGTCTTTTATACATTTTACATAACGCCCCATGCTGCACAGTGGTGCAGGGGTTAGTGCTGTTGCCTCACAGCAAAAATGTTCTTGGTTCACTTTCCAGTCAGGGCCTTTCAGTGCATCCATGCATGGGTTCTTCCGGGTAGTCCGGCTTCCTCCCACTTCCAAAATCTTGCTTGCGAGGCCATTGTTTATTCTAAATTGGCCATAGGTGTGAGTGTAAGCATGCCTTGTTGTTTGTCGCTATATGTCAGCTATGCGATAGACTGGCGACCAGTCCAGGGTGTACCCCGCCTCATGCCCAGTGGCAGCCGAGAACCCCTCAAGCCCCCTATGAACCCCAACAGGACAAGCAGTATTGATAATGGATGGATGGATGGATGAACACAGCGCCCCAGCTTTTATGAAACTGTTGTCTTGTCTTGTCTGCACTCAGCATGGTGTTAAAAACAGAAAAGAATTTATATAATGTCAACATTGTCATTTAGAAACCATAGAAAGAAGAAGCTTTGTTTTCTGGTATCCATGTTGCTGTTGCACAGAAATGCGATTACCAGTTGAAGCTTTTCCTGAATGTGACCATACAAAACAAGATGGAGCAGCCTGAGATGGACAGAAGTCCAAAAATCAAACTTTTAAAAAGAGATCAACATCAGACAGAAATACAAGCGCCATCCTTCTTGAATCAACCTTTGCTCTGGTTAATTAAGTGGAAAATAGAGGCCCAGATGGCCGAGCACTTGGGTCTAACCCCAGACAGAAGCTGTAGTCCTCCAAGCGGCCAGCATGGTTTCCTACTTCCTCCCTGGTCCTGTTCAAGTCAGAAAAGCCCTGATATAAGCCTTCCTCCCAGATCTTCAAATTTCTCTACTACATTTTGGTTTCTACTCAAAGGACACCTCCCCTGTTGGTGTAAGGTCACCAAAGACTCATCTGAATCAAATATTTATCAGTATTAGCCTGCTTTAAGCTGTGGTCTCTCCATTCAGTAGGTGAGGGTCAAAATGTAAATGTAGCTCCCTTCAACGACAGACAAAGATAAAACATACTACCTGCTGCATTAATCTCCATTTTTCTCCTTTGTGAGCAAAAGCCTGAGATACTTACAGCCCTTGTGCAGTCCCTCTTTTTACCTTACTGGGAACCATTCTTCATTTTCTGACAGGGAATACTGTCCCCAGACTAGGAGGTGTTAACCCTCATCCCGACCGTTTCACACTTGGCTGCCCCATAAAGCCAAACGGTGGAGGTCACAGGCTCACAGAGCTGGCAGAACCACATCATCGGCAAAAAGCAGAGATGCATGTCGTCAAAAAAGTCCTTAAATGTAACACCAACACTGCAAGAAATACTGTAGGTCTGTCATATTTACTACAGGACAAGCAGCTGACACTGTCACGCATGTAGTGACCTCAAAGGTATAGTACAAGTCTACAAAACACCCATGAGCCCATTATCAGTTTCTACAGTAAAGCATCAGTTTAAAAAACATGTTTGATATCTCAGATTCCAGACTGGGCTGCTTGCAGGTTGTTTGCAGATAACATCATATCACAGCAAAGAACTCCAGATGAGTGGCAGGAAATGACAGCAGCTCAGAGAAGTACTGTCAAAATGCTAAAATTCTGTGCTGTGCATTTAAGTTCCAAAACCAGAGACACATTAAGGGAAGATTCATAAAGCTCCCTGGAAAAATAGATTAAATAACAATCAATCTGATGACAGACAATGCCAACATATACAGCTTTATATGGCAGGTTAACATGGCAAACCCTGATCTTGCTCCAAGGTGATGTCCATCCAGCATAGCTAGTTACTGGTCATTTGGCCCAACCCTTTACTGAGCAGGTTTTGGGTCCCAAACGACTCTTCATTTGGGGCCATTTTGATTTTCAAATGTGTATCAAATTAGGACAAAGACAGAACAAAAGAAACTGACCCTCATTGCTCCTGTTGTTCATATAAAAGAACCAACCATCAGAACTGGCTAGTTAAGAAAGTGACACATTCTTACTTCTTCGCTTATCTCACAATGTTAACTGACTTAATGGTCCCGTTAAAGTGTGATAAAACAAGGGTGAAAAGCCGTTAAAGGGGAACAGCTAGCCTCGTTGCTCAGAGAAAGACTCTTCTAGACTCTGTCTCTGGCAGACACGTAGGATGTCTGGGGGTCATTTGTGAAACTGACCAGCTCCATGCCAGGTAAATAAGTTAACCTAACGGTTAACTGACTCGCCTGTAGGTTATGTAGCTTGCCTGCTTTTGCACATGCACCGCTGAACAGCCTGCCATTGGTTGCCACAGCCCGTCACAATGTGTCCTGGGATACTTACAGACAATATGATGACAGCATTAGCTGCTAACAGCAGGAATGGATTCTAAATGGTTAAAAAGATGTTCAATATCAGAGTAAGTGGAGTGGAATTCATCTTTAACCTCCTAAGACCCTGCATCCATACATGAGGACATTACATTTTGGCTTTCCTACAATATAGCAATCATTTTTGGTATAAGAACTGATGTCATAATTATCAAAAATGTCCATTCATGTTTAAGGTATTTTCTTGAAATGCTGGGACAATTTGGTGTTTGAATATTTTAGGGAATTTGCTTGGACATTATCAACAATTTTTATGGAAATTAACAGGATACATTTGTATGTTTTGAAAGGTTTTATTGCTTTGAATATGGGGAAATTATTAGGACATTTTTGAGAAGTTGGATCAGGAATTTGGGTTTCAGGATTATCCTTTTAATTTTTTTTTTTATTTTTCTAAGAAAACTTTAGGGGATTGGAATGTTTCGATCATTTTCATGGAATTTTGGAGAATGTTTTTGAAAATGTCTGGAATTTGCCGAGAAATTCAAGGTGGAATTTACTTCAAAATTTTGGGGATTTACTCAAAATTTTTCAGGAATTTGCATGGAATTTTTACCCCCGCCAAGGAGGTTACGTGATCAGGTGGGTTTGTTCGTTTGTTAGCAATATAACTCAAAAAGTCATGGACAGATTTTCATCAAATTTTCAGGAAATGTCAGAAATGGCATAAGGAAGAACTGATTACATTTTGGGAGTGATCCAGATCACCATTTGGATCCAGGACTTTTTTTTAAGGATTCCGTACTATTGGGAGATAGGGCTCATAGCGGAGGTCTGCGCTGTTACCACTTCACACCAGGAGATGGCAGACATGAGTAACTTCAATCCCAGCAGCAGTTTTTGGTGTGTTTCTATTCAAAGTTTTGGAGTTTATAGAGTTTAAAAGATGCACACCCGGTCGAGGAGACGAGTCGGAGCGTAACAGAGAGAAAGACAGCAAACTGTAGCGAGAGTACTCACAATGCTGGGAGGAACAGAGGAATATTCACCCTCTGCCATGACTTCCAGTCATCCAGTGAGACCATGGATGAGACTGTCAGTGCATCTGTTGGCACCAGCAGGCAATGCTTCCGCCATGACAGTCCACCTGTGTGTTTCCACCCTGCTGGGGAGGGAGTAATCAGTGAATGCTGTGGTGGGGGGCACGTGGGAACGGATCCAAGAGTTATTTTAAGAAATCTTCTCTGTTGGGAGATAGGGGTAATGGTGGAGGTCTGCGCTCTCTGAATGCTTTTCTAGTTTTTAAATGGAATTTTCAGGCTTTATGAGGAATTTTCACTGAAAGATTTGAGGACTATCTAAAGAAATATTTGGGTACTTTTCATGAGATAATTTATAAGACTTCCCAAAGACTTTATGTAATAATGGAATTTTTTGGGTTTTGGAAAGGAAAATTTCCAAGAAATTCCTGTTCAATGACAAGACTGATATTCTAACTTATCAGACCGTATTTACAATGTTTTCGTGTAAGATTTTTTCATGTAAGCAAAGTGTTTATGCTCCTTTATGAAACATTTTATAATAAGGTTTTGTGGGTCAGGTTTATAACTTTTAGCTTTTGGTATTGGAACTGTTACCTTAGCTCTTATCTCCAGCCCTACAAGGAAGTTTAATACCATTTAATTTTGAAAATTTTAGTGTAAATTTCTATTCTCAAATAGATGACAGATGAACGGTCTCTGAGGGTGGCTGCCAGAAATGGATGGTCTGCAGCCAGAACCCCCTAAAACAGTCAGATTGCATGATATGTATTTATGCATTTAAGATGCTCAAATGCTGACATATTTGCCTTTACTTGATAGGACAGCTGAAGATAGAAGGGAAATATGTGGAGAGAGAATGGGGGAAGACATGCACCAAACAAGTGCCTGGACCAGGGATCCCTCGACTAGTGCTTTGAGGACTATAACCTCTGCTTATGGATGCTTGCTCCACTCACAGAGCTACACCTGCATTTTGCTCAGGCTTTTAAATAAAATATTTCCTAAAATATGCTATGTTCTTCTAAGGTCAACACCTTTACTCTTTAGTTGCCATGCAATATGAGTTGCATGTTTTAAGCCGATTTCTGTCTATCAGTAAAGAAAGGTCCCTCACAGTGTAAGACACTTGGAAGCATCCTCTGTATATTTACAGATCTACCTACATAAATGGAAATGAGGTGTTAGTGTATTCCCTTCTGGCTCTCAGATTTAGCACCTAGAATACATTTACAACACAACCTTCATGTTTGGCTACTAAACGCTGCTGCCAAATGCTTCTGTCTCACTTCTGTCTGTGCTTTAGGGACAGCTCCAATTTTCCCGGCATTCAGCTCTCCACAGAGAATTCATCCACATTGAAACCTTCCTAAAAGAAGCTTTTTTTTTTCAAACATGTCTAGTCAGAGGCTGTGAATGGGAAAAGACACCTTCAGTTTGCTATCACTACCTCATAAAAAGTGTTAACTGCATGCTTTCTTTCCTCATTATGATCTCTGACCTTCCTTTTTCACGAAATAAGTGTCCTTTCATTGCATCAGTATGATTGGCTTGAAGCAAAAAGTTTGTTTGCAGGACTATTTAACAGCAACCGTAAGCTGTTATGAACACTGACTTCCTCAATATCCAAAATCTACTAAGATTTTGACACATATTACTAGAAATTTAGGGTCCAGGGTCCAGTTATTCTTCCAAATATGGAGATTTTTTGTGTTAAATTAGACATTTGGGCTTCTTATAGCCATCCTAGTTAAAGGTTAGCTTTCCTCTTTGGTGCAGCCATGGTTATTTTTCTTCTAAATAAAGTCTGCTTCTTCTAGCTTGAGGACTTTCCTCGCCTGACCTCTCTTTGAGTCCAATAATGACCTAAACTTGTTCAAGAAATTTCAGCTCATAGATAAAAGATTTGTAAAAGTCAGCAGTGGTCAGCATGAAGAAAGACGGACAAGTTAGAAAGAAGATTGTGTTGGAGGTGTAAATAGTCTGCGGCCTTTCCATTTTTATCATTTCTATGAGAGTTTTACAACCATAAACCATTTTATACAAACCTTTTATCCTGAGGGGAAAAGAGCAA
The DNA here is from genome assembly GCF_018320785.1 of Cheilinus undulatus. NCBI lineage: Eukaryota > Metazoa > Chordata > Actinopteri > Labriformes > Labridae > Cheilinus > Cheilinus undulatus. The sequence continues at coordinate 6,769,972 of NC_054872.1, forward strand.
AAACAAATTACGACCTTTAAAGCTGATAGAACTGCCAAACAAACCAACTATTTATCTCATATCTGTGCCTCCCCAACATGGAAAACAAACTGGCTGTGTCTGTGGGAGACGAACTACTTACCTTGTGTGACATGAGAAATATCCTCATAATACAACAATAATGCCATGCAATGATAATGGCCGTAATATTATTTTCCCTTTATCGCATCTGGTTGGGAAAATTGGAAGTCCATGAAATAAATAATGTTTACAGCGGAACTGCCTCACTTGTAATCGGCTTATGTGCAATTTACATAAAACTCAGAGTCCCATGCAGTCACCCTGATTATGATATTTAAGAGGAGCAGCAAATAAACACAGACTTCACGGCCAAGCCTGGCATCCTGGGAGAAAGCCCTGTGATAGTCATTGTCAGCAGCAGAACAAAAACACACACCAGCATCAGCATGTTTGGACGTTTGTTACACATTGATTGGACTGGGGTGGAAATTTGCAAAACAGCCAGTCATATTGTCTGTCTCTGACATGGCGGATGCTCCTCTCTGACCACACTAACACATCAACAGAAAGCTTCACACATTCATGTAGGAAGCAGGACATTTCACAGCAGTTCTACTGCAGGATTAGCGCTAGTTAATCTAAATGATGCTGATGTCATCTGATGTCCTTTCAGTTGAAGGACATCAAATAAACTGATAAAAATACCCCAGAAATATAGGAGTCTTAACATGATTATATGGTATCTCAAGCTCTTCAAACAAATGCAACCATGAAATTTCAGGGTATCCTACTTAGAACATTTCTGGATTTGCTTATTCAGCTTTTTCAACCACAGGATTACAATCTAAATAACTGATTAAAACTGGAAAAATGCAGGGCAAAGTCTGGGAGAAAACCTTCCTTTTTGCATTCCCACATGCAGCTCAGTTGGATTTAATTTAGGACATTTTCAGGGGTTACGTGCACGTTTGAAAGGGCTTTAAAGGGGTATCCATCCATACATCCATCCATCTTCTTCTGCTTATTCGGGGTTGGGTTGCACTGGCAGCAGGCAAAGCAGGTCAACACATTTTCCAGTCCCTCCTGTGGGATTCCAAGGCGCTCCAAGGCCAGATGGGATTGTAATCCCTCCAGCGAGTTCTGGGTCTGCCTTGGGGTCTCCTTCCAGTTGGACATACCCGGAAGTCCTCCACAGGAGGCATCCTGATCAGATGCCCAAATCATCTCAACTGGGACCTTTTGACATAAAAGGAGCAGCAGCTCTACTTTGAGATCCTTCCAGATGCCCAAGCTCCTAAACCCATATTTAAGGCTGAGTCTAGATACCCTCTCAAGGAATCTCATTTCGACTGCTTGTACCCGCGATATCATTCTTTCAGTCATTACCCAGAGTTCATGACCACAGGTAAGGGTTGGACATAGATTGACCAGTAAATTGAGAGTTTTGCCTCTCAGCTCAGCTTCCTCGATGGTACGGTGCAGCGCCTGCAAAACTGCTTCCACTGCACCAATCTGCCTGTCAATCTCACGGTCCATTCACCTTCACTCGTGAACAAGACCCTGAGATACTTGAACTCCTGTACTTGGGGCAAGGATTCCCCACCTGGAGGGAGCGGGCCACCACTTTGAAGGGATAGTCCATGTGTTTTTAGCCCAGTTTAGCTCAAAGAACTGAAATGACAAGGGTTAAAGCTGTCAACTACTTGCAAAGGGCTGCTCTGCAACCTTCTAAAAGCTGACTGCCAGTTGCTGCGACTGGAGGGGAAAATGCATCATTTCAATAGAAACAACTCTCACAGTCAGCCAATTAAAAGTGGTTTATTTCTGAAGTTACTGCACAATAAATCTGTCTCTATAAGAGGGACAGTACTGCAAAATTCACAATTTTTTGTTGTCATATTTATACATAAAATTGAAATCATATAAAGATGCTCAAGAGATTCACTAAATCCTCCTGGTCATCACCACCATAGTGTGGCAGCACATTTCATTGCACAAAAATGCTTTGCTATGTCAGTTTTTTTTATAACTTAAGGCGCCTTACACCTTATGACTTTTCCTCTGATTTCAAAGTTGCCAACAAAATTTCAAAAAAAGGAAAAATCACGAGAAGCTTGCTAAAGTTGCATAATATCAAACATGTTTGATATTGCCGTAAGTCTTAAGTCTGGTCGTATGCAAATTGTGTTTCTCAGTGACGCAACCGTCGACCACAACCAATGGGAGCTGCTGTTGTGCGAAAGCACATGAATTTACTTCATTCTTCAGACTAAGAATGTGAGCATGGATCGGTCTAGAACTGCTGAATGTCCACTAAGAACTCAAGAGATTCAGATCTCAGATCTCTGCCCTTGTGTGTTTGTGTGCCTTGTCTGTCAATTCATTTCAGGCTAACATGACAGGTACGGTAAACAAACTGATCTGGGATTTTCAAAGTAAAAGTCAGATCCGTTTGTTTCTGTGGTGAGACGACTTGAGTATTTGTACGGTACTTTTATTCTGAAGTGTTTCAGGGTTGTTCCTCAGTTGTTGCAGTAACATGTTAAGTTGCTTCATTGTTAAACTTTCCTTTTGTTACTACTTGAGTAAATGATTGAAAAACATAGGTCTATGAGAGATACTGAATTCTATGAGATCTCCATCTCCTTCCACATCTTGTTCCCAGCTCAAAAATTGTTGTTGTGAATTTCCACCAGATCCATGATGGGAAATAATCTCAAAAGGAGTCGTATTCTAGTCTTGTAGTTAGTGACCCACAGTCTCTGAAAAATCTCAGTCCAGGACAGAAAACTCAACGGCTTGCCAACAAATTGTCTTTAGATGTGAGAGGGTCTCAGATGTCAATCTTTTTAGAGTCTTTTAAGAGTTTTAACAAAGCCCTCTGGCATAAGGCCGGCACAAGATTTCTGCTGAGATTAATTCCAAGGAAAAATGCAGCTCCTGCAGCCTTGAATTTCAAATGTATTAGCCCAGCCGATGGAGGAGGTGGGAGTGAAGGAGACAGGCTGAAGTTTCTGTGTGAAAAGTTATTAAAAGAAAGACAGATGGAATTAATTCCAAAAAGTGTGGCATGTATATTAATTTTCTATGTTGAACAGTTGGTTGTTGGCATCTAAAGCCAATCAAAATGGGATTCACATGTAACTGCTTGCAACAGTCTAAACCAGCTGTGTGTGACTTGATGAGCTGAATTGAAGGAAACAACATCAGACGGTCAGATTTTAACTGTAATGGCTCAGTTAAGACAGCTGCAACTGTGGCCAATGACATTCTTAAATTGTCTCATTGGGTCATGAATCACAGGAGTTTGTATTAAAGAGGAGCTAATGTGCACGTTTAAACCTACAACAGTCAATGGAAGGCGCTGGGCGCAGATCTGAGTTTCCTAGCCAGAATACAGTTCAGAAAGTGACATCAAACAAGCAGAACATTTTTGATCTGCTTATTAATCACATCTTCTATGTGCTTTCTTAATAACAGACAAGTAGAGTCTTGTATTTCCTTGACATGCTTCAACTGCTCAGTCTCTGCCATCTTCCTCAGAAGAGTCACATGATCTTATCATATTGTGTCTTATCCTGTCTTGATTGACAGGATGACCAGAACAGTCCTGTCATCCTGACTCAGTAGTTACTTCCTGCTAAAAGAACACATTTATCTTAGGTGGAGCAACTTTCCATGATTTAATTACATTTGGTAGTTATTAGTAGTAAAAGTGTCACCAGCATGAAATGCTGGTCATTATTGCCTCTTCAGTGAGAAAAACCAGCTGGTACTAACATGTGAAGACTATACATCTCAGTGGAAAAGATCATTTTGTACAAATTAATTTGGCTCATTTAAGAAAGGGCTGAAAATGATGGCTCTGGTTTATTTTTGAATTCATTATTGGTCAGTTTTTATTCTTCAAAAAAAAAAAAAAAAAAATGGAATCAGAAAAACTAAGAATGACTGCAGTCAGATACAACAAGAAGGATTTATTATCATCTGGCATGAAATAAAAAATCCTCATCCTTCCTGTCCAGGAGTTGATGTTGTCAATCTGACCCTCAAACTACACATACTCTGTCTGCAGTGATGTGAAGCAATTTGCCTGCACAGCGGAGCAAACTGCTCCCTTTCTAGTCAGTCTTTGCAACCCCACAGAGCATGCTCAGACGCAACACTGCACCTGAGATACACGCCAGATCTATTCTCAGTGTTAGCTATAGCCAAACTGCAGCAGCAAGACTCTTAGTGATAAATCATCACTATATGAACTCTATGTGCCATCCTGTGGCACAATGCAGGTCACTGGGAGGTCAATGGGTCGCAGAGCTAGTATGGTGCCACTGATGAAGAAAAGTTAAGCTCTGAAATGTAAACCACAGAATTTTACATGAAACCATACAACCTTTGTTGAAAACACAAACTTTTTCCCTTACTTACCCATGGAAGAGGCAAAAAGATCATGGGATGTTGTTGAAATGAATGGCTCACAATCCCAGAAAGGCAAAATAACTGGAATGCTTCCTGTGTGCTGCATGCCCGCAAATCAACACAGGTGGAATATGTGGAATTTGAAGAGAACCTGCCTTTTGTCTTTCACACATGGAGCCTACTACAGTTCAGAATTGCTGAGACATATGCCCCCCCTCCCCACCCCCCATGTTTGAAAACATGAAATCTGAAAGTCTACCCAGAATTTCTGCCCACTGTGACATTACATAGAGCCATTATTATATCTGCCCCTCACCAATTCTCCACCCTCAGAGCTCCACCCACAGGAGAAGGAGCTCATTTGAATTTAAGGAGACACAGAAATGGAAATGCTGTTTAGAACTGATTTATAACATCCTCTGGTGATTGATCCATTTCATAATTTGACCGAAGTATGGCACAAGATTTAGACCAAAACAACTGTATGCCACAGTGTTGTCATTTGGAAGCAGAGGCAATGCCTTTAATTTTTTTCCCCACAGATACAGCATCTCTTTCATTTGATAAGCAGTCAAAGTTGGTTTTTAAGCCAACACAAAATGATTGTAAAAAAAAAAAAAAGTGTACAGTATATGAAGCTAAGCTTGAGTTCAGGCAGGCCACAGAGGTCACAGATCCAGCTGCAATCAGATGATTGCAACTAACCACAGCTATTTCCACTTACAGCTATTTCTCTCAACAAGGCGGTCCATTTAAATGTGACTTCTCCCTGATCCCCTCTACACCAACGCTCACACTGTACTGCTGCAGACAAAGCTTTGCCTCCACCACCCAGGCTTCTCCTATGTCAGTAAGTTCTAGTTGAAACTTTACTTTAAAGCTGCTGAGGAGTGGGTTGCTGCCACATTAACTTTAATGTATTCAACATGCATCGTCATGAATGTATCAATCTATCATGGGAGTGATTCCACCCCACACTGTTAGAGGAAAACTAACTCTAGATGTCCAGAGTCAAGAGGCCTTCTTGAGGGAGAAAATATCCATAAAGATGTTTCAGTATCAGTGGAATGGATGTACTTAATTAATACCAGACCAAATCACTGGCTGACGCCACTGTCCACTTTGTTGTTAAACTGATAGGAATGATGCTCAGCATTAGTTCATGCAGGACAGGACAGTCATACGCCCAGCAGTGATCAGCTGATGGACAGCTGATCCCACTTATAGCCTCCCAGCTCCCACAGCCAATCACAGCTGTCAACACAGCTGTGTATTTAAATATGACATTTCTCTCACTATGCACCATGCTGCTGCTGCAGCTGGTAAAGCTTCACCTCCTCCACCCCAGCTGCCTCATTTATCATAAAGCATGTTGTACCCTTGTACTGAGATTCATGCTACTATGTATAAATTACTTTTGAACAAATGTTTTTGTATTCAGCACACATCTGGATTCTAATCTCAGGATTAATTTAATCATTGCCCCATTTTGAATGTCAGTTAGAACACTTTTGTTCCATAATGTTTTTTTTTTTTTTTTTTGTCCTGTCTTAAACTGCGGTTCTTTTATTTAGAAAGATAAAACTACACTTTAGGTAGATTACAGGTTATGAACTCAACAACAGAAAAAGAAACTTGTAATTGATTCAAATAAATAAGAAAGCAGTAAAAAAAAATAAATAAATGTTTGATGACTCAAGGCTCAGAAGACTTTTGAACTGTCCACTAAGCTTTCTCTGAGGTTTGTTTTTTAAGTGAACTGAGACATTAGGGAGTACTGGTGGACTTATTTTGCAGCTCTGTTGCTGCAGGGAGATGCTGACATTAACCTGTGTTCAGAAGGGGACAGTAAGCATGAAATCAATGAGATTCAAAAAATAATACTAACGCACTGATCATGGGCCTTAATTAATTTGGATTAATGCATTAATGTTGACAGCCAAAGTCAACACTGATCAGAGATCAATTTATTAGGAGTAAGCAAACATTTTCATTTATTTGAATTGAAATTAACAGCTTCTTTTCCTGCTGTTTTTGACTAATCAGACATGTGGGAGTTGAACCTCTTAACAGGTGTTGCTTTTAAACTGATAAATATATATATATATTAATCATCAGAATTAGCTACTTTGTCAAGCTTCCATATACAGTGTTCTGTTAAAGTATAAGTGAACCCCCAGCTCAGAGCTAACTCCGCCCACTTCAAGATTTCAAAACATGCACAGAAAGTGAGTAGTTTGGTACTGAGAGGAGTGAGGGGAAAATGACTTTTTTAAAATTTTATTCTATTTTATCTTTTTTAAGGATGGGGTTTTCCCAGATGAAGAGGAAGTGACAGTGGCTCCCCTTGCCAGAAAGTGACACAGACAGAGTCCTGCATCACTGCTGCCTCAGAGTGATCTTTTGAGGTGGAGGATTTTTCCCCTCCAGAGTCCCCTGAGGCTCTCAGAGCCAAAGCAGTACAGGTGCAGGAGGGGATGGGAGTGGTCACTGAACGGTAAAGTCAGTTAGAGGCGGTAACATTCTACCTTTTATATAAAGTTTGTGACAGAGAAACCTACCGATAGTAGGTTTCTACGTCACATAAGCCTTTCCTTTTCAGAAAAGATATTTTAAAGCAGATGTCTGTTTTAGCTAATTAAAAGTTGTAAAATGCAGATTTTTATTGGTTTGGTGCAAATGTCAGAAATATCACCAACATTGATGTGTTTTATCATAGTTCAGTCAGATATTTCAGTGTATAGCTGAAAAAAAAAATGTTAAAGTGTTCACTACTTCTTTAATAATTTGGGGCATTTAGCCCTGATCATGATAGGACAACTGAAAAGTGAAACATGGACCATGCACCAAACAGCAGGAGTTGATCTCACTACCACTGCATGCAGAACAGTAGCCTCTGTACATGGAGGCCTGCTCTACCAACTGAGCTAAACCTGTGCCAAATACAGGGGTTTTTAAAGATGCAAAACATTATCAGCATAAATGTATCAGTGTTGGCAGATATTATCTTAGAAAGTCAAATATATTAACCAACATGAAGATTTCTGCTGATATTTACAACTGATATCAGCTGCAAATACTGCTTGCTGCATGCCCGTACTGCACATGCAGCATTAAAGGCACAAATCAGCCTTAAATAATGGCAGAATGTACGTACATGTTTATGTTAACACGAGTATACAAGTAAAGGCTGCATCATGTAAAGAAGTCACATTTGAACACAATCCAGAAATGCTGCCATCGTCTCTGGGCCAAAGCTCATTTAAATGGACTGAGGCTAAATGGAAAACTGTTCTGTGGACAGATGAATCAGAACTTTTGAAAACCACATATGCCATGTCCTGTGGACTAAAGGGGGGGGGGGGCCATCCAGCTTGTTATCATCACACTGCTCAAAAGCCTGCATCTCTGATGGTAAGAGGTTACATTAGTGCCTATGGCGTGGACAGCTTACACGTCTGGAAAGAAACTATCAATGCTGAAAAGTAGAGAGAGGTTTTTATTTCAGCAAGACAATGCTAAACCACATACCACATCCATCACAACAGCATGGCTTCACAGGAGAAGAGTCCAAGTGCTGAACTGGCCTTCCTGAAGGCCAGACCTTCCATCGATAGCAAAGACCCAGGACTGTTGATCAGCTATCCTACATCAGACAAGAATGAGACAACATTCCTCTCCAAAAACTCGAGCAATGGTCTCCTCTGGGTCTGTCCCTACTTTTCTGAGATGTGTTGCTGCCATCAAATTCTAATAAGCTTATATTTTAATGAAATAGTAAAATGTCTCAGTTTAACTTCAGATTTGTTTTTTTGTGTTTTTTTGTCAGTAATATGTGGATTTATAAGGTTTGAAAATTATTGTATTCTAGTTTTATTTACATTTTACACAGTGCTCCAACTTCTTTGCGAATTGGGGCTGAATGATCAGAATAATAATGGTCAAGCTGATGAAATATTACAGATGAAAGTACCTGGGCTCATCAGTGGGCCTACATATTGTTAGCAGCACAGTCTGAAGTAAAGCAGCTATTATGAGGTCATCGCATTTCACACGAATGCTTCACCTCTGACGATCTACTTCAGATGGTTTTGTTTCAAAGACAACAAAGTGACTTATTGTCATGTGGTTCATTCATCCCAGCTCTTCGCTACTACAGTGGAGACAGATTAAAGCTCTTTTGAACTTACAAAGGCAACTTCATCACTGCTATTGAAGGCTAACCTTGAGCAAGGAAGGTGAGCTAATCTCAGAGCAAAGTGTTGTGTGTACAATCAGACTGGATTCAAAAGGGGAAGACTCGCTCTATAGCGCCTCACATCACATGTGTGTGTGCTTCCGTGAGTGTGTGGGAGTCAAACACAGTGGAGCACCAGCCGCATGCAGTATAACCTGGCTTTATTCTGCTGCTCTCACAGAAATCTCTCTGCTGTAGCTCTCAACCCAGCAGACATGTGCTCACAGAGTCAGGGTTTGAGGGAGAAATAGGCTTTTTCAGGGGAGGCAGCGAGGGGTCTGTGAGACTTTGCATCTAATTTCAGATGAATAAATGTAAGACAGGAACCCTATGGATCCTAGCAACAGGAAAATATGGTTGTTTAGACTGTGTAGGGGAGACTGTTTTAACTCTATACAGTATCTAAAAACACTTTGGAAACATGTCGTGGAAGTAAAACTTTGTTGGTTGATATCACATAGGTATGTCTGATAATGAGCTGGACACATGTTGGTCAACATGATAATTATCTTTATAAATTTTATTTCAACATGGAAATCAAGCACTTTACATGGTCAGGTCACACCAAACCTGACCTCATACACTATACTGCCAAAAGTACTCGCTCACCTGCCTTGAACTGCATATGAACTTAAGTGACATCCCATTCTTAATCCATAGGATTTAATATGACATTGCTTCCCCCTTTGCAGCTATAACAGCTTTAAATCTTCTGGGAAGGCTTTCCACAAGGTTTAGGAGTGTGTTTTTCACCATTTCTTCAGAAGTACATTTGTGAGGTCACTCACTGATGTTGGACGAGAAGGCCTGACTCTCAGTCTCCGCTCTAATTCGTCCCAAAGGTGTTCTATCGGGTTGAGGTCAGGACTCTGTGCAGGCCAGTCAAGTTCATCCACACCAAACTCTCTCATCCATGTCTTTATGGACCTTGCTTTGTGCACTGGTGCACAGTCATGTTGGAACAGGAAGGGGCCATCCCCAAACTGTTCCCACAAAGTTGGAGCATGGAGTAGCTCCAAATCTCTTGGTGTGCTGAAGCATTCAGAGTTCCTTTCACTGGAACTAAGGGGCCAACTAAGGGGCCAAAACAAGCCCACACCATGATCCCCCCTCCACCAAACTTTACACTTGGCACAATGCAGTCAGACAAGGACCGTTCTCCTGGCAACCGCAGAACCCAGACTCCTCCATCAGATTGCGAGATGGAGAAGAGTGATTCGTCACTCCAGAGAACACACCTCCACTGCTCTTGAGTCCAGTGGTGGCGTGCTTTACACCACTGCATCTGACGCTTTGCATCGCACTTGGTGATGTATGGCTTGGATGCAGCTGCTCAGCCATGGAAACCCATTCCATGAAGCTCTCTACGCACTGTTCTTGAGCTAATCTGAAGGACACATGAAGTTTGGAGGTCTGTAGTGATTGACTCTGCAGAAAGTTGGTGACCTCAGCATCCGCTGACCCTGCTCCATTTTACGGAGTACAATCTGGATCTTATCTCTTCAATTAAAAGTTCAACTTTCATAGCCATCATCGCTGTGCGAATGACGCACTTAATTTCTTTGCTAGGCTGTAAAGTTTTATCTTTGTAAAGTTTTGTATCTGTGCAAAAGTACCAGATAAATATTATGTATGTCAAATAAGTTTAAGTTTATATAAAGAAAGACAATTTCACAGAAAAACTGGAGCATAAAAGTGTACTTCAATACAAGAAATCCAGTGTTCAGCTGTTTTTTAGAGAAAAATGCATCCATACAGTAGCACCAGCAGTGACTGTAGTGACATTACATTGACGTTTTTGTTGTGCTTTGACAAAACCAGTTAACATTAACTACAGTAAAAAGCTGGTTTCTTCTTAAAGACACAAACATCGTAACTACTTTGTTAATGAAATGACAGTTAGGGAAGTTTTATTTTTGACTAAACATTCCCACCTTGGTGCTTTCCAGTCCACCACAGTCTGAAATAACTTCAAATCCTTAAGTAACCCCGGATTTAGACTTTTTCTTTGAGTTCTTAAACCTGTTTCCATGTCCCCACTCCCTGCAGAGTCTAAAAATCCTCTTCTTGGTGATGTTTGGTGATCAGTCATGCATTCATAACACTCTAAAAGATGTGTAACGTATATCCACTTAAATTCAGGCTGTCCTAAACATACATTTTCTCTCTCAGATGTAAAGCCATCATTGCTGGGTTCTCCTCAGTTTATCGTACAGCCATGTTTCTCTGAGTTGTTTCTCCCTCTTCACTCTCCACAGATCTCTTGTCAGTCAAACAGCGTGAGAGCTTCTGTGATTACTTTTTTGCTCGGATTGTCTGATTTAGGATTTTCTGTTAATCAGGTTTCTGTAGGAGGCATTTTTGTCAACAGTGTTCATTTTGAAAACCCAGGTTTTTGTTCTATTTTGAATTCCTGATAGAAGAGAAGCACATCTCTGCATTAAATGGAGAGACGTTCAGGTCAGGCTTATAAATAGATGAAATATAAAGCTCTGCGAAGGATGATGTCTGCAACATTTCCACTGCTCTTTACTGCCAGCAATGACAGAAAAGAGATATAATGCCAAATTTTAAAGCATATAAAGGAGTAAAAAGGAAACATTTTTGTTATGATGAGATTAATATATGTTTTGGAGTTGGATAACTGTGGGGTTTTATGGTGAAACGTTTCTTGGAGATGTCACTGTGAGGTAACGAGGCACGTGCTGTGCATAAAGTGTCTAAATGATGAACTTAAGGGAAATCTTAATCTGAAATTAACCCAAGATATTTCTGGCCTTCTGCCAGGATAAGAGCTCAGTGAAGAAATCCCTAAACCCAGTAATGTCCTTAATATTGTACACAAGTCAACCATGCAGACCAATGGGCAGCTCAAGAGGGCTTAACAGTGACCTTTAGTGTCCTAGAACCAGCCTCCTCCATGCTAGTTTTTATGGTGAGCCATGACCCATACGCAATTCCAAAAAAGTACACTTCATAGAGAGCTGCATAACGCTAACCATGGTGACTGTAGACATGTCAGTATACGAATTTTGTCGTTTTAGAAAAAAAAAAACTACTCAGTGCTGTTCTTTGTTTTTCTTTTAGTGAAGAAATGTTTTCAAGTTCTGATAAAACTTACACTTTAGCAGCATCCACACTAATCTCTTCTTCTCCTCTCATAATTGCACCGGCCTCTTCTCGCTTCTTTCGTCACAACTCTGCCGTCCCCAAAAGTACTGCCGTTCAATGCTGATTGGTCTGTCACTTTCTAACCGGGCCCAAACTGTTCAGATGGGAGCTTTACAAGATGGATTTGCCAGTAAGAAAGACGGAAACATGCAAATCCATCGGCTTTGAAGGTTGTCTTCTTTTAGCAACAGTCTGTTAACATCTGGGCAGTGAGGAGACCAGTTGCTGGGGTTTTGAGAGAGGAATGTTGTCCCATTCTTGTCTGATGTAGGACTGTAGCTCCTTAATAGTCCATGGTCATCCTTGCTGGATTTTTCCTTTTGTAATTCTACGCATGTTTTTCATTGGTGAAAGGTCTAGACTGCAGGCAGGCCAGTTCAGGACCCTGACTCTTCTGCTGTGAGGCCATGCTGTTGTGATGGATGTGGTTTAACATTGCTCTGATGAAATAGTCAAGGCCTGCCCCGAACGAGGTGTTGTCTGGATGTTGCTCTTCACCTCTGTCTTCTTCTCGTCATTGAATAGTGCCTTCTCAGATATGTAAGCTGCCCACACCATAGCCACTAATGCAACCACATACCATCAGAGATGCAGGCTTTAGAACTGAGCCAGGATAGCCAACTGGATGGTCCCTCTCCTCTTTAGTCTACAGGACATTGCATCAGCGGTTTCCAAAAGAATTTCACAAATGCCTTTGCAAGAGCCATACTGGTGGCGGTGAAAAGTGGCAAAAATGCGTTGAAGTAGTATCAAAAATAAGTTAAAGTTGGCAAAAAAAAGGTTAAAAAGTGGCAAAAAGGAGGCAAAATGAGCAAAAAGGGGTAAAGTAGGCATAAACTGGCAAAAGATTGAGAAAAAAGAACTGGCCTTAGAAAGTGAAAAAGTGGGGAAAAAATGTCAAAAAGGGCAGCAAGAGGCAAAAATTGGTGAAAAATGAGTTAAAGGTTGCAAAAATGGTCAAAAAACATGGCAAAAAATTGTTAAAGTGACTAAACATGCAAAAAGGTAGGAAGAGTGGGCAAAAAGCAGCAAAGAGTGGCAAAAATGGGGGAAAGAGTGGCATTAGGCAGCTTCAATGAACAGAAAGGGGCAAATAATTCGAAAAAATGCAAATATCTAAAAGCAGGGCAAAAGAAGCAAAAAACTGGTGGAAAAGTGGTAAATATGGGATTAAAGTGATAAAATGTGCAGAAAGTGTCAAAAGAAGTGTCAAAAGCTGTCTTAAAGCAGTGAAAATTGATTAAAATTGGCAAAAAATGGAAAAAAGGCAAAAAAATTGCAATAAGGGATAAAAACATAAAAAGTAAAGGAAGCCAATTAAAGCCAGCTGAAACAAACTGGTTAGTGGGACTTGCAGTGGGTAATTTCTGAAGTCCTTTTCTAAGGTTTTCTAGGGGAGGGACATAAAAGAGCCACGCCTTGAGTATCACTGCTTTAAGTGTTATTAGTGGATGGTACAGCCAACTGTGTTGACAGACGTTGATTTCTGGAAGTGCTCCTGAGCCCATGCAGTGATTTCCAGTACAGAATAATGGCTGTTTTTAATGCAGCAGGCTCTGTGTGCCAAAGAGACCACCAGCGTTCAAAACTGATCTTCAGTCTTGCCCTTTTCTCATGGAGATTTCTCCAGATTCTCTGAATCCCTTGATTTTATTGACTGTAGATGATGGGACCTCTAAAATATTCCCAATTTTACATTGAGGAATGTTCTGTGAAATCTTTTTTTAGGCACAATTTTTCTCAGATTGATGAACCTGCCCATCTTTATTTATGAAAGACTCTGCATCTCTAAAATTATTCTTTTATACCCAGTCATGTTACTGACCTGTTGCCAATCGACCTAATCATTTGTAAAATGCTGTTTTTAATTACTACCACTTTTCAAGCCTTCTGTTGCCCTGTCCCTCCTTTTTTGAGATGTGTTGCTGTCATCAAATTCAAAATGAACCAATATTTTTTCATGAAAATAAAAAATACAACGTTTCAATTTCAACATCTCATGTGTTTGTATGTTCTATTGTGAATAAAATAATGGTTTATGAGACTTGAAATTCACACTCCGTTTTATTTACATTTTGCACCACATCCCATCTTTTTTGGAGTTGGGGTTGTAGTTAACATTTAAAGACATGTGCCCAGCTCTGACCTTTCTCATTCCCTTTTTTTCTAATCAAACCTACAGTTGCACTAAGAAACATCTAAGAAAAGTGTCCCTACTTCATTTGAAGTCAGGTTTTCCCTTTCCTCCAACATGCTCAGACCAGCCGTGTCTGATGGGGGCAGAGCCAGAGCAGTGTCACTGACATCAACCAGGGGAACTTCAAACATTGTTATTTCCACTCACATATCCTTCAAAGTAGCATAAAGAGTCCAGGGGGAGCAAAGGAAGAATGATTGGATGGTGGACCAGTTTTTCCTGCAGTGTGTCAGCGTTAGCCCATCCCCCTCAGTCCGAGAGCTGTGATCAGTCAGCGCTCCACCACTGTGATTACGTTATTCTTTTCCATTATCTTATTCGTCAAAAAGCAACAATTTGTATGTGTCTGAGTGTGGATGGCTCCATTCATCCGTCTAACCATTCATCTACGAGCCATCTCCCTTTTTCATCCTCTCCCTCCCTTGTCCTTTGTTCATTTCACAATCACAATGGCTGGCGCTTTGTATTCTCCTCAATTAAACCAGAGGAAAACTGTGTTGCATTGATTTTCTTTTTTAGACTCAGAGGGATGTAGTCGCTCACTGGGAGATCAATCGCAGCACTCACGATGGATGGACTTTTAAGTGTTAACAATTACATCAGATCAAATCAATAAGAGCGTTAGGTATTTCTTTGTTTTTCTCCCCTGTGTGTGAAACAGCTACAGCTTTGTTCACTGATCTGCCAGAACATCTGTGTTTTATTGTTAATTATAAACCATCTTGTGCAGCAATCAACAATCAGAGTTCATTGTGGTCCACTGAACACAGATGAGGTGATAAAACATCACCGCAACTAGATAAACTTGCAGCAGGGAGAGTAATCTGCCTCCGCATAATGGATTATAGATTCAATTTATTTTCGGTGTAAAGTGAGTAGACAAGGCGGGTCCCATGAAGAAAATGACATCCGCTCTTAATTGACCATTGGTGGAGATGTGCAGTGAGGCGTTAATACCAGCATCAAGGAGTGTTCAAGGCTACACCAGCGTTCTGCAGCATCCCTCTCTCTCTCAGGCCTCTCTGCTGAATTTTTATAGGATCACAATGGTGCCATCAACTTCACGCTACATTCACTTCATATTGAGTAAACACAAGTTACCAACTGGTAAAAGAGTTCAAATCAGCCCCCAGAGGGCTTTAAAGCAGATTTAGAGGTTTTATGGTGGATCTGCATCTGACTGTGGCTGATCTTGATTTTAGGTCTGCAAATCCCGTCTTCTTCAGTCCTAGAAAGACTGATTTATCAACGTGACCCTGGGTCAACTTCAATTTATCTGAACTGCTACAGGGAGAGGCCTTAACTTTCCTTAAAATCTCAAGGTTAATATAATCCTACACACTAGATCGACTGTCTCACAAAGGGATGCATGGGATATATTTCACTTCCATCTAAGGTCCACAATTAGTGCATTGATTTTAATACATCATAATTAATTGCATGCTTTATTGTCACAGACACTTTGGCTACACCAATACATAATCATCTTATTTGTGTTTTTATATGAATCTACATTTAAGATTGTTTCTTGACTATTTACTGAATACCTGTCATCTTTAATCAGGCATAACTTTTACAATGTAACAGTGTTTGTATAATTTTTGAGATCAGTTTTGGGGTCATGGTTTGGTATAGGTTTGGACCATTGATAAAAAAAAAAAGGATGATTCCCAGATTTACAATTCTAGATGTCCTTCACTTATTATTTTTTTTCTTTTATTAAGGCTAGTGCAACTTATATATCTTTTAAAAACCATGTTTGAAATATGCATTTGAATCAATCATTTAATACTTTGATGGATCTAGTGTTATCAAGAACTATCAGTGATAGTTGGTACAGCCTGTGATGTTTTACCCAAAAGACAAATGTAGAGGAAATCAAAATAATAAGAATGACTTGAAAAATACAAAATAAATACAGCATAACATGCTAATTGAAATATTTAATTTTTTGAGCAATGTGTTGTATTTATCATTTAGAAAAATGCTGTAACATCACATTCATTAACAATAAAAAGCTGGTGCAGGGAATACTCACACAAAATCCCGACTCACGTGAGGTCTGAAGGACCCCAGACTAGCTCATGTAAACACAGGATGGGATGTTACAACAGAGCCAGAGCAGAACACTTAAAAACACATTCGTTGTCGGGTTTGTTTTTTTTTTTTTTTTTTTTTTTACTTCTACTGGTCCGTGTATAGTCTTTAAAATGTTTTAGCAGTGGTAATATCTTCGAAACTCTGCTGTGACATCCGGAGGCTTTTTATAATAATTCAGCGCAGAGATGAGGAGCGGGAGAAAAGTGCAGCAGGTCTTGCTGTTCTGCCTGTCTTGCAGCAGAAGCAGGAAGCCCACTTTTCTTCTTCATGGTTTTGCTGGCTACCTCCTTTTCTTCATTGGCAGTTTAATAGTAGTGAGCAAACACTTAGCAGCATGGCTGCCACCAAATTGACGTGTAAATACCGTTACCTTTCATTTTCTCAATGGTTCAGATGTATTTGTTGTATGACAACGTGCACCAACCCATGACCATTTGGGACGAATAAAAGAACCGTCATACCCCTACTAATTTCTAAGATAAAACAAATAAAAACACACTTTTCATCGCAGGCTTCTCAAGAGCCCCTCCCTACTGTGGGCCCAGGTAATCAATACCCTTTTCCCCATGTACTACGCCAATAACCTTGCAAAGCAGATTGATATGCCCGTTTCCGTGTTTCTCACTGGCGAATCCATCTTGCAAAGCTCCCGTCTGAAAGTGACAGGACAAATCAGCGACGAGGGGCAGTACTTTCGGGTGCAGCGGAGCCGTGACGTAGGCAAGCAGCAACAAGAGGCCGGTACAACTGTGGTGGAAGACATTAGCGTGGATGCTGCTAAAGCGCCAGTTTTATCAGAGCTTGATGACAGTTCTTCATTAAAAGAAGAACAAAGAACAGCATTGAGATGTATTCTTTTCAAAAAAATGACAAAATTCGTGTGCTGACATGTCTGCAGTCGCCATGGTTCACGTTATGCAGTTCTTACTCCTCAGATTCAACGTCAGATGTTTTGTTGCTTTGATTGGCCCATAAAGATGTGACAAACAGAACGTTCATCCAATCACACTCTGAGGATTTTTTCAAAGCCTCTGCCCTTTCCCAAACGCCGTCTATGGAAGGTTTTCCAGATAGATGTGTTAAATACATCCATCTGGCATGTCAGGTTACTACACCCATGCACTACAATAAAAATCAATCTGATTTTGTCACGGACATTTACTGACATTGCGTGTAGTTATCACCATGCACCGATAGCATGCATGCATGTGTGACATTGGGTTGCAGCATTGCACACATGCTCTCCACTCTGTCAGCTGAATGCATGTTTTTGTTCCTCTGTAAATTTCAGTTTTCCCCTTGTATGAAATTTGACATCAGGTCTTTTTATTTTCAGTGTGCACAAGCAGAGGTGTGGCGCTTTGTACCAATGAACCTTGGACAGCTGTGAGCCATAGCAATGACACAAAATAGAGAACGGACAGTTCAAATGCAAATATGGATATTACTAATGCACACCTATCTCTAGTTTGTGAAGCAAGCTAACAAAAAAACTATTAAGTCAGTAAAGTGAAAGGAGAATCAAGATAACTATAATGGCTCCAAGTATTTACTGGTCAAACCCTGTAAAGTCAAGGTCTGTAGGTGTTTAAAAACAGAAAGAATTTAAAATTCCAGATTTAATTTCAGCTCAGATCTAATGAGTAATTCTGATTTGGATTTTTTTTTGTATCACAGGTTGTTATTCACAAGTATGCAGCTGAAAGCTCTGTAACTTTTACACTGCAGAGGAAAGAGTGATCATGCTTGAACTGGACCACACTGAATCTAAAATTCCTCTCTGCAGGTATGTCATGCTGTCAGTCTGTCTCTCTGTCGGTCTAACTTCGTGCCTATCTGTCTGCCTCTCCCTTTGTTGTTTTTCTTCCATTCAGCTGCTCTTTCTCTGTTAAGACGGCAGCAGTCTGGATTGGCGGAGAGCTAAATTGCTCGGTGTGAGCTCGGTCACGGCTCAGCTCTCCTTGAGATAATGAAATGACAATTAATGGGAAAGCTGTTGCCATTCGCTCATTTGTTCGCTCGCTAACGGAGCGGCAGGAGTAAGCGGACAGACAGAAACCACTGCATTCATGTCAGACTCTGCAAACTGCCCTGCAATTGTTTTCATGCTGAATAGCTGCTGATGTAACCGTGGTAAATCTGGCAAAAATAAGCGACAGCTCAGCCCAAAAACATTATTTTATGAAAAACTAATTTTGGTGTTGGAAGAAAATACACTTCAGCAGTAATTAAGTGCATGTTTCTACTTCTTACTGGCTCTTCATGAGTAAATTTGGTTACTTCAGGGATAAAACAAAAGCACATTTCCCCTATCAGTCAGTAGGTGCTGCAGCTGAGTCGAGCTTCAGCTGTGAAGCTGTGTAAGCCATGTACAAAACATATATATCCTTTATTAACCCAGTGACACTTAAGTCAATACATTATTTACCATAGCCAGAAGCCTACACAGCACAGAGCCACTCGACTCTCTGGCCTACTGAGATAGTCCCCGACAGAACGGCAGAAGACACATATATTCCTTGAAAAGAAAGAGCGAAAGCAGACCCTTGGGCATCTCATAAAGCGTCTCTCCAATATGTGCTGTGAAGTGGAAATTCAAGCCAGCCCCAAAAACACACAGAGAGAAAAACAAACAATTTCTGTTTAATTTCTGCCTTCCTTTTACTTCGTTTCCCCCTCTACGTCAAAGCATTTGTAGGATAAAATTACAAATGTATGAGCATTAAGAGGAAGGCTGGCTCATGGAATTGGAATATGTGCTTTTTAAAAGGACTCCAGGCAAACTGTCCATGTTTCCTGTCTCTAAATACAATTAATTCAACGGAAGGCAAAAGCTAGTAGAGTATGACACAAAATTACATCATCTCTGTTATTATGCTAGTGGGGATTGTGATAAAGCTGTGTAATCTAGTTAGCAAAGTCCCTGTTTGCATGTCTAATCAAGCTAAGCTTCTTGTGACTGCATTACAAAGCAAAAGCTCAGTCAAGTACAAAAAAGTTAAACGGAACAAAGTGAATGCAAAGTAGGGAGCACGCCAGGGCGTGAGGCGGCACACTGTACCTGGTATTGGTTGGCCTTTGCAAGCTCCTGATTGGCTGATTCCACGTTGGACGATGTGGTCTGGATGTAGTCTTCGATGCTGTCTGAGGAAGCACAGAACAGATTGAATGATAAAGGGATATTCTTATTTATAATGTCTGGTTCTCTCTTTAATTTTAGATTTCTTTTAAATAAATCTGACAGATAAAAACAAGGTGTCTGCAGCTCTTTCAAAGCACAACATGCAAAAATATCAAATCTTTAAAAATTTGTTCAACTAACTTCTTGTAATAAATAAATCCTTGTATTTATTTAAAAGCCACCGACAAGTCCAGAATTGTTTTATATATCTGAAAATGAGATGTTTATCCAGAGTTGTCAGGTGAATGAGGCCTAAAGTAAGTGTTCAGAGGTATTTCTGACCAGAAATAAGATGGACTGATGTCTGAGTTTTTGCAGGTGAAGCTATTTGTTGTTTTAGCAAGTGTTTCTCCTTATTATCACATTAATGAAGTCAAAGAATACCAGATCAGTGTTGGTCTTGACTGATCTCAATGGAAAATCCAGAGTCTGCCCAGTTTGAGACCGAGACAAGACAGAGTAAAATGCTCTCGAGTCCGAGACAAGACCAAGGCCGGTCTCAAGACTGTTCTCGAGTACTACAACACTAGTATTAATTAAACTCATATAGAGTTAAAGTTAACACTTTAAAAGTGTCTCCATCAGTCCTAACTTCATGTAGTTTACCACTCTTTGGAATATTTTACAGTATGACAGAGCCACAGTTATTCTGTAAAATCTGTGGCAGGGCGGGTCTCCTCTTCCAAAAACAAAACTGAGAGTCAACCTTATAGCAAGGCAATGCATCATCATGCAGAATACATACTATGTGTTCTAACATCTAAAGTCACAAGCAGGAATACTGACTCCGTGATAACTTCACTCATGGGGCAAATGCGTCTCACATCAAAAAAACAATCCACTAGAAACATGACCAAAGGAAATCCAGCAGGGACCACCGTACTAGGAAAACTCCAAACACATCAAAACATGCTGCCCAAGGTAAGGTTTATGATGACGAGGGGGCCAAGCTTTGAACCGTCGTGGACGCCTTAAGGGAGAGGAGCTGTGGAGGAGGTGCACTTGTTGATGTGAATGGAGAGTGGCTGCTGTGGGAATACAGTCCATTCTTAAAAATAATAAATGTCTTGCAACTTTGTTTCAGAATTAAACTTTCTCAGGGCCTGCAGCTGTCCACAGAGAATGTAGCAGTCACTGATCAGAAAGGCACCATAGCAGAGCAGGCTGTTCCCATTGACTTCTGTTAACTTCACATGGAAAATGGTTTAAAAATTGCTAAAATGTGTTAACAATGGGAAAAAAATGTTAGAAGAGGTGGTGAAGTTGAATTTTAAAAGTAGCAGAAATGGGTTAGAAGTGGCAAAAATGGGCATTAATAGTGGTAAAAGGGAGTTAAAATGTTGCTGAAATGGCTTTAAATCGGCAGAAATGGGTGTAAATTTGGTGAAATGGAATAGAAATTTGATATAAACTGGCAAAAAAAAGGTTTACTGAAAAAGAAGAAAATAGGCAGATATTGGCAGAAATTGGTTAAACTACCAAAATTGGGCATGTCAAATGATGAGATGTGGCCAAAATGGGAAAAATTTTCTGTACAAAAGGGTTACATATGGCAATAATGGGTCAAAAGAGGCAACATTAACTTAAGTGGCAAGAATTTGTGTAGAAATGGCAGAAAAAAAGTGGTGGAAACAGTTTAAAACAGACAAAATAGGTGTCAAATGGCCAAAATTGTTAAAATTGGTGGGGAAAAATGATAAAGGAGTAAAAAATGTACCAAAATTGGTGTAAAGTGGCAACAGTGTAATTTAAAAAATATTCTTAGTTTTATTGGGGGGCATCTGGGGACCCTTTCTCAGTGTCTCATGACCCCCAAGGGGGTCCCGATCCCAAGGTTGAGAACCGCTGCCTTAGAAAACATCACCGCCTTAGTGCCCGTTTTTTATGCTGCAAAATTCTGTTGATTACCTGAAGCATATTTACATGAAAGAATACATTTTAAAAGGATAAAGGTATCAATAAATGACTGTGAGGTGAATCAACAAAATCGCTGAGAAAACCGATGAATTGCATTCCTGTTTTTATCAATTCATTTTTTGGAAAAATAGCAAAAGAAGGCTACATATCTGTCCTTATTCATGACAAGCCAAACACTGCTGAGCTGTCCTCTGGTCTCTCCGTGCGTCCTTACTCGCTGAATCATCCTGACCTTAATGGAAGGACTGACTTTTGTTCGTATTGTTACTCTGCACACACAGCCTTGACAGCACATTACGTGACGGTGCTCAGAGTTACCAAGGACAACTGGTCTGATAGTTAACACTGTGAAAACAGCAAGGCCTCATTTACGGTCTGCCGATACACAGAAGGTAATGGGATGAGACAGAACATGTTTAATGAAGCGGAAGCTCGAAATATTTGGTAATACCCACATATATATACCGGCGGCCAATAACAGTGAGAGTGCTATTGATTGTTTTGGTGTTGTGAGAGAATAAAGGCTGAAGCCACTTCAGAGGTAAGGGTAAAGACTTTCCTCTGTTTCTTTTCGTGATGGCCTCGGATAATTACTGCACCACTCCAGCTTGTAGAGAATTAACTTTTGAACTTCACAGGAGCAGGAGGCTGGAGGAATGAATGGTGCTGATAGACTAAAAGCACTTCCTCCTCTGTTGGCAGAGGGACACATCGTCAGTGGCTGACACTCAGAGGAAGGTTGACTCCTGAAGTGACTCACTCATCCTTTCTCTGTCTCTCTTCTCACGGCTCTTCTTTATTCTTAACTCAATCAAATCGACTTCACTTCAGTCAGTGTTTCTGTTACATAACAGCACATTAGATCACCGACGACAGTGTATGTTTCTGAACAGTTTCAGATGAGACAAGTGAAGCCATGGGAAAAAAGAAAGAACAACAAAACTCAGTGGGTGTGTTTTTAATAAAAATTTAAAGAACTTCGACTAGTTTGGACAAAAACAGTAACATCTTCATTGAGTCACTTTGTAAAAACATGGCCTTCAGTGGGGTACAAGATTATCTGTTTTCCTGTGTTGTCTCGGTTGATTTTGCCCTCTATAAGGGGGGTGTCAAACTTACGGATGGCGGGCCACTTACCAGCAGGTACAATGTAGCCCGTGACACATTCGGGGAAAATGAGAAACATTAGCTGTACCCGAAGCCACAACACACTTATTCCCTACTCCCTATCCACTATAAAGTGAGCAGCATATAGTGGACTATATTGTGGACTCAGCTGCTAAACATAAAAATGATTTCGGACACTACTCCGGCCACGGGCAATGACGTCATCGCCATCTCACTATAAACCCTTTAGGCGCCACAGTTTTTCAAAGAAAATACTCAATTTTGATATCAAGATTTCAAAAGGCTGTGGCTTGAAAGTGCTTACAGATAAAGGTATACTGTAAATGAGAAAACTCTTCAGTATGACCCAAAGTTTGTGGTGGAAGTAAATCCCCTCATCTAATTTGCATATTCTGACGTCACCAGGCAGCCTCCAACGCCACTGCTTCTACCACATCTGCCCCTTCCTTTGCGGTATTTTTTTTTTATTCCCGCAACCTTCGTCAATATTAATGTTTTGACCACCCCTGCAACCCCCACCATGTCCCCACCCCGGCTACCGTGAGGAAAAGCAACAGCAACGGTATGTGCTGCTTGTGCACTCTCATGGCACAGAGAGAGTCACTGTGGCTCCGAAGCACCGGTAGTCTCGGTCTCACCAGATGACTGCACTTCATCGTCACGGGGTGAATTTTCCACTATTCTTCCCGGCATTGTGAGTATTCTCGCTACAATTCGCTCTCTTTCTCTCTTTTACGCTCCAACTACAATCTCTTCTACTACTTCAAAGCCTTGAATAGACCCCCCCGCCCCCCAAATGTTGCTGGGATTGAAGTTACTCATGTCTACCATCTCCTGGTGTAAAATAGTAACAACATTAGGGCCCATATTTGCAGTTAGAGCCTGTTTAATTCAGCAATGTTGCTTGTCGCAATTTTGGCGACTTTGGTGCTTAACGGGTTAAAGTGTTTAGCGATCACAGCTCGTAGATTTCCATGACAACGGCTGAGGATTGAAATTAATGGTAGAATGTCACTGAAAACTGATACAAAATGTACCGTATTTTCACACAAAAAAAATACAGATAAAAAAAGTTTGTCTTAAGTGGCTAAATAGTATACATTTTTGTGTGTTATAACTGATTTTTGCATAAAGACGATGGTCTCATGTCTTGTAATCCTCATGGGGAAAAATGTTACTCCCTACTTGAATCCTTAACATTTTCTTACAGATTATATACTTTGGTTAAAACCAACTAACAAAAAAGTATCTTAAAAAGTTTTTAAATGTGTTCCTGAGCTCCTCTCGTTCATCTGTCATGTTTGAGAGCAGCAACCGAGATGCATGATGGTAAATATTGCTAGCCTAGTGACCATCGGCTGTTCACTACTTTTCAAAATGCATTGTGGGATAGAATGAGTGAACTATATAGTGAATAACAATGCTCACTCAGAATTCTTACACAACTACAAAATGGCGTATTCAGTGTATAGTGCACTATATAGTGAGTAGAGAGTGATTTCAGAAACAGCCATTGTCTTCTTTAGTTTCAACAAGTTACAAAGATTTTATCAAAGATGAAGAAGTTAACTACCATATACAGCTGCACTCTGCTCTTTCACTGTAATGAAGTCCAGTCCTGTCCTCTGATCAGTTTCCTGCATGTCGGGTCTTAATGAATGTGAGAGGGTTTTGCTTTGTAAAACTAGAATTTTTGCCTTAATCAGACTACAAACAGCTGCTCTCAGGATAACAAATACCTCCCATCATAATTGAGCATCTGCCACAAACGTGGACAGAGTATCTCGCTTTGGTGAGTCCGATCTCTCTGACTCATCATGATTAAATGTATTATGCAAATCTTGTTTCAGCTGAACTTATTTATTTATTTATTGTTTTTTTTTAACAATTTAATTTTATGTCAACAAGAAGTGAAATTGTGGTCTTGATCCCCTAGATTCAAACAGGATATCTTTAATAAATCCTGTGGCGTATTTACCTTCAAATCTCATCAAATGGTAAAAAAAAATCTCTATAAACATTTCATCTGAAGACAGGCTGTCTGATGGCATGAGAGGTCTTATATCAGCGCTGAAAGGCATCCAAAACTAAGAAAGGAGATGCCCCAGTTCACTGTGAGTGCAGAGATGTCAGGAAGATTCTGATAGAGCGGAACATGAAGAACAACTGAAGGGCCTCAGAGGTGCTTAAAAGTGAAGTTTTCACTCAGCAGGAGAATAGCGTTAATTTCCTAGATTAAAACTATGACTAAAATATGTGTCGACACTCTTTTTCCCCTAAGAAAGACCCGACTGAGACTACCCAAAAAATAGATCTTTGATGTCTAAAACTGACAAAAAGCAAGGTTTGTTGTTGCCAGATGACTAAAACTAGACTAAAATCTAATTTAGTTTCCTGACGTTCAAAATCGATGATATTTCTCTACTGTGGGTAAATCTGTCAAAATACAGTGAATCTGTAGCTATTCTGTCTCTCAGCAGTAGAAAGCAGGGACCCCAGGTTTAGCAGGGTGCAGAGAACACACTACCATGATCTGGTACCAAATTCAGGCAAGAAAATAAACGCTTGGACTAAAAGAGAAGACTGAAATTTGAGACTTTTTATGGACAGAAACTAGACTATGATGTTTTGGAGGTTTTGTTGACCAAATCTAGACTAAAACTGAAAATGGTAGAGATGACTAAAATGTGACTAAAACTTAAATGCATTTAATCAAAAGACTAAGACTGAGACTAAAATTTAAAAAGCTGTCAGAATTAACACTGGGGAGCAGAAGCAGGTTTAGAGCTCAATGAGCTCATCAGTGAGGGATAAATCTTCCTCCCTCTCTTTGCCTCCTCTCTGTGCACTGATCTCAGTCCAGGTGAAATAATCTCTGTGTCAGATCAGATATTGTGGACATCAGGTTGCTTTTCACAGCTTTAACAGTCATACTGAGTGTATATTTTTAATGAATATTCCAGTTCATCATCAGTGGATAATAAAAAGGTGAAAAAATGTATGTCATGCCATATGTTCATGTGGCATGTTTTTTGCCTAACTTGTTTAGGTTTTTTTTGCAGGTATATTCTCTATCTTAAGTAGCTAATTAACATTTTTGTGTGTAAACATGCAGCACTCACGAAATGGTGCATGCATCTAATATTGTATCATGTATATTTATAAATATTCCAGCAGCCTATATATCAGTCCTTGGTTGCATTGATGTTGCTAAAAAATGGTCTGGATTGCTCTCCTTGATGCCCTAATGTTTGAAAAATCACTGCAAAAGTGCTGGGTGGTGGCCCCTGTGGTAGATAAACCTGATAAAGGGCCTCCTTAGAGAACAATAAATGACAAAGTGTTTTTAGGTTGACTTTTATATGGACGATGCATAATGAATTTCCCTCCAGGGCTGTCTTCTGGTGGAAAAGGTGTTCTCTCAGTGAACTAAACCACATGGCTAAGAGTGGAGAAACTGCAATCAAGTGCATTCAGCTCTTTGATATAAATTTTATTTTCTGTAATTCCTTGTCTGTATTTCCACAAGTGTAGGAATAATAGTGTTAAATCTTAACCAGGATTTTACTGTAAATGTTGGACAGGTTTTTGAATGATGGTGCCTCATTACAGCAGGTGCCCTTTTATCATTTTTGCCCCTGCCCCTCCAACATCCTGAGTCCACCACTGCAGCTGACAAAGTCACAATCAGTGCTGAAAAGTAGACAGAGGTTTTAGAGCAACATCCACACAACCTCTTTCACAGGGAAGGAATTTCAGCAAGTCAATGCTTAACCACACTGAATCTTAAAGGGATATTTTGGATTTTTTGAAGTTGGGTTGTATGAGGTACTTGTTGATAGTAGTGCAGTTATCCTCCAGAGATTCCAGTGTGCATTTCCCCTTTAATAAAACATCGCTTTGAGAAGCCAGACTATATAGCAGTGTTCATGGGTATAATTTCTCTGTCTTTCATTTTTCACCCAGAAAGCCACCATGTTTGGCACTATTTTGCAATGTGAGTTTCAACTACTGTGTTCCTTCACCTCGACATATCTGATCAGCTGTTTGGGTCAGCAAAGGAGACCCAGGACTGTTAAGCAGCTCCTGCATCAAACAAGAATGGGACAACATTCCTCTCCCAAAACTCCAGCAGCTGGTCTCCTCACAGACAATCGTTAAAACACAAGATGCTACACAATGGTAAACATGGCCTGTTCCTACTTTTTTGAGATGTGTTGCTGCCATCAAAATGAGCTAGTACTTTTAATGAAATGGTAAAATATCTCAGTTTCAAGATCTCATATGGTTTCATGTTCTATTGTTAGTATAGGTTTTTGAGATTTGCAAATATTGCATTCTGTTTTGAGTTACATTTTACCTGTTTAAATAGGTGACATACTTCTGTCAATAAATCATGCTCTCCTGGTGATGTTACTCATGTACAAGAACAGTAGTCCAGTAAATGAAGCTTAGCATACACCGTGTTCCAAATTATTATGCAAATTAGTTTTTAGTGTCATAGACATTCAATTTTTTGTTTTTCGGTTAAACTCATGGATGGTAGTGTGTCTCAGGGATCTTTGGATCAGTGAAATCAATCTCAGACACCTGTGAGAATTAGTTTGTCAGGTGAGCCCAATTAAAGGAAAACTACTTAAGGCGGTCCTTTCATCATGAGGAGAGAGCTGGTAGGTCCCCTTAGGGTCCCTGAAGGTGTGAAAATGACCTCGGCAAAGTATTTAGAGTTTCTGACTGACCACTTTCTTCCGTGGTACAAAAAGAAGAACTGTACCGTTGGAAGCAAAATTATCTTCATGCATGACAATGCATCATCTCATGCTGCAAAGAATACCTCTGTGTCATTGGCTGCTATGGGCATAAAAGGAGAGAAACTCATGGTGTGGCCCCCATCCTCTCCTGACCTCAACCCTACTGAGAACCTTTGGAGCATCCTCAAGCTAAAGATCTATGAGGGTGGGAGGCAGTTCACATCAAAACAGCAGCTCTGGGAGGATATTCTGACATCCTGCAAAGAAATTCAAGCAGAAACTCTCCAAAAACTCACAAGTTCAAAGGATGCAAGAATAGTGAAGGTGATATCAAAGAAGGGCTCCTATGTTAACATGGAACTTGGCCTGTTGAGAAGTTTTGATTGAAATAGCTTTGATTCCAGTAAATATGACCTAATGCTGCAAATTCAACAAATGACCATTTTCAGTTCTTTACAACCTATAAAATGTTTTAAAACTCTTTTGTGCATTATAATGAAGAACAGTGCATTTTGAGGTTTTTTTTAAATTATTTTTGAAAAGAAAAATAGTTACCATTGGGCGGTTTGTTTAATAAAATTTAGTTATGCTCTTATGGTTGATGACTTAAAAATTGTACTGACCATCATTTACATTGAGTATTTAGGAAAATCTGAGAAAAATCGCCCTTTCCAAAAAGACAGCTTTTTGAAAAGGGCAGAGCTTTTGAAAAAAAAAAGTTCAGAGGGTGATTGGATGAATGTTCTGTCACATCTTTATGGGCCAATCAGACCAACAAAACACGTAACATAGTGCTACTAAGCCATACGCCTGCGCCCAACCGACTGAATAAACTCCACAGGGAACTGCATAACGCTGCAAACAATGGGGACTGTAGACATGTCAGTACACGACTTTTGTCATTTTTGAAAAGAAAACAACTCACTGCTGTTCTTTGTTCTTCTCTTAATGAAGAAATGTTGTCAAGTTCTGATAAAACTGGCACTTTAGCAGCATCCACGCTAATGTCTTCCACCACAGTTGTACTGGCCTCTTGTTGCTGCTTGCTTACGTCACGACTCTGCTGCGTCTGATTGGTCCTGTCACTTTCTAACCGGCCCAAACGGTTCAGATGGGAGCTTTGCAAGATTTATAAACCTAGAGATGTTCTATTTGACTGAAATTTGACTTGGGGGTTCATAACACAGTGACCTGTGTGCCAAGACCTCTCTTGATCCAATCATCCTGCGGCTGTCATATTTTAAACTCAGTTGTCCTTTCCTCAGCAGTCAGTGAGTTAATTCAGTATGACTGCTTCAACCCTCCTCCACCCCAGCCACCTCCATTACATGTCATCAGCGTCAAGGTCCTCAGAAGACCACTTCTGATGTTAACCTACTCCTTCCATCACCACCATCATTGTCTAGACTCCATTGGGGGTATCCTATCCTGCTGTTGGCCTTACTACCCTTTAAAGATGATGAAGACATCAGGATGGAGTCCCAAATATTTCCAAACTTGTAAAATGAATTAATGTTAACTTGTTTTACTTGTCTCTCCTGATAAAAAAGGCCTAACAGAGCTGTACCTGTAGCTCAGCTCAACTGTGCATGTAGAGAACAACCCCTCCACTCATTAAACCACAGTCTAGTGCCACCTTTAGTCCAGATGGATGATAATGCACTGAAGATTTCTCACCATCTAAATTCTGTCAGTTTAGCTTTTTATGTCTTAATTGAAATGATGAAATCCAAAAGCAGAGTAACCCTGTTAGGACCCGTCGAGACTGCCGAGCCCTGTGAATACCAAACAAACACACTCTACTTCTGAGCAGAAACAAGCCCTCAGTATGTGTAATCCCAGAATATTTTAATCACCCTCAGAAACAAAACCAGTGTTCTCTTTTGATGTGCACTAAATGAAAACGTATTTAGCACCTCTTTTGTTTACTGTGCCAGAGTTTGCGTCTGCATGCTCAACCAACCTTGTTGATTGTGTATCTCGGCTCCCAGGCTTTAATACAGTGTGTCCTTAGCCAGCGTGAATAGGCCATAAAAGCACTAATCCTTCCTTCTTGAGCCTATTCATTTCTTTGTATTACCTGCTGCTTTGATACAAACGCCTCTGCAGCACATTGCATATTATTCATATCCGCCACTACACCGAGAAAGCCTTGTTCAAAAAAGGCCAAAGGCAATTTCAGCGTGTCTCTTTTTAATAGGGAGAGGTCCATTATTGTGCTGCTCTGTGCTGTAATGATCAGATCGGACTTCTGCTGCGTTATAATGTCGTAAACTCTGCAGTCTTCCACCGGGGCCTCTTTTTCCCCTCTCTCTATTGGCCCATTTGGGTGGGAGCACACTGTGTTCCTCTACCTGCCATGGCCTAAATACCATACCTGCAGCCTTTCACATGCAAATGACAAAATGTGTAACAAACCCAGTGCAGTTCAAGCATGTCTGATTGTGCTGAGCAAGCATGAGGCGTGGAAGAATTTACAACCAAAGGGCCTGAATGTCATGGAAGGGAGTGTTTAATGTTTTTTTATGTGACAAAAGGAGCGAACAGTGCACATGTTGAAGTGCAAAATGTATAAAAAAAGGTTATTTTAAACATTTATAATGTCATTCTCCTTGTTGCAAAGACTTTCCGTGTTTTTAATTCAGCACTTCTACAAGCTCAGAGCAGTCGAAAGGGCTCATTTGTTGCTGACCCTGAGCTCAAACACAGCTGCTTAAGACAACATAAAACAAGCTACGACAAGTAAGAACATTCACACAAACAGAGAAAGCTGCAGATACAGAAGTTTAATCCACTTCGAGGAAAGATCAAATAAAAGTTTCAAAGAAAATGAGTCAGTAAGATCAGAATCATGGCGTTAAAATCAATTCATCTGCTCAATTTAATGCAAAATTAGTCAACTTCAGGAAGTTAGCATACGTGCAGCCTTTAGCGTTAACTTTAAAGACAAGTCAGATTGATTCTTTTCTGCAGAGACAAGATATTAGAAAGACTTAAAAAGTTTCAGCTGAGAAACATCTATCCTGGAATTTCAAACACACCATCGTCCTCCCTCCTTCTGTCCCTAATCAGCCACAAAAATAGCCATGATGTTGCTTTAATAGTCGTCTTGAAGACATAATTTCAACTTTTTATCTCATGGTTGTGACTTTTTTTATCTCATAATTTTGGCTTATTTTGGCTTTTTTTTATGTCATCATTTTGACATTTTCATCTCAAAATTATTACTTTTTGTTTCATTTTTTTTTTTAATCTCATAGTTATGATTTTATCTCATGATTTCAGCTTTTTATCTCACAGTTGTGACTTTATATCTCATAATTTTGACTTTTTAAACTCATAATTATGACATAAAAGCTCAAAATTTTAACTTTTTATCTCATAGTTGTGACTTTTTATCTCGAAATTTTGACTTTTTGTATCATATGTCTTTTTTTTCCTGATTTAAGCTTTTTATCTCATATTTATGACTTTTTATTTCAAAATTATTACTTTTTATCTTATAATTTTCTGTTTTTTCATGTCAATATGTCTTTTTAGCTCATATTTTTGACTTTCTATCTCATGATAAACGTTCAGTGGTAATGCTGCAACAGCTGATCTGTGGAGGGTAGTTGAGTATACATTATGATCCCAGATTTATAGAGAATAAATCTGGAACAATATCTGTGGCAGAAAAACTGTTAAAAGTAGCAGAGAGGTCCATATTCAACATCATATGTCTCTCTTTCTCAAACATTAATGGAAGGGATGCTTGACTTTCTTTTCTGTTGTCTGATCAACTGCAGATACACACAGGTGACTTATTTTTATTTTTTTTTTTATTTATCCTTTATTTTAGCAGGGGAACCCACTGAGACCAAGGTCTCTTTTCCAGGGGTGCCCTGCAGCAATGCAATACAATGCAATGTAGAATTAAAAGCACGTGCATGGTTAACACAGTTACAATTACACTTATAAACGCATATACAATTTGCAAACACATGATTTGTAAATCACAATTTAAAGCAGCTGCAATTACCTTCCATATATAGTTCAGACACAAGCTCTTTAAAAATGCTGTATGAGACCAAAGAGGGCAATCTAGCTGTCAACTGAAAATTATTCCACATAGTGGGTGCAGCAACGCTAAAAGCAGGACTGCCCCATTCGGTTCTAAACCTTGGGGTTTTTAAAGTGAAACTTCCGTGAGCTCAATGCCTAATGGAAGTTAGAGGAGATATTTCCTCTAGATATATTGGTATATCAGTCATGGACAGCTTGCTACAGATCTAAAAATGTAAATAAATAAATGAAAATATATGGGCAAAACATTTAAGGGGTTCAGTCTGGCCCATGCAGGAAACTTTACCTGCAGAATGCAGTGTGCACGACATTGCATTTTTGTATGAAATTTTGAAATAAAAATTCCCTGTGCATTTTCCTCGCTGTAGCCATGCAGCACCCTTTATGTTTTCCCTTTAGAAATGTCTGTAAATTTGAGGCCATCACAGACACAGACTTATCCTGTGCGAATGCACCAAACACTGACATCGGGGGGTGATTCACAAATGATCAGAGGTCCACATGTAATTCTAGCACCGTGCAAATAGTACTTTACTATGCATTGGTAATGATCAGTTCCTGGGATCTGCATAAATGTAGATTTGATTTTTACTGGTCATTGGTTTTACTGCATCCCATGTTTGCATCTTGTTAATTTTACAAGTTGAGCAGACTCAGGGTGTTGAAAGAATATTTCCACCATTAATTCAACATGAACAAGCAACATTTAAATGACAACAGCTAGGCTTCATGGAAATCAGGCCTGTAGTTTCCCTGTAATCCTGCAGACAAAGACACAAACCATTCCTCCTTGGCAGGGGTTAAAAAAGACGCTTTAGAGGACAAAAATACAATTTCTGACTCACGTGCCTTATTCATTTCTCCTTATGTAAGACATGCAAATTAAAAACAGTGTGAGGAAAAAAAGGAATAGAATCAGGTATTCTACTCTCAGGGAATTGGGGTAAGCCAGTGTGAGTCAGCCTGACTCTAAAGGGTATTTAAAGGGCATCTACATTAGCCTGATTGAAAGCAGCAGACAAAAGGACACTCTCCAGCAAAAAGGCAGCAATTAGCTGAAGTTATTGCTTCCAATTCTTCATCACACATACACGGTGAAACGCACACATAGGCACAGTCCTCACACCCAGCAGTTTCACACAGAACGCTGGGATGTGCATTAGATATTTGTAACTGCTTATGGTGTGCTCTTATTGATGTGTACAGCTGATATCTGAAGGGTCTGCCAGCCACCGGAACATTTACAGTCATTTAAAGCACCTGCTTTCTTCAGTCTGATACTCAGTTTGAACTTCAGTACCCCAAATTCAGCATGTCTACATATCTGAAAATACTAGTGTCTGCCATGTGATTGGCTGTGACCAAGCTGGACTGATCTGTGGAAACAGCATGCAGGTGCATTCTGTGAGTCTTTTTATTTCAGATGCTGTTTCTCCATGAGTTTTTAAACTTTTTTTGCCTGATTATTTCACTACTTTTGGGACACATAAATGACCAAAGAATTAAGATTGTTTATATTTTTGCACCTTGAACACTTGGCATAGTCACAAACAGCTCAAACATGGGCATTTTAGTAGAGTTTCTCTATGCAGAAATCACTACTTGCCCCCCATGGGGAGTTCTCTGCAGCTGTGTGACGTTTTTTGCAGAGAACCTTTAACGCTTACATTTGACAGTCAGTTGGATTGGTTTATTATCTGTGTTTGTCACAACATCAGATGGATTAAAAAATATTTTCTGGATCTTTTAATCTAACATTGGAATTATAAGTTTTCCAACACAACATGCCTATGAAGATGACCTGCATAAATGTAACATGGGACTATTAGATAAAACAAGGGGGGGTACTATAACATACCTGCTGCCTATGTTACTGCATGGCTTTGATTTGTGGTTTTGTGATACCAGAAGTTTCCACAAATATAGTCCTTAAAGACCCTGTAAAGTGCAAATAAATCTGTATTTAGGTTTGTTGTATGACAGGACACTGTGTTATGAACCCCTAAATCAAATTTCAGTCAACTAAAACATCTCTAAGTTCAGAAAATTAAGCTTTAAAATCATGAAAAATGGGGCAGGATGGTGTGGGCGTGTCTGTTGAATGAGCCACGCCCACTCAGGAGAAACACAATCCTCTCAGATTTTAAAAATGTTATCATCTGAACTGAGGAAAGCACTCACACCATTATCCTGACTCTTGACCTTTTGTTGACTTCCCTGCCTTGCTTTAAATGATCCATAGACCACTGTGGCGGATAGATTTGGTACATGAACAAAAAAAACATCATTTAGCTGACTGTTAACTTTTAGTAAAGGCAGTGACATCAGCTAACAACAGACTGTACTGAGACGATCTGAACTATAGATCTCAGTGTTTTCACATGTTTACACCAACCATATTCCAACATATCTAGTGTGTTAGGACAAAAACGTTGGATTTCACTTTACAGGGTCTTTAAACTGAAGATCTATTATAACCACAGACAGCAGAACGAGAGTTTAGATTCAGATACTGCTGTGGTATCGCTGGTTTAAAGAGAACCAGCTTAACTGGTTAACTTAAGTCTCAACAGATCAGGATTACCCTCAAATCTTGCTTCATGGTACTCTGCCCTGGACAAGTAAAAGGCTCGAATAAGTCGATTGCATCCCCCATCTCTGAGGCGACTGCAGTATTTTTGAAAATATTACAAGGAATCATAATCATAATATTCAAGTATCAGTGTTAGCACCTCCTGACCATTCCTACAGCAGAATCTTTGGGGTAAAAGGGTTAAATTGGACCCAGAGTTCAGCTTTTTTAGCTAAATAACCTTAAAGATAAAGTGTAAATGAAGCCAATCTTCCTCTACCTCAGCTAAATGTCCTTTGCAGCATTGACTTCAGCTGAAACCATTCACCTCGATTTGGAGAGCCATCACCCTTATCAGACCTTTCACTCAGCTCAGAATTGATCTGGAGCCCCATCACAACAGTATTTCTCAGGTCTGTCTCTTTGTCTTCGTGCTTGTTCCACATTATAAATATGAGCCCTCTCTCTATAGCCAACGTTCACGACGCAGCTGATGGCAGACGTATGACCCAGCAGCAAAGCCTCTCTATCTGCTCTTTATCTGTGTGCTAACTTCCATTCTGTTCTGCCAAGCCTGAATCACTGCAGGGCGTGGAGAGCCGTTCACAGATATCAGGGTGTCTAAATGGATTTTCTCTAACAGGCCACAGTTTGGATAAACCCACAGCATTTTGCTCCTCATCAAAGAATCTTCACAGCCAGACAGCGAGGTGGAGGTTAAAAAGTTTGTTTTGCCCAGCAGAATTTTTTTTACTTCATGGGATTAATCAGGTATATCAAATAAAAACATGGCCAATGAGGTTATCTCTAATTGGGACGATGAAGTAAACAATGTTCAAACGCATACAACGCACTAAATGTCTTACCAATGGCGTCTCCTTGTTCATGGACCATACTGGCCAGATCCTTCATGATCTGACTGACGTCCAGCATGTCCCTCTGTAAGGAAAAGACATTTCAACACATTAGTCACTGGCATTCACAGTGGTAACACACGGAAGACCTTTTCACTCTAGGGACATTACACTGGAGCCCAGTTTGATCTAGACCACGGGTGTCAAACTCAATCACAGCAGGGGCTGGATTCTGAATTTGGGTCTAACCTGAGGGCCTAACAGGGTCAATATTAAACCACTGATTGTCAACCTAAATGATTTTGAGATTGAAAGGTCAACATGATAAGTTAAAAACTCAAAATCTGAGAAAAAAGTCAAACTTACAAGTTTTAAAGGCAAAAACACAACATATAAAGTCAAAATAATGTTTTACAAAGCCAAATGTCAGATAGAATTTTTAAACCATGATTTTAAAAATAATGAAAATATGAAATAAAATCAAAATCATGAGTTTTAAAGGTAAAAAAATTAACTAAAAGTCAAAGTTAGGAGTTGAAATGGTCAGCAAAACTGAGAAAAAAAATCAAATTCATGATATTTAACAATCAAAATGTGAGATAAATATCAAACATATGAGTTTAAAATGTCAAAATATAAGATTATATTTTAAATTCATGAGTTTTCAAATGTGAAACAATGTTAAAAAGTTTTAAAGGTAAAAAAATGAGATAAAAGTCAAAATTAGTAGTTGAAAAAGGTCAAAAACGAGATGAAAGTCAAAATCATTACTTTAAAAGGTCAAACTAGGATTTAATGTAAAATTATGAATCTAAAAGGTAAAAATATGAGATAAAAAGTCAAAGTTATGAGATGTAAAGGTCAAAATGTGAAATAAAAATTCAAAACCATAACTTTTAGTCATAACTGTGAGATGCAAAATTGAAAATATGAAGAAAACACAAATTTCTCTTACGTTCCTGACTTCTTATTAAATTACTTTTACTGTTTATTTTTTATAATTTTTATGACTCATCAAGGATGTTATAAATCATCACTGATGGGCCAGTTCTAATAAAAATATCATATGATCTGGTGGGCCGGGTATAACTGTACCACGGCCTGGATTTGACCCCCGAGCCTTGAGTTTGACACCCCTGACATCTAGACTAACAGACAATAAGCAACCATACATACATGCACAAAAGCAAACACGGATATACGATATAAATATATTTGTCAAATTATACCAGAGTCATTACAACCCCATAGACCAGGTAGAACTTCTACAAGCAGATGTGCCTGCCTCATCCAGCATCCCCTTAGAGCAGACCAATGAGACCAAGTCATTCAGTTAGAGGACTTTGTAATTCATTCCAGTCAAAAGGAGCAGCAAATTAAAAGGCCTTCTCTCCGAGTTGAGCTCTGACCTTTGGGACAGATGATTAAAAAAAAAACATCTTGAGAACAAAGGCAGTAGGTTCCAGAGCTCCTCTGACTGATGTACGTCAAAGGATATGAAAACTGAGATTAGCCAAATATGCCAGTGTTTCAGTCATACAATAAACAGCGGTAGGCCAGGGATTTAAAGGCAGGTCGTTTTCACACCTGATAGTCTGTTTTAGAATGGAAATTGCAGCAATGTTGCACTTTCCTTTGGTTTGGTTTGCATTCACATTGCCTTTGGTCAAACAGACTAAACCGTCTGAACACCTCCAACCTCTACCCACAAGGGGTGCTGTCCTCACAAACAAAAGGCGACTATGAAGAATAGACAGCGTAGAAGAAGACAAAACTGGGGCTCTATCTCCTTCTGCCAGTCTTTTCTTCCCCAATAACAATGAAAAAACACAGAATATACGCTGTCTTGGGGTTTCTGCTTTTGTATTGGGGCATTATGAGCAGCCAGTGAGGCGGTGAGCTGTCCAGCATGTCGGTCTTTACATGAGACGAATAAATCAGCATTGACTACGACGTGTTGCTATGGCTACACAGACCCCAAGCAAGGTACTGACATGTGTTTGAGTGTATTAAACCACATATAAATCTGTATATCATTACACTTTATGCCTCTTACTGCCTTTGGTTCACAAGTTGGTCCGCTTTGCTTTCACACCTCAAACGAACCGCACCAGGGTTCGTTTGGAAGCAGACCAAGACCCCCTGTTTCTAGCAGACCACAGTCTGCTTGTTTGATCTGCACCAGAGTTCATGTGAGCTTTCACACCGTTCCAAATGAACCGAACTATCCAGGAAAACGGACCAGCTCGTTTAAAGCTGACCAAACAGCTCTGGTGTGAATGCGTCCTTAGTCTCCCAGTCTCTGAAGGTAACGCTACTGTTCTGACAGCGGTGGATCATTTTTCTAAAATGGTGCACTTCATTCCCATGCCCAAGTTGCCCTCAGCCAAAGAGACGGCTGAGGGCTTGTTGTATCACGTCATTCGTCTTCATGGTTTTCCCAGGGATGTGGTGTTGGACCGGAGCCCGCAATTTGTGGCACAGTTCTGGATGTAGTTTGGTTCTCTAATCGGAGCTACAGTCAGCCTCTCCTCTGCACACCACCCTCAAAGCAATGGACAGACTGAACGTCTTAACCAAGAACTGGAGACTGGTCTGTGCTGCCTGTCATGTCTACAGGTTTTATTTAGTGTCTTATTTTATAATTCATTCATCCTCATGTTTCTTGTCCCGTGTTTCCTATTTTATTTTGTGATACTTACCTTGTGTCTCTTTTCAGATTGCCTCTTCCTGCCCATCCCTACTTGTCTCCTGTGTCTGTGATTACCTCGTGTGTTTCACCTGTGTGTAACTGTCTCCTTCCCCCAGAGTATTTAGTCTTCCCCAGTTTGTCTTTTCCTCAGTGTAAGCTCACTCACATTTCCTCGTGTTTTCCAGTAAGATCTTGACCCAGTTTGTGTTTTTTTCCAACCTAGTCTTTAGCCTGCTGATTTGGATACCTTTGCCTGTTCTGCCGGGTTTTTTGTGTATCGACCTTGCCTGATTAAACAGACTTTGAATTTTGCCTTTTATCTCAGAGTCTTGCATTGGAGTCCTTTGGTTCAGTATAACAGGAGCAGATCTGACTGACTTGAGAGAAAGCGATCCACAGTGCGCTCCACAAGCAGATTGTGGCACAGCTGTTGTATGTGTGAATTAAGCTTAGGACGCATACGTGTGCAAAATTTATGTGCATATATATACAGTCATGGACAAAAGAAAGGGCACCCATGTGTAAAATTATGTCACTTTTGGCTTTTTTCTGCTGCTTTTTTGTGTTGTTCCAATGCACATAAACAAAATAAACACGTGTATAACAAAAACATTTGTAATTTCGACAATTTCTGTGAGAAATTGTGTATTTTCTGGAAAAAATCCAGGGGTGTCAATACTTTCGTCCATGACTATATATATATATTTTTTTCATATTGGTATTTTGACCTGAAAAACACATCCAAAAAGAACAGACCCGGCATGGAAAGACCTAAGAAAGAACAATCAAACAGTACTGTCACCTGTAGCATTTCAATAACAGTGCACTAAAAGTTGTGCTGTTTGTCTTGACTTTATCAGATTTGAGCAAAATGTGGCATGCATGGTTAAAGGACAGATTAGGATGTCTTGAGTGAGTTTAGGGTTAATCGAAGCCGTTTTAAGTTATAAGCAGACGTGATCAGCCATTGTTCTCAAATGGCCCTGAGTCACACTGGTGTGCTTTTAGGCAAGTCTGGGTATGCTGTATGCTTATTATAATGACACAACTATTAACTGTCACACACTGAAGGCAACCTGGGGTCATCTGAGACCCCTTAAGTTGGGTGCTGAAAATCTCCTGGGGCACACAAGGCTTAAGAATTTACAATGTTTCTCAAAGCTTTCTCTGGAGTCACTTTAAAAAATCTCCACACCTTTTTCCCCACATAAACCAAGCAGAAGTAGTGCTCAGAGTAGGCCAGTACTCATCTACTCATCAGTTAAAGTAGCAGTACTTCTCACAAGCCGGGAGTACTCTTTTCCAGCCTTTTCAGGTTCTCTGCTGATTCTTATCTAAATAAGCTCTCCTCTGTGTTTAAGTGGCTCTTCTATTGTGTTTTTTCAATGCAAGCCCTTTGTAAAAAGAAGACTGTGTGAGAATATGCTGTTAGAATAAAACATTACTTTGTACCTGAGGCAGAGGGACGTAGTCAGAATACATCTGTCAAATCAATGAATTAAGACTGATCCAATCAATCAATCAATCAATCAATCAATCAATCAATCAATCAATCAATCAATCTTTGTTTGAACAGCACCATTACATAACCAAAGTTATCTCATCCATCCTCACAAGGGGGCAGGTCCGGACCATCCTCTTTGATGTATTATCATAAAGACCAAGAATTAACCACTAGCTCAGGGGTATTTAGCCTCCCCTTTCACAGGCAGGATCCTTGAGAAGAACCAGACTCATGTTGACCGCCTTCTACCAGAGCTACACTGGGGTTGAAGATAGGTAACTGATCCAGCTCATTTGTAGCCTTTTAAATCACCATAACCAACTGCATAATCACTCATTTAGCACAAATAATCATGCACACTGTGGGTTTTGCAAGCAGCTAACAAAATACATATTATCTATGATGATCGACTAATTGAATGATTAAATTTAGTGAATTAAGAGAAGGTATCAGCTTTAAAGTTAATATTAAGATGCTGGAATTAGAATAATGACTAAATTTCAATTATTGCCCTGAGGTCAGTATTTACAAAAACATAAAACAAATTTACAACTGCATGATATCTTACATGATAGCTGCAGATAGCAATCTCTGCAATTTGCAGCAGGTTTTAGTCAGGAGGAGTTAGGCGTCCCAAACCCCCCTCTCTTTGTCTGTTTCTGGTTTCACTGAGATTTGAGACGTCAGATTAATGGGTGACATCACTTAGAATTAGTCAGATCCACGTTGGGGCGTAAAGGTTATCAGAACTCATGGCTCAGTTTGGCTTTGATTTATTGGGAAATGAGCAGCATTAAGTCCTAAATGTATAATTCTAGGTTTTATTTCTTTTAACTGACTGTAAACACAAAAACATGGAAATTGTATAATTATTTCTTGTGAAACTTGACAAGAGCCATTTACAGAAAATGAACACTTTAAGTGACTTTTCTGCACATTTTGTGCCTCTGCCATAGGCGGGGGTGGCTAGAGGGGTATAAACCCCAATTGTTTTCCCAAAAGCCTCCAGTCTTTCAGGGTAGTTAAAAGTTGCTAATGAATGTCACGATGGATAAATGCAAAACAAAATCAGCAGTAAATATCTGGGCCTTGCTGATCATTACATGGAAATGTTATTCTTCAAGCCAAACTTCAGAAATATATTTTTACCATGAAGAACTTGCTGCATTATAAAAAGTACTTGAAACACTGTTAAAAAATACAGTATTCAGCATTTAACCTCAGTTTCACCAAATGTTGCTTCAGATATTCTTTGTTTAAAAATGCCAATTGTGCCAATTGTGAACTTTAACGCCAAATAACTGCCATACTCTACTTAAAAAATAAACCCCAGACATTTTTAGGAGAAAGAAGTAAAAGCTACTGAACCTCAAAAAGGTCTATTATGATTTTAGAATTATAATAACACTTTTAGCACAATTATAGCATGGTCTTGGTAAATACTCAATTCTGATTGGCTGTGGAAATTCCATTAACCTCTGATATGGACACCGTTCGAACTTCACAAGCAGTTCCGGTCAAAAAATCATTACACTGATCCAAATTAATGCGCAGCAGCCGTTAGCCATTATTCCGTTAGGAGTAACCATAGCAACCTGAGACAGTCATATTTTCTGAGCAGGGAGTCCAGCACTGCCAGCCTAAGGAGCCTGCAGACTGGCATCAACATCACTTAACCGACATAAATAAAATGACAGACTCCAGGTTTAAGACCAGTAATGTAAACGGTCTTATCTTCTATATCCGATGTACGTCTTGTTTCCAGGCTCACCTTAACACTGAGAGGTGAGTGTCGCAAGAAAACTCACTTCCCTCTTGTTCTAACTGCTATAAACTATTGTCAAAAGATTCAAATAACATAAACAAAAGAAAACAAGCCTTTATTTCTTTGCAGAGCTAAAGGAAACACTCCTGATGAACTGCATGATAATATCTGATAAACAGCACCTGCAGGGCGTGGACCGCTCTGTTCCACGTCTGTGACCTCCTAGTGCAGAAGGAGGAATTATTCTGTTTATTCAAAGAGTTGGTCTGCTAAAACTAAGCTTTCAGATGACTGTTCATGTTAATGTACATGTTTATAGTCTGATCACAGCTCACTCTCATACTCACTCGTCTTCATGTCTTTTCATTGAGGAATCTGTTCAGAAAGTGCGCTGAGTGGACTTGTTTTTTGTTCCGTTGTGACTTCGTATCTATGGCCCGTCCTATTTACTGGAGTAGTGAATAACATTTACATTCCCTAAGAACGTTATGGGATTGGAATGGCTCTTCCAGTTATTAGTCAAGCCCTCAGGGATTACTAGGGGAAAGAAATTGTTGTTTTAGTAAAACTTTCTATTTTGATCACAAAACGTATGAAATTATAAGTTAGTAGTTTTAATAATGATTTTTGTTGGCAAGGGATCATGGTATTAGCGGGTTAATGCCCTTCGAGTTGTCCAGTTGTCAGGGATTAGTAGACTTCACAGAGGCAACTGGTCCGGGCCTCCACATCGTCCATTATTCCCTGATAACTGGACACCTAGTCGGGCATTAACCCTTACTTAAATGAAGGAAAAATTGATGTTATCGCTGAAGGATTTTTTTTTTTGAGGGGGGGGGTTTGAACTGCATAATTTTTCCAAATATTACGTAGATTTGTTGGCATTGAAAATCTTAATTTTTGTATGTAAAAAGTGCATTGGACTTCCTGATAAGAAAGGGGGAAGTTGTTCCCTGGACCATCCTTTATTCGGGCTTCGCTGAATAACACATTCATTGCCCTGGAACCAGGACGGACAGTCATAAGGAACTCAAACAAACTTAAAGAGACTGAGCCAAAAGAAAGGAAAGACAGATAACTTGATACATTTTTTTCTTTTCATTTTTTAAATTACACCGCAAAATTCTTTTAAATGTAATTTTAAAAAGAGACTTTCTCAGTGATACTTTTGAATTTCAAATTTTACAAAAATGTCAACAGTGCTGTTACTGTGATAGCAACAGGAATGCAATTGTTATCATGACATAACTAAAAGCTCAACATAAAAGTGAAAACTACTAATAATAACAGGTTGATTCAGAAACAAAAATATCTGTGCTGTTAAGAAACATTAGAGGGAGGGTTAAACTTCATAAGCAGCTATTCTTCTCCTGAGAGGGTTACATGTTCATATGTATTTATGTATTTTTGCTTGAATGTTTTTACTGGTTTAGGCTTCTTCTGTGCAGGTTTGTTACACATGGATTAGCTCTGTCTGTAATCATGTGTTATGTATATTTTATATAAGGCTCTTCCAGGAAAAGGCTTTGGGAATTAGCATAAGCAATAAATGCAAAAGTGCAGTGCATCAGAAAATTGTGGTCCAAATCTCTGTCTACTGCAGCTATCCCTGTCAAATACAGACATACAGGTATAATAATTAAAATGTCCATATGGTCAAATACATTCTGTGAAACATCTGCAGCATGTACTAGTGTGTATTTATCACAGCAGGAATTCAAAGATAGAGCACTGTTAGATTTTCTGGTGACCTCTGATGCACACAGCAGAGTGTCTGGGAGATATTCTGGTCGTACTTATCATTTTCCAATCCGAGATCTTTGATAGCACTCTCCAACAATCTGCTTTGACAGAATACAAACAAACCTTCTTCATAAGCCCAAACAGAGAGACACAAGTGGGCACAAACAGATTCAGTAAACGCCCAAGGTGGCTCGAAAAGAGACAAAGATGAATCTACTGAGTTGAAAACATTTCAATTAGAGACAAATAATGTTGTTTATCCCGAGGCTTCATGAATGTAGCGTGATGTGGTGCACCATAAACACACAAAAAGGACAAGTGGGAGACAAAAATAACAGGAAGAACCAGAGTCCCTTGAGGGGAGTCGCTCTGCAGTCTTACAATCAGTGTGTAGATTGCTCATTTTGTGATAATTGCTTGTTATCTTAATGGACAGAATGCTCCCACTCCTGGATGTGTCTGGCTTGGTGATCACAGGTTTGCCATGTGTGAAGTGATCAGAATGACAATCAGCGCCTTTAAGACTTTTAACTTCAACAGGAAACAATGTCTAGGGACTACAGATGTGAATGAACAGTCTCACAAAATAAAACGTGTTTACATCCTCTGTACGGGTCTTCAACAACAGACGCTATCCATATCAAATACAGAAATATGCTTCAATTAATCTTTCTTATATTTGGGGATTAAATTTCAAATCATTACAGAGAGTCATTTCACATGCACGCATTTTGCATCACAAAACATGATGAGTCAAAGAAGCTCAATTTATGAACTTTTTTATTCTGCTGAAAACAAAAGTCAGGGTGTAATGGCAGTGATAATAGCTGCAATACAATTAAAGTTTTAAATCTCAACTGATCTCAGAATCATTGTGACTGCAAGGAGAATCTGCCGTGGCTCAGCCAAAGTGTGCTGAAAAGGACAATAAAGCATGCAATTAAAAAATCTGAATGCATTAATCATGAACCTTAATTCCATCCATCCATGTTCTACACTGTTTATCACATTGGGGTCATGGGGGACTGCAGCCTATCCCAGCTGTCACTGGGGGAGAGGCGGGATACATGCCATTGTGGTGAGCCAAGATATACAATCTTAAAACTAGATAAACATAAAACAAAGAACCCTACAATGTTTGGCTTGACAATTAAGAGTGGTTTCACAATAGGGATGCAGTTCTGGGTCCAAGTACACTTGACCTCAAAGTCCATCAGTACATAAACATATTACACTCCAGTCTGCTTAAAGAAGTGGTCTTCTGCATGGGTACTTGAACATGGTCTGCAGGAGGCATAACACAACCATGCCTAAGTACACTGAGTTATAAAGTCAATTCAGAGCATCTTTGGTTTCTTCAGAAGCTGTCATATCTGTGCAGCACAAAGTATTTCATCCTCTGAGCTGAAGAGTAAGAGGAAGGAAAAGGATCATTCAGTCAGGAACACTCTCATCATACATTTTTACCATTTTACTACAAAATGGTTGTACAGTTTTTGGCAGAGATTGCTTTGGTCAAAAGATGCTCCCTGGTTAAGTCAAGCAGCATGCACCCATAACCCTCCATATGGGTGACTACATGAATGACAATGCGTACTGAATACAATAAAATTAGTTCAAAACCAATTAAGCTATGCATGCATGAAACTCAATACGATGGTGCAACAAGCTTTATGCTATAAAAGAGGAGACTGGGGTGGAGGAGGTAAAGCTTTGCCAGCAGCAGCATGGTGCATTAGCTTAACGAAAGCAAGGATCAGTAAGAAATCTGTCATATTTAGGCCCCGTCCACATGGAGACAAAAACGATATATTGCCGTTTTGTTTTGAAGAAGGTTTCCATAAAGACGTGATTGTTTCAGGAAATATCCGCGTAAGCACGGAACCACTGAAAACGACTGAAAACGCTGCAGTGCATATGACAAGCTTGCACATTGCACTGCTTCTGGTTGTTCTCCACGTTGAATTTAAGAGCATCTGGTGTGTGCGTTTCGTGGTGGTGGTAAAGAAGTATCAGATTTTGCTGTAAAACTCATAACAAGCTCAGTAGCTTCTGCTTCACGAACACAACCCTGTATTCAGCCATTGTTGTTTTGGCCGGACCCACGCAGGCATCTTAAGAGAACTACACTATGTGTGACGTAATTGTTTCAAAAAAGATGTGGTTGGCCGTCCATACAAAGACAAAACGGTAGTCGTTCACGGATTTGTGCACTCTGGGACCCGTTTTCAAT
This sequence comes from Cheilinus undulatus, assembly GCF_018320785.1. Classification (NCBI taxonomy): domain Eukaryota; kingdom Metazoa; phylum Chordata; class Actinopteri; order Labriformes; family Labridae; genus Cheilinus; species Cheilinus undulatus. The sequence goes on from NC_054872.1 coordinate 6,814,501, forward strand.
TGTTAGCGTTTACAGTCACCCAAAACACCGTTTCCGGGTGGATGAAATGAAAACTTTTGTGTATACTCCTGAATTCATCTCTGTGTGGATGGAGCCTTGAATATAGCGCTGTGTTGAGAGAAACAGCTGTGATTGGCTGAGGGAGCCGGGAGGCAATAGTTGGGGCGTATGACTACTGTCTTGCATGAACTAATGCTAAGCTTCATTTGTGGACATATGAGAAATAGAAATATCCACAGAAGCAGGATCAATGCTATTGTCTGCCTGTAATGTCTCTTAACTGATGATGTGGATGGTTATTTCCTTTTCTTTGCTAATTTGCAAGCCAGCTATGTGCTTACAGCCATCAGATAGTGTATATACAGAAGTATGCTCAGGTATGGAAAGATGTCACTAATGTGAAAGCAGGCCAATGGGGACAGAGGAAGAGGGTGCAGTCATGCTTGGGCATGCCAGTTTTGCCCTGGTGAGAATGTCCTGAGTTGATCACTGCAAAGAGAGACAAAATTAGCTCTAGAACAGCTTTTAGGTATTCCTTATTGAAGACAAGACAGAGGGGCATCAAATTAAACTAAAGGAGATTGGACAGAGTAGTCAAGGATTCAATGAGCCCATCCTAGCAACAGAGACCCTGCAGCGAAGCTTTCTGAGGCCCTTAACCTTAAATAAAACTCCAGAAATGTTTAACTATTGGACAAGTGCAACTTGTGACATCAAGAAACCCACAGAAGTGCTTCTATCTATGCATGCATTTGTAAAAATGTAATTCTAAGACCTTTCCGCTGTCCCTAGAATTGTCAAATTCAGAGGATTTGTTGTTTAATCCCAAATATTGTGTGCTTGGCTGGACAAACAGTTAACCAAAAGTAGTTCAAAGTTTTTGTTCAATTATTTCCGTCATGGCACAGAGCAGAGCGGAGCAGCTATGGTTGACCGCAGCTAATTCTCCACAGTCTCCAAGCTTTGAATCTGCTCTCAATGTTTCAGCTCAAAGCAATATGAAAGCTTATAAAACCTCCGTCTATCTCCCGCTCACAGGTCCCCTTTTCCTCCATTATGGCTCTGTGCAATCACAGCTGCGTTTGTGTAGCCTAACCCACTGGGCCATCCATCACAGGTGGCGGAGATTGCTGTGGAAACTGGCAGCCATTCTGCCACTTGGCAAAAAGCGTTTGAATGAAGCCAAAATGGCCCCTGGCAACCCTGTGACGCTAAAGACCTTTTTTTGCATTTATCTTTGGGCAACCCCGTCTATCAAGCTGTAATAGAATAACAAATTTATTTTACCTGGCAAAGCACAGGGCAATCAGGGCTCATTTCATCATAATGACGGAGCAGTGTGTAACCAATTTAGTAAATAGTGTGTGGAAGTGAATGGGCAGAAACAAACACACACATAGAGGGAGGGGGCAGTGATGTGATGGGTTGGGACCTCCGCCTGAGGGCTGAGTGGGTGTCCAGGCTACGGGCCAACACTGTGGCCTTTTCCATATTTCATGGGCTTTAAATTCTGCTCATAGACAATCCAGCAGCCACTGGAAACTGGCACTGGGCTTGGAACCAGTGCTGGAGATTTTTCTATGATGTTTCCAATGACAGCTTTACTACAGGAGGTCTACTTATCAGACGGGACAGGTGCATCAGCACAGACGGTTTAGTTTGGACAAAGAAGAAGCCAACGTCTGTAGGTTGGTTTGGCACCACCTGACAGTTTCTTTTCATTTCAACTGAAGAGGAAGACACCAACCAGGTGACATATCTGAAAAATAAAAAGTATGTTAATGGAACGTAGTAGTTCCAAAATGTATGGCCTCCCCAGACACTATTTTTTACTGGTTACTTGGCCTCACAACCTCCAACTGGTTGGTCAAGTGAGTTGTGTCCCACCAAATCTCACTGGTGAGGCGATCAGGGAGAAAAAGAGAGGGGAAAAGTGCAGTGGTGGGTGATCCAGGAAGTGATTCAGAGAAAAACATTGTGCTGTGATTGTTGCGTTCTAAAGTAACTTTGCACCTCCCCTGGATTGGCAGGATTTCACCTGCAAGCTTTGCAAAGCTCCAATCTAAAAGGTCTGTGCCTTACCTTGCAAGGCAGATGGATAAGCCTGTTTCCGTGTATCTCACTGGCGAATCCATCTTGCAAAGCTCCCATCTGAACCGTTTGGGCCCGGTTAGAAAGTGACAGGACCAATCAGCTGCGAGGGGCAGTACTTTCAGGCGCGGCAGGGTCGTGACATAAGCAAGCAGCAACAAGAGGCCAGTGCAATAATGGTGGAAGAGATTAGCGTGGACGCTGCTATAGCGTCAGTTTTATCAGAACTTGACGACATTTCTTTGATAAAAAGAAGCACAAAGAGCAGCATATGGAGTTCACTCGTTGGTAGCAGCTACACCACGTTCTTTATTGCTCTGATTGACCTGTAAGATGTGACAGATGGAACGTTCATCCAGTCATCCTCCAAGTTTTTTTTCAAAGGCTCTGCCCTTTCCCAAACGCCATCCATCTGGCGTGCCAGGTTAGTCTGTGTCTGGTTAAAAAAAATTCCAATCAGTGAGGAGAACAAGGCGTGGTTAGTAAACAATGGCTGCCACCACTGAAGGAATTAGCTTGTATTTACATAGCTACAGTGGCAGTTCTTGTGAGAACTGAATGGCATTTCTTTTTAAAAGGAAGAGCAAATAACAGCCCTGAAAGCTTCCCGACCAGCTTCACCATGAGTTTGATTCACTATCTCCACTGAGAGTAAACAACAACAGGACCACCCAGTTTAAATCCAAATTAGATCGATGATTTGCAATCTGATTAGTCTGATTTAGATCATCTCTGGTAGCAGTTAAAGCTGTCTGACTTTGCAGTTGCAGCTCAAACCTTTGATTCCGTTCAGTTTGATGAATTGCAGACAGCAGGTTTCAGGATTTTGCAGGACTGATTGCTAACTCTGAAAGTTCCTCATACCTGGAGTCTTTTCATTAAAAGAACTGAGATTACCTTTTGACATTTAACAATAGTAAATGTCTTTTTCCCTGTTGTATCCATGTTGAAGATTGATCTATCGACTTTTGATTGGTGTTGCTGCAATAGAGAGAAGGGGTGTCTATTGTGCCATCTATTTATTGCTGGTGTGAAATAAAACAGTGGGAAAATCAAGGCTTTCTTATGGGGTAAATCTGACCTACATGGTGGTTCCAGATATAAATGTCCATTAACAAAATCTGGGTTTAGGCAAAGATGTTTTTTATGACTTCAGGTGCTGTAAAACAAACTTTTATGTAAACACATCAAGTAAGGTACAATTGAAGAACAGCCTTGGGTAAATTTTACCCATTGGCTGTTCTAGTGTCAAAAGGCCAAAAATGCCGACAAACATTTGGCAAAGTATGTGAGTTTTAGAAATGACTGCATTTTTAAATGTATTTTTTTTTCTTTTTTCAACTTTTCACATAGAAATTTCAGCTCATGAAATCTTGTGTCCCCTCCATAAGCAGGATGGTGCAGTACCATATCAACTAATATATGCAGAATTCAAGGCTGTAGGAGTTACATATTTATCAGTGGAAAATTAATTACTCTCAGCATATATATTAGTTATGTAATGGTCGAACCAGCAAAGCATTTTTATGTTAATATGTGCCGTGAAATCGGCTGCCTTACAGTGGTGATGATAAGGGGGATTTAGTAATGAATCCCCTTTGTGCACCTCCATGCAAGTAAATTTTCAGCATTTTCATGAAGACAAAAACAAAAAAGCAACAGTGAGTGTGCAGGACTGTCTTTGCTATGATAGATTTACTGCACACTAACTTCAGAAGTAAATAACTAAATCAAGGAGTTAAGGCTAATCACAGCGATGTAAACTGATAGGCTCTTAAAACATTGCAGAGTGCCTGTTGCAAGCAGCTGCAAGCTTTGACTCGCCTCATTACCAATCTTTGGTCTGAAATAAACTTTATTGATGAATGTGAGAAGCAAAATGTTTGTCCACCCACTAAGAATTTTTTCAAATGTTCTGCCCTTCCCAAACACAAAATATGAGAGGTTTTCCATGTGAATGTGTGGAACACCCCATGCTATTTATATATTAAATAGTCTATCTAGCATGTCAGGTTAGTTTTAAAGAACTTCCAAACACATCAACAACTCAGTACTCCTCTTCCCTCACTGCTTGTTTTATTTGAAATACATTTTATTTTTGTTAATTTCCTCAGCAGTATACCCCCATTTTCTGTAAATGCAGTATTATGATCTCATAACGGAGAAGACCTGTTAAAACTTTGCAGTACACCATACACCCTCGCCTGCCTGATCTGTGTATTCTGGGGTGTTTTGAGCAGGAAAGCAGCCACATGTAAAATACAATAAAATGATGCAGATCTGTGATAGAGCCAGGCTGCCTGCATGTTTGATGGTAGTAGTTTAGACATGTGACTGTTGCAGAGGCCTGCAGAGCCAAAGATCTTGGGACAGTAGCAGCTACTATTGACCCCTTTGTGAGGCTGTGGCATGGAGCATTTTAATCTCTCTCTTTAAAACAAGGCAGGTTTATATCGTCTTACATCAGCAGGACAAATGAGATATGAAATCAAAGTTTTGGTCACTTTAGATGTTTACACATCACAGAGACACTATTTAAACTAGAAAAGCACTTGGAGAGTGCAGACCTCAGCCATTAGCCCTATCTCCCAATAGTGCAGAACCCATTGGCTTCTCTACAGGTGCCAACAGATGCACCCATGGTCTCACCGGATGACTGGAAAACATGGCAGAGGGTGAATATTCCTCTATTCCTCCCAGCATTGTGAGTATTCTCACTACAATTCGCTGTCTTTCTCTCTGTTACGCTCCGACTCGTCTCCTCGACAGGGCGTGCGTCTTTCAAACTCTATAAACTCCAAAACTTTGAATAGAAACACACCCAAAAACTGCTGCTCCAAAAACTGCTGCTGGGATTGAAGTTACTTATGTCCGCCATGTCCTGGTGTAAAGTGGTAACAGTGCAGACCTCCACCATTAGGCCTATCTCCCAATAGTGAAGAATCCTTCAGAAAATTCCTGGATCCAGACAGTGATCCGGATCTCTCCCAAAATCTAATCAGTTCTTCCTTATGCCATTTCTGAAATTTTCTGACAATTTCATCAAAATCCGTCCACAACTTTTTGAGTTATGTTGCTAGCCACCCGATCACATAACCTCCTCAGCGGAGGTAATCAATAGAAGGAAAACAGCCACATTTTTAGATAGATATAAAAGTGCTTTCCATGTACCAGATTTTAAAGTGGTTACAACTTTTCCACTGCAACTTGTGTCTTTTTTTTAATCTTATTTCAACTTATGTAATTAATGTAATCTAAGAAGAATAAATACTTTAAGCTACTCATACTACAAACAGACATCTTATTTCATCAAATAAATCTAAACCTACAGAGATTAAATGGTGCATTCTATACTGAGTTCCTTGTGAAGGGAGAGTCACTGCAAAGCTCTTAAAATTCAGCTCACCTTCCACCAACACTTCACATTATCCTGCATCTTCACACAGACAAATATAATCAGGGTTTGATGGTAGCACAGTTATTCCTTGATTACACTGGACATTGCTTTCCTCCCTACAGCTAAAAAGCTGGTACATCTTGTGTATTCAATCATTTTTTGACTCCTAAAATGATACTCCTGTCCCATATTCTGTGTTTGTCCACTTTCCCTCTTCCACACAAACAAATCTGCAGCAGAATTTGCTGGGAAATGGACCAAGACCAACTGTCCTAGGGGGATTTTATATGGTTGTTCAAAAACAGCTCTCTCTTCAACCCAAATGAACCGTACCTAATGGAAAAAATCTGAAGAATTTGTTTGAGTTGCAACAGGTGAGCTGTGGAAACTCTTCTCTAGGGTCTGTTGGATATACATGCAGAAGTAAAAGGTGGGGGATTTTTCTGATTAAGTAACGATCCCTATGTAGAGGCTCTTTACACCTTAAAGTAAACATTAATTCTGACAGCACTTCAAGTACAGGTGTTTATGCTTTGCATTAATAAAGTCTCTCTGCTGGGAACTTGAGATCAGAGTTCACTTCTCTGCCTATAATGTGAATATTTGAAAAGAATAGAACTACTGCCTAGCAGTTAGATGCTATTGCATACAACCATGGATCAGTGAAAGAAGAGATGAGAAGAGGACTGGGGGGGGGGGTTATTCTTGGCCTTGTACCTCCAGAATATGGTAAATTCATCCTTGAATAAATATGGGTAAATCCCACAAAGCATTCTTGATCAAAAGCCAGAGATGAACATAAGGCCCAATGGCCAAAAGCTTTAACCTTTGTCCTCAAAACCCTGATCACTGTTTCCTACCATCTAAGCAGATAATCATGCAAAGTGTGAGATAAGTCTCTGGGAAATTTCTCGCCCAAATATACATATGGATAGATGGATGGACAACACAAAACAATGCTTGTGGCTCCTTGCAATTGCTGGTACAAATGCATAAAAATGAAAGAATATCTGAATTCCATATCATACGATGGAAATGTCTTAAAAATAGGTCTGTCAAAGTTAACACATTAATATCGCGTTAACTCAAAATCCTTTAACGCCACTCATTTTTTTTTGTTTCACGATTAACGCATGCACGTTCTGTGTAACCCTCGACCCATCCTGTAGTTTGCCAGATCAGGACGTGGCGCCGTTGTGATGCAGTGCAAGCGAGCAGAAATGGATGAAGGACTGAGACTTTTGAATGGCAGGTTGAGCTTTGGGGTCATGCCAGATGAGACTGAAGTTATTTTCTCTTACTGTCAACATGAACGGAGTTACCAGGAGTTCGTAGAGTCTTAAATATCTTTACGAGCATACCGGTAATGCAGAGAGCCAACCCCTAGCCATGCTGGATTGTTTACAACCGAGATGCTCAGACAACTCAGGGATGGACTCGCTATCTGGCATACCGGGCATTTCCTGTTGGGCCAACTCACTTTTGGGTCAGCATGATTTATGCATTTATTTGTACCTGCTATGAACTGGCACTACAGCTGTGCTGACTCCTTATACTGACTGCTGACAGGTCTGATCACGTCTCCTAAAGGTCTGTTTACCCCCTCTCTCATCCCTACTCAGCTTCTGTTTGAAAGTGAAAGTATTCTGAGAAAACAAAACTTACTAAAATGATCGACTGGAACTGTAAATAAATGCCAAATTAAAAAAAAACTGTCAATCAAGATGCTGCAAAAGTGTCAAGTGTCAAAGACTCTGCAGTCCTTACAGGAGATGGTCTGATGCATGGTGAATATACAGCTACATCATGAGTAGGAGGAGGAGGAGGAGGAGGAGGAGGGGACAGAGCAGGACAGACTGGTGTGTGACAGGGGAGCCTGAGAGTGAAGAAGCTCTGTAGAATATTATAATATAAGCTAAAAAGCATTATTAGACTGTTGGTCTTCTTTATTTATGAAGAAAAAAATGGTTTGAGATTAAATCTGTAGCCGTTCTATGATCTGAGGCTAAAATTCTCTGGTTTAGTGTGAAGGATCAGAAATGATCTTCAAGTGATTTAAACCTGACTGACCATGCCCTTCATGTCCAAGTGTGATGATGAGATCTGTTGTTCTGTGTTCAGCTGCTGAGAACAGAGGAGTTAACTTCTAGAAGTCTAAAGTTTGACTCTACATTGTGGTGTTATTCAGTAATGTTACATTAAGGTCAGTATCTTCATCTGTTGTCCTTATTGGGCTTGAGTTTATCATGTTATGCTCTCAGCATATTTTTGGAGCATTCAGTATCTTTGAGCTTAGTCTAGAGAATTTTCTGGACATTATCTGTCATTTTGGGTTGTTGACATGAACAAACATTTACATTAAGTATCCATTTTTTGTCCACTTGTGATGATAAGGGTGTTTAAATCCTGAGAAATAGTCCTGTATGGTAGATTTAGAACAGATAAAAAAGTGGGATTAATTTGCGACTAATTTTGAGATAACTAAGAAATTTGTGAAATTAATCATGATGATTTTACTCTATTGACAGCCCCAGTTAAAAGCATTGTACATTTTGCCAAAATGGGATCCAGACAGCTGCTACGTGAGTGCATCAGCTCCACTATATTAGCACTAGCAGTTTTCAGTCACAGTTTTTGCAGCACATCGTGTTTCTATTTAAGGGTGAATAAAGAATGCATATTGCAAAAAAGGGAAGCAATATTTCTGATTGACCTTACTTAGCTGTGTTAGAGGGCAGTGCTGACCCTGACCTCTGCTTTCTGTGTGTGCATGTAAAAATAACACGCAAGAAATTGTTCTGAAAGTCACCAATGTGTAAACTAAGACTGACAAATTCTGATGGTTTAAAATTGCAATGACTTGTCCACTGAGCGGTCTGTTAGTTTTTTAGGGTAAAATGTGACATAAAAGAGCAGTGCTGGAATTATTTAACATCACTGTAACAGCAGGAAGATGCTACAGACACTAGCATAGTAGCCACCTCCCACACTAAGTACAGTGTGCTCAAAACAACAAAACTGCAAACAATTAATGTGATTTTACAAAGAAAATTATTAATTCTGTACATTATTCCCAACATTTTTGAAATATAAGCACTGACAGCCGTAGATTTAACATTTTCTTAGTGATGGAAATGTTCACCTCTACTTCTTCTTACATGATCTCTATCAGTCTTACTGCTGGTGTGACTTCTTTTTTGTCGACTGGTGAAAAGAGCAAACTTGAACAAATAAAGGACTCCAAGGATGTGTATATTTTCATGAAAGTAAAATGTCAGACGGAGATTCAGACATCTGTTCCATCTGACACTCAGGCCACTGCAGAGACGGCAGAAATGCAATTAAACTGGAGGCCAAGATAAAAAAGTCACAAAAACAAGCCTGCCGGCAGAATCTGACTGACACCTCAGTCTGCAGTGCCGCATGCCTCACTTTCCTCCAGTCATAAGGATCTGTCTGATCGCGGCTGATACAATCACTTGTGGGAGATATTGCAGCTCAATCCAAAGCTTTGCAACATGCAGAATCTTTGATAAAGGATGAGGAAAAAGGGCCGCTCATGTCTCCTGAAGATTGCTCTGTTCATCTCTAAGAAAAATCTGTTGCAGCATCAAAAAGCTTCCCCTCTGTGTGATTACTCCATTCTGAGTCTTAAACCATACTTCCTTTATTAAAGAGGAAATTTGCCGGGCACAGTTTGATACCTGAAAGCTATCAGCCTGATGCAGAAGATTTACAATCCAGAATATGACAGTGAGCAGCAGGGATTAGAGAAAAGGCCACATGTGGTGCACTTTGCAGTTTATAAAAGCCAGCAGCATACATGCTAACATGTCATTCAGTCTTACACTGCAGAGCGGTGATGAGACAAACTGCCGTGTTGAGCCTGCAGAGGGAAGTGTGGCACAGCAGAGCGCTCCTATCAGCCTCTTTAAGGTGAAGCAGCTTCAGTATTAAGCTGATTAAGTATGCGAGTCAGCCTCAAAGAGGGAAGGCGCTGATAGACAGCACGACCCCTGAAGAGGCGTCTGGGAGATTTAAGGCATTTTCACACCTTGTACGTTCTGAGAAGTTACTCAGAACTCTGAAGTGCTCTCTCCCACTTAGTTTGCTTCTTATGGACAAATGAAGCACAGCAATCAGAGCGAGACCGCGCTGAGACTGACATCTGACTCTGAACATGATCTGACCAAATTTAGACTAAGGCAAGCACTTGACTGTTCACATGACCACGTTCATTCACATAAAAAAAAAACAGTGAAGGAAGCTGTGGCCATCTTACATTAATAGTGAGATGTCTCAACAATCTCTGTTTATTTTTAACCCTGTTTAACAGAGCATTAAGGGAGGCATTTCTGTATTTTTAAAGTTGGCTTGTATAAGGCATTGGGTAATAGTAATAGCTTTAGCCTCCAGGGATATGACTGTGGATTGTTCCTTTAAAGGGATACTTCAACATTTTGGCAAATTCACCCATTGCCATAATTCCTATAGTCTTAGTAATAGGTTTGTTACCTTCAGTTGTCGGTGCAAGCTATTTTTAGATCGCCGCTGCCAAGTTCGGACCTGTTGTGCCAACTCAATGTAAGCAGATGGTATTCCAGCTTTCCCTCATCAAACTCATCAAATACACAATCCAACAACTCCAAAACGCTCTCGTGGACACGTTGTGACCTGCACATTCACCACGCTATGAAATAATAATGTATAATTATGTAACATTATGACACATGAAGCAAACAATCAGAGCTATTTCTTGAGTAAACCACTGGGCGGAGTGACACAGTGCAGCAGTCATATCTGGAGTGTAGTTCCGGCTTTGCATTTAGCTTTAAAACGTCTCCGTCTCGTAATGTCCCATGATTATTTCATAGCGTGGTGAATGTGCAGGTCACAACTTTTGGAGTTGGAGTTGTTGGATTGTGTGTTTGATGAGTTTGATGAGGGAAAGCAAAAAATACCATCTGCTTACATTGAGTTGGCACAGCAGGTCCGAACTCGGCAACGCTGATCCAAAAATAGCTTGCACCTACAACTGAAGGTAACGAACCTATTACTAAGACTATAGGAATTATGGCAAAGGGCGAATTTGCCAAAATGTTGAAGTATCCCTTACAGAAAAGCACTCAAAGGTGAGCAGCAGCATGGAAGCTAGGCTACAGCGCCACACATGGGTACAGATCTCTGTGTAATATAGTGAATTTTAGCTAAAAAAGGGGGGCTTGAAACGATGTTAGCTTAAAATGCAGAAGCATTTTATATTACCTCCAGAAAGCCATAATTGAAACTATTTTTCAATTCAACCTCAACGTATTATCTTCTGATCAGCTGTTTGGGTCTGCAGGCTTTCACAGAGACAGACAAGTTCTTTTGGGACCTGCTGAATGAGCCATCAATGCACGTTTGGAGTCATTTTGGTAGGCCAGCAACTCCTGGGAGGGTTCACCACTGTTCCAAGTTTGTGGATAATGGCTCTCACCGTGGTTGCCTGGAGTCCCAAAGCCCTAGAAATATCTTTGTAACCCTTTCCAGACTCATAGATGTCAGTGGCTTTGTTTCTCATCTGTTCTTGAATTTCTTTAGATGGTGCCATGATGTGTTGCTTTTTGAAATCTTTATAGATTGGCTGTAAAGCCGATCTTCTTGCTCCCAGCACTCTCTCCTGAAAGGGGCAATGCACACTAAACCACAAAAAAACTAAAACATGCCACATACCTTATACAGCCCAACTTTAAAAATGATTCAATGACGGATTCATTTTATTGCTAACAACAACAACAAAAGTCAAGATAACAGTTCAGATCTCCCAATATCCTTCACATTACACATCTAGAATGAATGACAAAGAAAAGTAGTAAATCCTGACATTTTAACCTGACACATTAAACTGGAACCATCAAATATATTTGGAATGACTGAACAGTTAATCAATACAACTTAACCCTTGTGGTGCCCTCATATTCTATGCACTCCCCAAGTCCTCGTGGGTCAAAATGACCCACCTTCAATGAAACCCAAAGCAGCTTGATTAGACTTTAAACAACTTGTAACACATCCCAAAATGTGTGAATAAATGAGTTTTCCCTCTTCCCATGGCAGAAAGACTGCATGTACTCCAGAGACACCACTCGTTTTTTTGACACCATAAACTGTTTTCTTAGTGAATTATTTTTTACTGTGGTAATTTTTAGTGCAGTATTTGTACAGTGTATATGTGGTTGATAGCCACATAATAAACAACTAAATCACAGTGTTTAAAGGGAGGTTTCAGCACGAGAGATAGAGGGAGGGGAGGGTTCAGACAGTAGGGAGCAAACGAGAGTGAAGCAGCGATATGCAAAAATTGAGACAAAATAAACTGACTCAGTGTGCAAAGGCCTTTACAGTCCTTCTTTGGTGGCCAGAATGACATCTCTTCCTGTTACTTGCCCCTCCTGGGGTAGTATCTGGGGGTGTTGCTAAATTTGGGGTACTGTCATTTGCATTGCCTTATAACCACTGAGTAGCTACACAGGCAATGTGGCATTGTTGTTCAATCATGAAAGCCTGGCTGTTACCAGCATTTCTTTACACTGTCATCTATAGCGCCCCCTGTCTGGGTCAGAGTCAGTCACAGGCAGTGCATACCATTGGTCAAGACCGCATGTCTTAGACAGAAGTGAAGCATTCTCACAATTTTGTGGTATTAAGCTGACTCCATGACTGTAATTTCAACTGCCAGGTCATTTTGACCCAAAGACAAAAGTTGTGAATTTTTTCGTACAGCTTACACAGGAATAAGAATAATGGCAACACTTTCTAATGTAGGGTTAATCTGGGACAAGTCATCTAATTTCAAAGTGAAAAATATCGTTTAGGGCATTTTTCTCTGATTTTAATCACAGAAATTGGTCATTTTGACCTGAGGACAGCATGATGGTTACAATGACAACTCTTCAAAAGTAGTTTGTAATAAATTGTAAATCACCTAAACTACACACTTGTAGTTGTAATCCCATGTGTCTTTTTTTTTTTTTAACTTTTGCATCTCTTAAACCTGTTAAGCCATTGGCCTCTTTTGTTAATTTACTGCTTGAAATTTCCAGCCCATCGTTAAATGAGTATAACTCTGTAACTACAACATCTATTTGAATGATCAAGTTATAATAATGAAGAGGGCACTTGTGACATTTGCGCAGAAGTGTAAATATATGTATATATCTTACTAAGTCAGAGTGAATAAAGTTAGCACACACATTATACATGGAAATATTCATTGTTGCCTATTTTTTTGCAATTTTAGCATATACATATATCCCATAGAAATAATACAGTTAAAGTCCAAAAATCTCCAGTAGGCCAAAGCACCACAATTTGACATTACCTGTTTCAACTTTTATGCCACTAGAGGGGTATCAGGACAAAATAAGAGAGATTTTAGTAAAGACTATCCAGGCAAAGTCCCCTCATGTGCCATTTGGGAACAGTTTGGCCTAATTTGGCACTATCTCCGCCATTTAAAAATTCTCAGGTATCAGACTTTTTAAAATATTATTAAAAAGGTGGTCACTGCATCATGGAATGCCCCACCCCCAAATAAAATCAACCAGACTTCCATAAATTTCCCTTTCAAAGAAGTTCTTATAAAGGAACTAAAGCTTGACACCCAGAGGAGCAGATTTATTGCACTTTACTTACAAAAAATTAAGTGCTGAAAACTAAAAGAAACTGTTAAAACAAATGGAAACTGCACAAACACTCAAATCTTCAGCAGAGGTTGGACTTTCAAATGAGACCATGTTTGTGTCTGTAGTACCAGGTACCATCCCATAGGGGGCGGAAGTGTCTGGCTATGTAGCTCTACGGCTACTTTGATATGTGGTCATTGATTTGATTCCTTTTAGAGTTGTTTGTAGTGTAGGTAAAAATGGTTTGTTTGGGCTTGTAGCTGAGCTTCTTCTGTTTAATTTGATGTATAATATGTTTGTGCAAAACTAGAGTGCACGGAGAGCAAGTTTGTTTGGATCAAGGCGAGCAGGACCAAATTTAGTCCCACTAGGGCTCAAGAGGTTTTAGGGTCTCTGCCTGGTCAATATGGGCTTTGAAATTAGTTTAGAAATGCAAAATATGTATATTTAAACACGTGGGTATACGATGGTTAAATAATCACTGAAAATAATCAATAACACCCAATGTATGATTGAATTGTTCGTCTCAGACAGCCTCAGATCAAACTGCTGTTGTGTTAGAGACAACAGGATTGACAGATTGTTGGAAACAAAAGGGAAAATTTGCTCTTTCATTTTAGCAAAAGGTTGTTTTGAACTCAGCTGTAGCCCAGCTTATGTAGTAAATCAAACGACTATTTCACTTCAGTTGTGACTTTAAGTATCTACTCTGCAAAAGAGCATAAGTCATTATTTCACACTTGTCATTTCTAGTCCTTTCTATTCTCAAAGCATAGCTACAATCCATCGTCTGTGAGTGAGAGCAATTTCTTTACAATGTGCTGAACAGCTCGTTGAAACTCTGAGCTCCCATCATCCATGAATATACATCAGTCTGGAGCCTTAGATGAACTTCAGTGGAACAAAACATTTATCAGCTTAAATCACACAGCTGGACTGTGATACAGACTAGAGAAATGTAGAGGATACAGGAGAGTAAGCTGTTGAATATAGAGAAAGTGAAACTCTGTCTTCTTAAAAACAGGAAGTGAGCGCTGCCTCCTGAGAAGATAGACCTCTCCATCACCTCCAACCTCACGAAGCACCAGTGATGTGGATGACGATTTCATGGCATCACATGCTGTGCGCTTGAAGAAATCCCCTCAGCAGATTGAAAGTTACCTCAGCTAACCTGAACTTTCAGCAGCTCATTTTAGTTCCTGCTGCACTGCTCCTGTGCTTCAGTGAGAAGAAAGACTCCGGCTGGCTTTGCTTTTTAATTGAAAGAGGATCATCAAAACATGACTTTTCAACACGTTTCAACTGAAGTACACAAACTTCATTAACCTCCTTTACTGCAGGTGCTGGGTAATCTCTGAGACATGGCCGGACCTCTCACCTCCATTTTTGTCTGGTAATGGTTTCCATATTTTTTCAGATTACACTTGTCTTCTTCAATCTGAATTAATTCAGACTCCATCTTTTTAAACTGAAGTAGAGAGGAGCTGACTTTGGCTAAAACACAGCCTGAACTTTCTCACATCAGTTCAAATCAACAGGGATGGTAGAGATGTTTTCATTTAGGGAGCTGGGCCCAGATCCAACAACACTTGACCTGAAAGTCTGGTTCATTTTATCAAAGTGAATACAAGCTTATGGGACTCTGGCTTGATTTTAGTTTCATTTGTAACTTTCACCCCTACCCCTTGATTTTGAGTGCCCCCCTGCCCTTTGAAACACAATAACAAGGGGTAGTTGTGAAATTTTCCTCTCCTAAATCCGACGCCCCTCCAAGCTCATGATACTACATCAGTAGCCATCGACTTCAGTCATGTAAACAGATACCACAAGCGTTATTTTGAGCAAAAAGGCTTTTCCAAAAAGACCATAATGCATGGATACAACACTGAATTTCTATAATTTTCTTGCCAAGGATTTGCAGCACATTTTTGGAGATTCCCCATAACACTAGGTTTGGAGTGTGCATCAGCTTGAAAGCTTTGCACTTCACCCTACTCCTCCATTCGAACAAGAATCAGGACACTTAGCTTTAGATGTGAACGTGCAAAACATAGGGTTAGGAGCAGAAGGGTTGGCTGGAGATTTAGCCTTGGTCTCCAGCACAATTTAATTTATGTGTACTTGAGCCCATTTGAGGGGAGATGTGAATGCAACCTTGCACAAGTAGGAGGTACTCAGTCAGTAGAGTCGTAGGAGAAATTCTAAACGGCTCATGCCTCTTCAAATACCGTTGTATCAATCCAGTATGGGCTCATTTTTTCCTTTGAACAGCATCACAGATGTGGAAGTAGAAAAAGAGTCATTGCTTGAGCCTTAAAAAAAACTACAGTAGCTGGATAGATTCCATTGTCCATATGGATCATAGACTATTGGTGCTTTTCCACAATGACTTTTGGCTGCGCTGAGCCAGTGTTAATTTCATCGACTAAAACTATGACTAAAAATGTTTATCGACAGCCTTTCTTCCATGACAAAAACCAGACTTAGACTAACATAAAACAGATCTGTGATGACTTAAACTGACAAAAAGAAAGTTTAGTTCACAGCAAGATAACTAAAACTCGACTAAAATGTAACATAGTTTTCGTCGGACATTCAAACTCACGTGTTATTTCTCTACTGGTGGTAAAACTGTCAAAAAACAACGCAGCTGTATCTCCTCTGTCTCTCAGCTGTAGAAAGCAGGGACCCCAGTTTTGGCAGAGAGTATAGAACACAGGCAAGAAAATAAACGCTTGCATTAAAAGTAAAGACTAAAATGTGAGGACTTTTTATGGACTAAAACTAGACAAAAATGTTCTTGAGTTTTGGTTGACTAAAACTATAAAGGGTAGAAAATGGACTGAAACTAAAATGCATTTCATCTAAAGACTAAAATTAAAATTAAAAATAGCTGCCAAAATTAACACTGCACCGAGCCAAATCATCACCAGCATTTCAACACATATTCACCAATCTTCTACTATTTTAAGTGGGTATATTTATAAAGTTTTTTTTAACCTGACAGTCACATGCTCCATGTCAGTTGTGATGTAGTGCAGACATGCTCTAACTCACTGGCTGACGTTTCATTCAGCCAATAATCACACTTCAATGCACACAGATGATCAATTGTTGTGATCTGTGATTGGACGTGTTCTACATATCATGTCTTTTTTTTTCCAGAGTTAAAAATGTTTAACCCAAAAGTAGTACAATTTACTCTTTTTTGAGTATGTTTATTACCAGCCACTGCCAGAGTTGGAGTAAAAACAGAGTAAATTCTGCTTAAAAAAAACCTTTAACCACACCCACTTAAGTTCCAGCTCAGCTGGCATCAATCATGGCCGGTCACGGCTACAGCTTGTTAGGCGTCCCAGGTGCAGATAATCCTTTACAATCAAGACCTCCTCACCTGGTGACAAACTTTCAGACACCTGTACTGCAGCTTCTAATCAGGTAACGTGGCTCCTCTTAAACCTTTGATAATCTGGTGATTTTAGGTGAGTTTTTGTGTTGTCCAACTCCATTTTGTCCTTTTTGCAGTGTCTCACCATCATTTGCACTGATGTTGTCAAATAAACTTCTTTAATCTTACTACATGTCGTGCTCTGCTCCTGGGTTCTTGTAATGTTCATCACAACTGTCTCTGTAATATAAGAACACTAAATCTAATATGTATAAGCAAAAACACCTCTTTTGTTGTTACGCCGTTTATAGGTGAAAAAGCAGAATTATCTTAAGAGGAAAATGTAGCTCTTTATAAAGAGGAAAAGCTCTATAATGACTAAACTAAGGTCTGTATTACTCTGCAGTGAGTACAGTTGCTGTCGAGTTGTTTTTATTTTGTTCATTATGGAGCACATAATCATCATTTAGAGTTAAATAAAAATACTTTTTTAGAGTAAAAACAACCCTGAAAACATTACTCTGCAAGCAGAGTAAATTTTACTCTGACTTTACTAAACAGACTGGGACCAAATGTTATATTTTTCAGAGTAAAATTGTATTCAATTTGAGTAGAATTTACTCAGGTAAATTTACTGTGAGGAGAATTGAGTAATGATGAACTGCATCTGCATCTACCATTCAGATTGCAAAGTTCATCGTTACAACTTACAGTTTGTAATTTTTTATCTAAGGTCACAGCCAAAAAAGATGAACTAGTTCACTTACTTTTTCTTCTTTTGCTTCACCTGCCAGCACAACTTGTGCTTAATGAAAACCATGCAGAAACACAGTCCTTGTTTTCAGTACTAAGAACTACGAGTGGTTGAGAACTGGTTCTTGGAGAAATAACACAGATGAGTTCTTTTCACAAGAGGGGCTTCAGTGAACCCACTCGAAACCACCCTATTTAGAAATCATAGGACGAGGACCCTCCTGGTATGATAACATGTATTCATTGGTAGGAACAGTACTTTGTCCAGCAACATTCAAATGGGACTGAAGGCAGAACAGATCAAGGAGAAGTCCTGATGTTAAGAGCTGAAAATTTAACTCCATGTTCCCAACGACTCAAGAGCCACAAGCATGTGCAGGAGGTCAGAGAAGTGCATCAGTACTTCACATTTCTGTTTCAAGCTTAAATGAGATACAAACGCACATCAACACGCCCGTCCAACATCATTCACTGAGGTGTAATGTAGCTTAGATGTGGTGATTATGAAGGTTACTGTATCCAATATGGAGGAAAAAGACATTAATCAACTACATTAGATGGAAAACAGGAAAGACAACTGTGCCACACAATACGAGGGCCATACAACAGGATGCAGTTTCAATAAAGATAACTTATTTAGGTAAAATTTTATGAAATTGAGGGTTCATGCTGTAGTCCGTGTAAATATGTTGCACTAGCAGAAGTTGTAATCAGAGCACAGATTATAAGACACATAGCTTTGTAAAGATAAGGATTATCAAAGTGGCACGGGCAGAGGACAAATAAGTTTATCTGCTGTTCCCGCTCATGCACAGTGCCCCCCCCCACACACACACACACACACACACACAACCCTCTCACTCTCTTTGATAAGTGTGCTTAATGCTGATATGAAATTCTCCCCACATCTCCCACCCGAGCCCAAAGGCATCGGGCAACAGGACACAGTGTCACTACCACAGCAGAAAAACCGCTAAGCAGATTTACTCGCACGCTTACTGGTGAGAAAAGGGGGGAGGAAAAAAAATGATGACATTTTTCCCACACCGACCACAGGAGAGACATTTCTCTTTTTTTCTTCTCCCCCTTACAGAATAAACGGTTTATAAATGTAAAATCATGTTTCCTCTCTGGCAGAAACCCAAAGACCTAACACCCCTGAATATGGGGCAGCGAGGCCTGAAGGGCAGCGAGGGGAGGGGGATGAAAATGTCAGAGACAGAGGTTACTGACAGCCGAGGCTCAACCTGCTTCCTTTTTACTGTGATTTCAAAATAAAAGGACAGGGGCAACAAAGAGTCACCCTTTTTAGTGTTAAACAGCTGAGCTTTGCAGATATGTATGTACTGTATGCATTGTAAGTTCTTGGCCAGAGGTCAGGCCAGCTTCACGTGTCCTCCAAGTTAGTTACAAAATAATTAAGTTATGGCTCTCCAAAACTACATTAATGTTTTATTGCTAAGATCAGCCTGAATTAGCAGAAAGCGGGTCTATCAGCCCTAAAAATGGACTGTTAGTGTGTCTTACAGAACTTCCACTGGTATTAATGTAAGCACAAAAACTGTAGATGGAGCTTCATGGTTTCCATGGTCGAGCAGCTGCATGCAGGTCTCACATCACCAAGTCAATACCGAGCATCAGATGGAGTGGGGTAAAGCACACCAGCTAGTCAGGTAGGGGGTTTGATGGATGAATGTTACCAACCTGACTGCATTGTCCCAACTGTGAAGTTTGGTGGAGGGGGGATAATGATATGGGGCTTTTTCAGGGTTTGGCCTAGATCCCTTATTTCCAGCAAAGGCCAGTCTTAATGCTTCAGCATACCAAGACATTTTGGTCAATGCTATGCTTCCAAGTTCATGGCAACCGTTTCGCGAAGGCCCTTTCCTATTCCAACATGACTGTACTCCAGTGCACAAAGCAAGGACTATAAAGGCATGGTTTGATGATTGGCAGGCCAGCACAGAGCTCTGACCTCAAACCCATCGAATACCTATGGAATTAACTGGAACTGAGATTGTGAGCCAGGCCTTCTTGTCCAACATCAGTGCCTGAACTCACAAATGCTCTACAGAGTGAATGGGCAAAAATTCCCACAGAAACTCTTCACTCTCCTGTTGTGGAAAGCCTTCCAAGAAGAGTGGAGGCTGCAAAATGGGGCCAACTCCAGATTTTAAATACAGTGTCATTATAGTCCATGTTGGTGGAAAATCCAATCACTACAATACTTTTGAAACAGTAATGGACTTGAGCATGTGTAGCTTTTCTAGTCATCTGACTACTCAGAGAGGACCGCAGATGGATGTGAAACACATCCATCTGACATGTCAGGTTACTTCATCAAGTAATGCTAGGCCCAAATCAGCTAAACTGAGAAAATATGACAGCTACTGTATGTTTAATGAGCGTGAGGGTTATGTGGGGGTCCTTGGAAAATGTTCTGTCCTGTGAGGGGTCCCTAGCCCTGAAAAGTTTGCCCTGGCATAAACTATAGCAATAACGACACCTACGTCTTTAACCTATACCTCCATTTAAATCAACCAATAAAGATGAAAAACTTGGCATGATGGCTAGATCTTCATAGTTAGATGTCTATTTTGTTGAAAATCCAACTAATATCACTCTTTATCAAATCTCTGGCCCTTCATTTTTTTTTCTATGACTATCCACACTGGGGATCTTGTTTGCTCTGTGCTTCTATAAGAAAATGCCTGAAAAATTTTGGCTGACAGAAGAAAAACTCCTACTTAAACAATCCTCATGCCAAGTTCTACCATGGAAACTTATGGATTATAAAGAGTGATAAATGTGTTTTAAAAGTTTATCATTCTTTAAGCTATGCCACATGGCTGCAGATGTTCTCAGTGAAGTATTTCGCCTGAGGTTTTGTACTTTGCTCAAACTTTCACCACTTTTGTTGAAGAATTGATTGCTGTGTGTTTAGCAGTGGCTCTCCATCAGGCAGGAGGAGAAAAAAAAAGACAAAAGTGGCTTTCCTTGCTTTCATTATTCACTGTATAACATTTTAATTAAAATTTAATCAATCCTCAGCCCTCCAAAAGTTTTTGCATTGCACATGAAATAAAGGTAATAATGTTCCTGAATTAAAAACTGTAACTGAGTTATCTTTTATTAAACAGGCTTTTACATCAATACTTTTACCTTTACTTCAATTTAATTTCAGCAAAGTGTCAGCGCTCATTAGCAGCACATTTTAATACTGTCTGCATGAGTGCAGCTGCAGACATTTCAGTGCCTATTAAAACAGCTCTCATTTACCCACCGTGTTGATTATTTTCTTGTCTGTAGCTCACCTTTAGTGTGTTAGAGAAAATATACTCAGTGAACAGTACCACTCATTAGGAACCTGACGCCTGCCTACCTTAGCTTTAATGAAAAATCAAGTTTAAGTGGACTATTTCTGTGCCTCCATCCTGGTTTTCTAGTCCACTTGATAAAAAGTCAATAACAGGTGTCAAATCACTGAAACAGACCTTATTTTGTAGTCTATCCATAAATATTAACAACCATGATTTATAAAGTTGTCATCCCAGTACTGTAATACTAACATGCAACTCTGCATGAGTAGCTGGGGATCTTTTAAAGGTACAATACATAGCTATTTTTGTACTACAATGCCTACATTAATGACAAAAATTGATCTTTGTACACATATTTTTGAGTAAGGTACTTGCATTCTCTTATATAGTTCCAACAGTTTTGAAAGCTACAGAAATCCCTCATTTTTCAACAATTCCATGATATGCTGGTCAGGTCTAGCCTGACATGCAAGATACTGTTTCATATATCTACTGCATGGATGTATTTCACAATCATCTGGGAAAGCTCCCATAGAAAGCGTTTGGGAAGGGCAGGACTTTTCAAAAAATTCTCAGGAGTTGATTGGAGGAATGTTCTGTCACTTTCATGAGGGGTTAACTAGAGGAACAAGACAAAATCCCATTATGTGCATGCACATCTCTTGAGCTGACAGGCTACCGCAGCCGTAGATTGTTCATGATGAAGCTTCTTGGTGAATAAAATTGATACCAAGACCTGTCGGGAGATGTGAATAAACATCTTCTCTGCCAAGACAGCTTTCGATGTAGCTCTATGCTCTTGTTTTAAAAAGAAATGTAGTCCAGTTCCGTTTAAACTGACGCTTACCTACAGCTACATCCAAGCTAACAGCTACTGCAGCCGCAACTACTCTATACACAGGTAGACCCGTAACGATCGCAAACCCATAGAGAGGAGCGAAGACATCATTTCCCTAATGAAAATCTTTTACTCTGGCTCTTTTCTCTTTTTGTAATAAAGGCACGTTGTCAAGTTCTTAAGAAAAGCGCTGCTGTGGCTAGGTCCGAGCTAATCACTCCACTAGCAACTATTGTAAACAGCCACTCACAGTACAACCAACCACCACAAACCTATGCCCAAGCAGGTCAGCAGAAGAGCGAAAACAACTTTTCCAACAATAAAAGCTGTATGTGTTGTTTTATACTTTATCTCATACAGAGATGTGGTCAAGATCTGACAAAACTGCCGCTTTGTTGTGGCAGTGGTAGCACAACGAAACCCCGCCTGTCACTACTACCTTGTTCTCCTCAATTGATGCTGAAAGGTCCAAACAAAGTTCAGTGTGGCACAAACATTGTGGATGTGGAGCTTTTCAAGGTGGATTTGCCTGATGGCAGACATGGAGTCTGGAAAACCCATCTGCTTTGTAAGGTTAGGTCAGGTCTGTCCACCTCTGTTGTTTACTGCTTGTTTTGGATCAAGGAAGCTTTTCAACAAAAATTCCTCTCCATGTTATATTTAGAAAACATTCTACAACCACTTTCCTTTCACAGGTGAGCTTGACACAATCAGGGTGAAAAGCTGTTAAAAGTTCCACCTATAGGCGATCTCAGAATGCTTTATGAGTAGCTTGCTGTACCAACCAGGAGGGCCCCTTTAAACTTTTCTCCTTATGAGAAATTCATCCCTGGGCAAAAATGGTGGTTTAGTTTCAAGTAAATGCATCTCACAGAATGTTTACTCTGACAAAACCACTTTTGGTTCCTGTTGCAGTTAGCGCTAACCTTTGTAGATTAGGTGCTCTTTCTTATTAGGCTGATTTGCATTTGAGTGGAGCAATTTTGCACTACATTTTACCCTATTTTACATACATGCAAATGGGGCAGGGCATTGTTTGCTCCATTGTGCAGTGGGCGTGCATTTTGTCTGCAGTTAGCAAGGATTCTCCATTTGCATGTGCTCTGTGAATGGTACAGCCCTTTTTTTTTTTTTTTTTTTTGCCATTTTTGGAGTTAAAGAACATGCAAAAAGCAGCGCTATTCTTCAAATGACCTGCCCCTGTTGGTTTTAAGTTCTATTTGGGGAAAAATCCCCCATGATGTTTTAAACGGAAACACTATCAGCAGAAATGAATGATTGGAAATCAAATAAGCCTCAACTGTATCAGCCAACCAACCATGATGTATCCCAGTTCTCATGCTCTGTTTTCTGATCTACATTTCTAAAACCGTGGTTGTCTGGTGCACAAAAAGACATCAAGAGAGAACATAAAGTCCAAGTCTAACAACACTGTAAAACCAAATTGTACCCTTTAGCTGTTATTGGTTGAAGAAAGATTAAAAGAAAAACTCTATCACCGTCTTCTGTTGCAGCAGGTAGCATTCAGAGACAGCTCATCAGCTTGTAGCTTCTGCAAAACAGTTACTGTCTTTGTCCTCCAAAAGCGGCCATGGTCAGTGCTCCAAATGCTGTAAGTTCTTTTCTGTAACTCTAAAGCGGAAAGTGTGTTGAAACTTGCAGGATGAAAGAAAATACGCCAACTACATGAGATCAAATAGAGTTACATGATGATGTGTTCGAGGTCATCTCAGTAATGTGAATAAAATGTTTAAATGTATTGTCAGAAGAAAGATGTTGGTTTTGCTTAGAAACTTAAAAAAATGCAGTCATTATGATGGGAAATGTGTTTGTTTTCCCAGAAATACCAACAGATATTTTAGACAGAATCAAGAAAAAAACAACAACTTATTTTTAAGCCACCTGCGTACATGGGGCACAACCTAACCACTAGGCCATCAGCGCCCCATGAAAAGTTTAACTTCCTGCAACATAAAAGGCTGTACTCAGTTTTAATCCTCAGAAGACCCTGCATGCACATATGAGGACATAACATTCTGGCTTTATCACTTTAATTATTTCTACTAATATAATTTTTTGAGATAACTGTCTTGAATGTTCATTAAAGTTTAGGTAATTCACTTAATTTGCTATACATTTTTCAGGAATGTTCATGTTTTCTTGCATGAATATTTGGAGCATTTCCTTGTAAGTTTTATGTGGCATTTTTTTTTTAATATTTGCAAAGAAACCTGGGAAATTGTTTTAATATTTGGGGAAATTTTGGGGAGATTTTAAGTTTTTTTTTTTTTTTTTCAAAATTTGGGAAATGTATTTGTAATTTTGGGGAATTCTATTTGATTCTTTGAGGGGTGGGGATTTGATTAAGGTTTATGAATTCTTAAAGACCCTGTAAAGTGAAAATAAATCTGTATTTAGGTGTCACTATGTTGTGAACCCCTAAATCAAATTTCTGTCAGATAGAAAATCTCCAAGTTTATGAAATTAAGCTTCAAAATCATGAAAAATGAGGCAGTAAAATCTGCTCCAGGATGGTGTGGGCATGTCTGTTCAATGAGCTGAAGCCACGCCCACTCAGGAGAAATACGATCCTCTAAAACTTAAAAAATGTTAATATCTGTATTGAAGAAAGCACTCAGGCTACACTCATTCCCTTGACCTTTTGTTGACCTTAGAAGAAGACACAAAGTCTGTTTTCTGTCTCAGATCTCTGTTATGATGCTTTAAATGATCCATAGACCTCTGTGGCTGATAGATTTTGTAAATTTACCACACAATGAACAAAAAAACAGCATTTAACTGACTGTTAACTTTCAATAAAGGCAGTGACATCAGCTAACAACAGACTGTACTGAGATGGACTGCTCTGTAACAAATACTGTCGTGTTAGAGGGGCGGGGTCATTCTCTACTGAGGGCTCGTGACATCATGAGTCCACATATTGGCCCCACCCAGATTAAACCAAGCCAGGAAAGAGGTGAAAAATGTTGTCATGGTCTAAATCCAGAATTCAGTCACATGTAGATCTCAGTGTTTTCACATGTTTACAGCAACCATATTCTAACATATCTAGTGTGTTACAGTTTTTCTCAGTCGCTTTGGTACATTTCTCAGATCAGAATTGAAATTCTCAAAACTACTTGTTCAATCTTCACATCATTGTGTCACTTGTGCACATCAAAAAAGCAGTTTCTCATTTCTTTGATCAAGTTGCAAATGCTTTGGTACATCTATGCAAATGATTATGCACAATTCTCTGCGGTTTCCTACATTATCAGTTGCTTATGTCATGTTGATCAAAATGTATTATCATGGGTCTCTGTTGAATAGTCTCACCCCCAAAACATTTAGGCATTAGTTCATCGTCACAGTCTTTACATGCAAAATGGTTGAACATCTTGTCATAATATGTCAAGCATATTTCTATGCATTTCCATTAGACTTTTTTTTTCCTAAATCTGTCCTGAATTGGTAAATTGCTCCCAGGTGAATCTTGACTTTCTCTAACGAAGGGAAATGTGTGAAGCATTAGATCAACCAATCATGAAGGAATTTGATTGAGGAGAATTTGATGATTGAGGAATTTTCTCAGCATGGAGATGGAAAGTATATGATCGCCAGCCACATACACAGATGACCCTTCTGGCTGCCATGGATGCAGCGTGTGATAACATCACAGCAGATACCTGCAGAGGCTGGATAAGACACTCTAAAAGACTCTTTCCACGCTGTGTCACAAGAGAAGATATTCATTGTGATGTGGATGAGAATTTGTGGCCCAACAGACAGGAGCGTCAGGAGATGTAGGAAGACTGCACTGTAATTCCTAAAGTGCTGCATGTACAGTTTTTCCTAAGAAGACTGTCCTGTGTTCACATTTCTACTTTTGTTTTTTTTTTTTTGTTTGTTTGTTTCTTTGTGCTATGCAGTGCTGTCTTTTCTTTTCTGTATCGCAATGACATTGTCAACAAATTAGAGTAGGTACAAACAGTAAAAGCAGAAATGGGAATCTTGTCCAGTCTCTTGCAATCAATCTCCCACATACACTAAGGAGTAACTTACAATTTACAATAATTGTCATCAAAACTTTAGCCATAGTTTACATCAGAACATCCCTCCAGAGTACAGTGTTACAGTGACAACATGACTAAGCAGTCTGACTGTCTTATCCGTACACAATGACACAAGGACTTGTCATTCTGATGGCACTGACATGTTCATTGACACAGATATTTACTTTTGAGGGATGAACTAAGGCTTTTGAGCAAGGGACTGGCTTTTGCAGGTGATCCATGGTGTTTTGCTATTTGTACGGATTGTTTAAGAAATGCACTTACTGTTTTGCAAATGTCGAGGATGATTCAAGAAATGCACCAAAGCGACTGAGAAAAACTATAAGACACATATTATGGATTTCACTTTACAAGGTCTTTAAGGAAACTTTGGAAATTTACTTTTTAATTTTGTAAATTTGTTTGAGAATTGGGAGGCCAGGTGGAAATTTTGAGGAATTTGTTATGATGTTTGGAGAAATTTTTCTTTCATTTTTTTAAGAATATATATATATATATATATATTTCTTTCGGGAATTTACATGGGACTTTTGGGGAAATTCTTATTAAAATTAAGGCTTTATGATAAAGTTTTACAGAAACATTTGAGGAATATCTGAAGAAATTTTGGGGTGCATATTCTGGGAAACTTTAAAATAATTTTAGGTCGTTTCTTTGAAATTTGAGGGAATTTGTGTTGATATTTGACATCATCTTTGGTCAAAATTAATTCCTGTTCCCAAATGAAGCTGACCTTTATACTTATCACACCCTTCTGATCCCAAATAAGTATGAGAAACTAAAAATGCATTCCAAGCTAATGTTCAGATCACAGAAGGTTAAAGAAAAGTAATGATTAGTATTGAACAGCATCGATTCTTACGCAAATGTTCCCACAGTGTGCATTATAACAGCACAGGATTAAAATGACATTATATAAGCAGCAGCACAGACCAAGCACTGCCCATGCACAGAGCACATGCATCTCAACAAGAGTTTCATTTTCTCCTGTTCCTCTTTTACTGACTGCGGTTTCCAGCCTGTTTTCCTTGGATAGCCCTTAATTGTATCTAGAGCTTAGACAGAATTTAGTAAGTGATTTTTCATGATTTTAGCCAGTTTGTGTATAGTTAATTTTTTTACAAACTCTTAGCAGACAAATCCTCAGGCCCCTCCTGAGATCTTTGGTGCCCCTCGTTGGGGTCTTTGACCCCAGGTTGGGAATAAATACTCTGAGCACTGATGTGTTGCATTAATTACAGAGGCACTCAAACTGATTTAGGGTGGCAGGGTTGTTCACACACTTCACTAATCAGTTACAGGGGGGACAAAAGATTCAAAGAAGGTTTGGGAAACAGTGAAACTGCCAGGCCTTAGTATCAACAGTATGATAGATAAAGATTGGATCATTAATGAGTATCTATAAGGGTATTAGCATCGATAATTAAAAACAATCCCCATCTCTAGTTAGTCATGCTGTTAAGGTCTCAGAGAAAGAAGGACATCCTTGAATGTGGCTAACGGCTCCTGAGCAGGGTGAAGTTGAGTCTCTCTCTGACCTCCACAGTGTTAAAATAAATCTACCGAGTGATCAGTGTCACTCATTAAGAACCGACGCCATGCTTTCCTAAGCTTTAGTGGATAATCAAGTTAAAGTGAATATCAGCATTTGGATTTCACAGAAGGCTGATGTTCTCATTATCTTGTGGGAGTCAGCGAGAGGTGGACGTGATCTGCCATCACGTTATTAGCCTCAGTGTAAAGAGAGGAAAATCGATGTGGTTTTGATTGCCAGGGTTAATAACAAACGCTTGTGCTAATACACCACTTTCTGTGAGATCTTTTCTGCTGAGGGTTTAAGAGTTTGAATGTTTATCTGCTAGAATGATTTTTCTGTCGGTGTTTCCCTCTCTAGCTGTCTCTCCTCAAGGGTAAACTGTGGATAGATTGTCCCGAGGATACATTGGTAGGACAGACACGCTTTGTTGTGGGCTTTTTTTTATTTTTTCTTTTCTGCCGGGCCAGGTGTTGTATTCAGATTCCCCTTGAAAGCTGTCCTCTGTTATGCCCTGAGCTTTTTTTTTATGAATTCATTTTTGATGAAATGATCTCCAGTGCCAAAGCATATAAAGTGCAGCTGGGAGGTGACGGTCTAACGGGAACTGGAATGTGCTGCAGAGGCTGGTTACTAATATTCTCACTTCTTTCTCTTGTCAGAACATGTTGGAAAATATAATGATACTCAAGGACAATATGTACAAAAATTCAATTACTGTACCCAGGAGGATTAAGAAAAGTTTCCTGTTTTTAGAGCTACTTCATCAGACTTGTTTCCACAAACACAGCTGTGGGACTACAGTAGTCTGTCAGTCTTTAGGTAAATGAGCGTGAAAATACAAACTGATGTTTTGGCTGTGTGATTTTCAACAGATTCTTCAGCTGATTTTGAGTCAACTAACTCACTTGGAAGTTTGGCTGAATTTCTGCTCTGATCATGCAGAATTTTAACCTTGCAAAGCAGAAGGATTCACCCATTTTCGTGTTTCTCACTGGCAAATCCATCTTGCAAAGCTCCCTTCTGAACAGTATGGGCCTGGTTAGAAAGTGACAGGACCAATCAACAATGAAGGGCAGTACTTTGGGGCGCCTACTTTGGCAAGCAGCAACAAGAGGCCGGTGCAGTTATGGCAGAAGGCATTAGCGTGAATGCTGCTAAAGCGCCAGTTTTATCAGAACTTGATGACGTTTCTTTGTTAAAGAACAAAGGAACAGAAGAAGTTGTTTTCTTTTCAAAATCAACAAAAGTCGTGTACTGACATGTCTATCGTCGCCATGGTTCGTGTTATGCAGTTCTCTATGGAGTTTACTCCTCCGTAGCAGCTACGCCACGTGTTTTGTTGCTGGTCCATAAAGATGTGACAGAGAGAACGTCCAACGTCCGAGTTTTTTTTTTTTTTTTTTCAAAGACTCTACCCTTTCCCAAACACTGTCTATGGAAGGTTTACCAGAGGGATGCGTGAAACAAATCCATCTGGCATGTCAGGTTAGGGAATTTTTAAATCATCAGCAAATTTTTCATTCTTCTGAATGACAATAACGACTTCACTGCAGTGGAGTAGAGAACAATTAAACATGAGCTTACTTGTTTATTTGCTCTAACAACCTATTGATCCCTTGGCCTCCTTTCCCTTTTTCCTTACATGACTGGTGCAGTTAAGTGAGACTTAGTTTTTTGGCTGTTTTTAAAGGTGCAGTGTGTAATATTTAACCTAGTAGCATTTAGTAAAACAAACAAACTTGGTTAAATGAAACTTGATGTCTATAGGTAGGTCTATCCTAATTAGTGTTTATCCACCTGAAAAAAATGTGTTTTATTTTCATATTAACTCAGAATAAGCAATCTATTCATACATGGGGAGGGTCCCCTCCATGGGTGCCGCCATCTTGAATTTTTTGCATTTTGCATGTTTCTCTGGTGAAAACTGTGGCAACCAGTGAAATTAGGGAAAAAAAAAAAAAAAAGTATATCTGTTATTTGCAAAATGCAAAAATTCAAGATGGCGGCGTCCGTGGAGGGGACCCTCCCCATGTATGAATAGATTGCTTATTCTGAGTTAATATAAAAATAAAACACATTTTTTTCAGGTGGATAAACACTAATTAGGGTAGACCTACCTATAGACATCATGTTTGATTTAACCAAGTTTGTTTGTTTTACTAAATGCTACTAGGCTAAATATTACACCGCGTTCCACATTATTATGCAAATGATATTTTTCTCTGATTTTCCTAAATATTAATGCAAATGACAGAATATTTTTCAAGTCATCAGCCATTAGAGCATAATTCAAATGTTTTTGAACAAACCTCATAATGACAAAAATTATCTTTAAAAAAAAAATAAAAACCTCAAAATGCACTGTTCCACATTATTAAGCACAACAGCTTTTTAAAACATTTTAAAGGTTGTAAAGAACTGAAAATGGTCATTTGTAGAAATTGTAGCATTAGGAGGTCATATTTACTGAAATCAAAGCTATTTCAATCAAAAACATCTTAACAGGACAAGTTCCATGTTAACACAGGAGCCCTTCTTTAATATCACCTTCACTATTCTTGCATCCATTGAACTTGTGAGTTTTTGGAGAGTTTCTGCTAGAATTTTTTTTTTTTTCGCAGGTTGTCAGAATATCCTCCCAGAGCTGCTGTTTTGATGTGAACTGCCTCCCACCCTCATAGATCTTTAGCTTGAGGATGCTCCAAAGGTTCTCAGTAGGGTTGAGGTCAGGGGAGGATGGGGCCACACCATGAGTTTCTCTCCTTTTATGCCCATAGCAGCCAATGACACAGAGGTATTCTTTGCAGCATGAGATGGAGCATTGTCATGCATGTAGATAATTTTGCTACAGAAGGCACGATTTTCTTTTTGTACCATGGAAGAAAGTGGTCAGTCAGAAACTCTATATACTTTGTCGAGGTCATTTTCACACCTTCAGGGACCCTAAAGGGGCCTATCAGCTCTCTCCTCATGATTCCGGCCCAAACATGACTCCGCCCCCTCCTTGTTGACGTCCCAGCCTCACTGGGACATGGTGGCCATCCACCAACCATCCACTACTCCTCCATCTGGACCATCCAGAGTTGCACGGCACTCCTCAGTCAACAAGACTGTTTGAAAATGAGTCTTCGTGTATTTCTGGGCCCACTGCAACCATTTCTGCTTGTGAGCATTGGTTAGGGGTGGCTGAATAGTAGGTTTATGCATGACAGCAAGCCTCTGGAGGATCCTACACCTTGAGGTTGGTGGGACTCCAGAGGCACCAGCAGCTTCAAATACTTGTTTGCTGCTTTGTAATGGCATTTTAGCATCTGTTCTCTTAATCTGATGTATTTGTCCGTCAGAAACCTTCCTCATTATGTCTTTATCTGCACAAACCCGTCTGTGCTCTGAATCAGACACAAATTTCTTCACAGTACGATGATCATGCTTAATTTTTCCTGAAATATCTAATGTTTTCATTCCTTGTCCACGGCATTACACTATTTGACACTTTTCAGCAGCAGAGAGATCCTTTTTCTTTCCCATATTGCTGAAACCTGTGGCCTGCTTAATAATGTGGAACATGTGGAAAAGTGCATTTTGAGGTTTTTATTTTATTTTATTTTTGGCCTTTTTGCCTTTATTTGATAGGACAGTGGATAGAGTTGGAAACAGGGGAGAGAGCGGGGAGAGACATGCAGGAAATAGTGCGATGGGCTGGATTTGAACCCGGGTCGCCTGCGTATATGGCATGCGCCTTAACCACTCGACTACCGCCGCGCCTGAGGTTTTTATTTAAAAAAAAATAGTAGTTATCATTATGAAGTTTGTTCAAAAACATTTGAATTATACTCTAACTGTTGATGACTTGAAAAATATTATGACATTGATATTAAGAAAATCACAGAAAAAAAAACGTCGTTTGCATAATAATGTGGAACGCAGTGTACACACTGCACCTTTAACCTTATTACCATTCACATTCTCCACTGACACTACTTTAGTCCGACATATGTGTCAGTTTAGTATGAAACTTATCAAAGTTGATTGTCGTTTTCACATTCCAGCCTTCCCTCTTGCTGCTAAACCAGATTTCAGATATTTAAAACTTCACTCACACAAAGCTCCTGCTTCAGGTGTCATTTGTAACAACACAGCATCCTGACCTTTATTTTAAAAGACAGGAAATCGCCAGTATGGGCTGCACCATAGAGGCACGGTATGACGCATATTTAAGTTGATAAAATAGGCCTATCTGTAAAAATAAAGTTAGAAGTGAATGAAAGAGCTGCACGTTTTATGTCTAAAATATATAAAAGTATCTCAATACCGCATTGGAAAAAATATTTTAAAGGAAGTTTCCTTTGTTTCAAATTTCTGGCACAGCAACAGAGAGCCACTTGGGAGGGAGAAAAGAGCTGCATGTGGCTTGAGAGCTGCAGGTTCCTGACCTGCTATGCCTAGTCTGGGTATAGGCAATAAATATTTACAATAGTAACCCTATAGGGCAAAAAATAAATAAATAAATACATAAATAAATAAATAAATCCCCCTTGTGCAACATGTGGGAAAATGGCTGACATTTAGTGAAAAACAGGAAAAAACTGCTTTCTGAAATTTGAAGCAATGACTCCAGAATGAAAGCCTAATAACTTAAAATGCATGTTTTTTACTGTGATAGCTGGAGGATCAAAATTATGGTTTTAATGGGTTTTAATGGAGCTTTTTTGGTCACCAACAGCCTGAGTGTGTACAAAAGTTGACAGGGATTATTGGTGAGCCCTTACAGGTTCTGATACTAGAATAAAAAAGTCTATTGAAAATAAAATTGTACCCTCCAAAATGAATGTTGTTAGCATTAACAGTCAAAATAAGAATAAATAAATAAATAAATGTAAAATCAATGTAAATGCAAGTCACTCATTGTAATGTAGAATAAAATAGAATAAACTGAAGAAAACTGTGACGTACCTTGAACCTCGTACCTCCCTCACCTGATCTAAGCTTGTGTTTTACATAATACGAAATATTATGAAATATCACGAGTTTTAATGTCCAGCTCCAACATTTAGTCTTGGTTTAGTCTCTGACAAAAACTCAGCTTACTTTCATTAAAGTGTTAGTATCAAACATCTATTCTTAGCTAGTCTTAGTCTCTTCATCTTCATGATAAAAAAGCTGACACACATTTGTGGTCATATTTTAGTTAATGATATTACCACTGATTTAAATTGCACAGGGCATGCCATATTTAAGACAGCTTCAATTCATCAACAGCTCCTCAGTTCTCCTCATATAAAGGCCTGTTTTTGGACAGGAAGACATGGTTGTGGTGTTAGTATGAATGTGAACAGGGTTTGTGGTTTCTGTAAAACCCTAGAGAGAGTGGTGTTGTGATCAGATGGTGCATCAGTAGCTGCAGCCATGAAGCTTTTTGTAGAGGTCACACATATGTCCCGTCTCTGAGGGGAGTTGAATTAACCCGACACCACAGCGAGCTTGGAGGGAGCAGGACTGATAAAAACATGATCTAGACCGTCTCAGTCCCTCAGGAGAGGGCCAGTGAAGAAATGTGTGTTTTTAGACTCACATAAACACTGCTGACACAGCGCAATGAAGGGCCCAGGCTGGGAGGGTGGTATGGAGGTGAAAAAGCACATTGTCAGATACTATCACTCTCCCCAAAGGAGCACCGTCAAGCCCCTCAGCACCTGCCTGAGCGCTGACTATGACACTCATCCATGATGCTCTGACTAAAGTGCCGGCCAGACAGGCCTGTCTGAACACCAATCCTCCGCCTGGCTCATCTCCACAGCGGCGCTGAAATGAAGCTGTCATTCGTGCCGCTGCTCTTTCACTGTGTCACTCTGCAGGAAGAGATTGATGCTCTTCCTCCTCTCGCTCCTATTCAGCGCGGCTCCTGCGGTGGGATTAGCTGATTTGAAGCGTTGATGAAGTTCAGACAGCTCCAACTGGGCAAGGAGATACATCTTCATTATGCTGCAAAAGGCTGCTCAAACATTATCATTAGTCTTTAAAGCTCTGGATGGCAAACTGAGGATCAGAGCTGGACTGGCACGTATAGAGGCTTGTCCTTTTTAAGAACAGGCTGCTGCATCATGTGTCAGGCCTCTGTCTCTGCTCACTCTGCCATGTGATTTTAAGATGGGTGACAAAGTTTACAGAATATCCTAAAAGTCTGCCATTAATGGATTTCACAAAAACATACAGGTATGTAAATTTCACACTGTGACTAGTGGACATACAAAATAGGATTCTGTTTTCCTCATTCCTCTAACAAGACAACATCAACACAAATTTAATTATGCCTGTATTACTCTAGCTACTGGTAAAAAAAAGCCATTAGGTCTTGTCTGGACTTTTTGTCTTAAAAAGCTTGTAAAACATCAACCCTGTGGCGCACAATCAACCTCTAAACATCCTTTTTTCAGGACAGCCTGGGCTTTACGAATATATCTACTATAGAAATGTAACTTGATTTTTTTTTTTTAAAGTTATAGGACTCTAAATACAAAAGAAAAAAAAAACAAATCAGAACTTGAAACTCAGAGTTTTCCATTTATAACACACAGAAAACATTAGTGACTAAGAAAAGATTACCCTGTGGTTATTTAATATGTTTGTAAAAATGTGTGATGATAGTATTTTACCATCTGGTTGATCTGCAGAAATCCAAGGTCCTAACTGAAAGGAGTAGGGTTTAGCTTTTATTTATCACTAACTGAATGCTTGTGGTAGCAGCGACTGTAAAAGCCCAGCTTCATTTTGTGGCTTGATTAATGTAGCACTACAGCTCTAAACATTTCTATAAATGGCTAAGACTTGCACTGCTTGTGATCTCAAATGCATAAGAGTGCAACGTATAAAGTGTTGTTACGAAATAGATAATGTATAATTTTGTACAGTCATGGACAAAAGTATTGGCACCCCCTGTGATCTTTCCAGAAAAATACACCATTTCTCCCAGAAATTGTTGCAATTACAAATGTTTTTGGTTCACACATGTTTATTTCCGTTATGTGCACTGGAACAACACAAAAAATCAGAAGAATAAAGCCAAAAATTACCTAATTTTACACAAAACTTAAAAAATGGGCTGGAGAAAATTATTGGCACCCTCAACTTAATATTTGGTTGCACAATGTTGGGAAAAAATAACTGAAATCAATCGCTTCCTACAACCATCAACAAGCTTCTTACACCTCTCAACTGGAATTTTGGACCACTCTTATTTTGAAAACTGCTCCAGTTCTCTGAAGGGTGCTTCTTGCAACAGCAGTTTTGAGATCTCTCCATAGGTGTTCAATGTGATTTAGATCCGGACTCATTGCTGGCCACTTCAGAACTCTCCAGCCCTTGTCTCCAACCATTTCTTGGTGCTTTCTGAGGTATGTTTGGGGTCATTGTCCTGCTGGAACACCCATGACCTCAGACGTAGACCCAGACTTCTGACACTAGGCCCTACAATGCAGCCCAAAATCTTTTGATAGTCTCCAGACTTCATGATTCCTTGCAGACAGTCAAGGCACCAGGTGCCAGAGGCAGCAAAACAAGCCCAAAACATCTTTGAACCTCCACCATGTTTGTCTGTAGGTACTGTGTTCTTTTCTTTGTAGGCCTCATTCTGTTTTCTGTAAACAGTAGAATGATGTTCTTTTCCAAAAAGCTCTACCTTAGTCTCATCTGTCCTCAAAATGTTCTCCCAGAAGGATTGAGGCTTACTCAGGTACATTTTTGCAAACTCCAGTCTGGCTTTTTTATGTCTCTTTGTCAGCAGTGGGGGTCTCCTTGGTCTCCTGCCATAGCGCTTCATCTCATTCAGGTTACGACGTATGGTCCGAGCTGACACTTTTGCACCCTGAGTCTGCAGGACAGCCTGAATTTGTGTGGAAGCTGACTGAGGATGTTTATCCACCATTCCAACTGTCATGCATTGCCTTCTTTTGTCAGTGTTTCCTCTTTCATCCACGTCCAGGGAGATTAGCCACAGTGCCATGAGGTATAAACTTCTTGATTATATTACACACAGTGGACAAAGGACTTTCGAGATCTCTGAAGATGTTCTTGAAAAATTGAGATTGTTCATATTTTCCACAATTTTGATTCTTAAGTCCTCAGATGATTCTGGGCTCCTCTTTCTCTTCTCCATGCTTGGTGTGACACACACAGGCACACAACACAAAGGTTGAGTCAACTTTTAGACATTCTAACTGGCTTCAGGTGTGATTTCTAGATTGCCAGCACCTGTTACTGCCACAGGTGAGTTTAAATGAGCATTACATGTTTGAAATAAAATGATTTACCCACAGTTTTAAAAGGGTGCCAATAATTTTGTCCGGCCCATTTCTGAGTTTTGTGTAAAATTGTGCCAATGTTTTTGTTCTAAATGCACATAAATTAAATAAACACGTGTATACCAAAAACATTAGTAATTGCAACAATTTCTGAGAGACATGGTCTATTTTTTGGAAAAATTCCAGGGGTGCCAATACTTTCATTCATGACTGTATAATGAGGGAGAAAAGCTGTTAAAAGTGGCATTAAATGCAGAGAGCAATCAAGGATGTTTTGCATGCAGCTTGCAGTATTAGCCAAAATGGCCGCAGGAGTCTTCTGTGCTGTTTCTGCTGTTGGACACCAATTCTCAGACTCCTAGATCAAAAATGTTGATAATTTATCTGATGGGAAATGGGAAAAAATATGATTAGAAATGAAATGTTCCTAGTATGAGAGAATGATGCAAGAGAAAGATGTGTCCCTCCATGTGGGCTTCAAATGTTAAGAGTGGGAGCATTATGATTCAATCCACAAGTTACCAAGGTAAAGGAACAAACAAGTCTATATAAGCACCTTAGTAATTGGGTAGCATTCAATATCCTGCAGCAGCATGGGGAGCACTGTGACAAAATACTAATAAGCTTTGGAAAGTGTGAGTCTGTCAGAGTTTCTAGTTACTAACTTGGCATGTGCTAGCCTCCTGGGAGGCAATTTTGGAAGAAAACAAATGAGTGGTGTGTTTTTTCTCTTTTTTATTCAGGAGTGTTTGAGATTCAGGTGTTTTCCACCTCAGATACCTGACTGATTTAAAGGTAAACGGCCTGGGCTTTTTATTTGTTGCATTTCTAGGACTGAAGAAGAGCCTTATGCAGACTTACACTTATTTCAAACAAGTTGCAATCAGCTAAGTAAGCGTAGCCCTGGGAGGATATTGGTAAACAAGCTTATAATCACAAGGTTGGTGGATTGGATTTCGTTTGCTGGCTGGGAATACATGAGTGGGGAAAGTGAACCATGAGTGGCAATTTTTTGGCTGCCGGGGCATGCATGTGGGAAATGTATCTGCAGAGGGACAACATTTTATGGCTAATGCAACGCAGAAATTTGATTATTAACAGCAAGAAAAATCACGTTTTTTGGGTAGCAAGCCAAATCGCACGCCTCTGTGGGATCTGACTGTTATTTAAGGACACTGCAGAGGAGTTAGGAGTCAGAGTCAGAGTTTTCGAATAAATAAATTAAAAGACTGGCATCAACAAGTGTTCCTACATCATCTAATACTTTATGACTTCTTCACTCTCCTCCTTTTCCACTCAGTCCAAGGGTGCCTGATGAATATATTCCATGTAAAACAGCAGAAATAAAGTGTCATAGAGTGTCACGAAGGGATTAGATGTTGGTTCAAATGATAAACAGTTTTAAACAGACTGCTTGAACAAAAGGGAAGAAATATACATTGCAGTCCATCTTCATGCTCAGTTACATTTTGTCTGGGTTGTTTTATGGGTTTCACTGAAACTTGGAATAAAAAACTAAATGAAAACTATTTTAAACTTTTATCTTGTCATTTAGATAAAGAGTCCACTCAAAAATAGAATGATCTTTTTTAATCCTGTGATCACATCCTGCTTCTCCAAATATGATCACAACCTACTCAGAATATCCGAGATGGAAACAGCCAAAATGGCAAAACTCAGAATGGAGATGGCTGACATTTTGAGAGGAAGTTTACAATCTCCCTTTGGATCCAGGATGAACAACAAGCCAGACGTAGGATGGCTACATCCTGGACTATTTTTAGTTTTAAATTAATTTTACAAACATGGGAGACTATAAATTCTGAAGCAGTTTTAGCCTAAACAGCAAAACCTGTGGAGTTATTTTTTCCAGAGTTAAAAAATTTGACATAAAAAATGTCAAATTTACTCTTTTTGACTGTATTTATTTCCAGCCACAGTCAGAGTTGGAGAAAAAACACAGATGAAATTCTGCTAGAGTAAAACTTTATCCACACCCACTTGACTTTCACCTCAGCTGTCATCTCTCAGGGAAGGTCACGGCTGAAGCCAATGCTTGGCAATCAAGTTCTCCTCACCCGGTGATGAACTTCTAGCCACCTGTGTACTACAGCTTCTAGTTAGAGAACCTGGCTCCTCTGCAACCTTTGAATCTAGTGATTTTTCAGTGAGTTTTTTTGCCTTGTCTAATTCCATTTTTTTCCCTCATCTCTCTGCCAGTAATTCTGCCAACCAGCCAGTACATTCTAACCTTGCAAAGCAGATGGGGTCTCCCATTTCCGTGTTTCTCACTGGCGAATCCATCTTGCAAAATTCCAATCTGAACCATCTGGGCCCGGTTAGAAAGTAACAGGACCAATCAGCATTGAGGGGCAGTACTTTCAGGCACAACGGAATCATGATGTACCGTAATTTCCGGACTATAAAGTGCACCTGAATATAAGCCGCACCAGCTAAATTTAGGGAAAAAAAACAAATGTGTACATATACAAGCCGCACTGGACTATAAGCCGCAGGTGGAACGGTGGCACGGTGGAAACATCTCGGCCGTCTGCTCTCTGTGTGTTCAGCCAATCTTCAAGAAAGTCTTCAAGTTGGGGCCATCTGCTTTTATTACCTCTGAAAGCTTTTTGTCTTTTTGCATTGAGCCAGTTCTTCACGCTAGTGTCTCCAACGTCTCACCATTGATTCACTGATGCCAAGGGTACGTGCAGCAGCTCTATTTCCTTCTTTGACAGCCAGATCGACTGCCTTTAACTTAAAAGCTGCATCATATGCATTTCTTTGTTTGTTTTCCATAATGAGGGTTTGTGCATGAAAACTTCCTTTGTGCAAACCGTCTCGCTCTCGTAATGTCTGTCTCGCTCTCGTAATGTCTGTCTTGCTCTTGTTCTGTCTCTTGTACTGCATTTGGTTCCACTTTTGCTTTCGTTGTTCGCACGAACTGGCTGTCTCACTCTTTTCAGGCCTCCAGCATTTCCTGCTGGAGCCCGCCTCTTAAAGGTGGGGGACGTGGACCGGCCACAGAGCCCATAGAGTTTAAAGGTGGGGGACCGTAACCTGTAAAATCCATAGATTTAGAAGGTCCCCTAGTGGCCGTAGGCTGTAACTAATCTATGTAAAAATCCATAGATTAGCCGCATCGTTGTATAGGCCGCAGGGTTCAAAGCATGGGAAAAAAGTAGCGACTTATAGTCCGGAAATTACAGTAAGCAAGGAACAACAAGAAGCCGGTGCAATTATGGCGGAAGAGATTAGCGTAGAAGCTGTTAAAGCGCCAATTTTATCAGAACTTGATGACATTTCTTCAGTAAAAGAAGAACAAAGAACAGCAGTGAGTTGTTTTCTTTTCAAAAACAACAAAAGTTGTGTAATGACATGTCTAAAGTCGCCAGGGTTCACGTTATGCAGTTCTCCATTGAGATTCCTTGATAGCGACTACGTCATGTGTTTTGTTGCTCTGATTGGCCCACAAAGATGTGACAAACAGAACAGTCATCCATCACCCTCCGAGTTTTTTTAAAGGCTCTGCCCTTTCCCAAGCGCTGTCTGTAAGTGGTTTACCAGATGGATGTGTAAAATACATCCATCTGGCGTGCCAGGTTACGAATGTCAAGTCTTTCACAAGGATTTTTTGGGGGGTGAAATCAGGC
Organism: Cheilinus undulatus; assembly: GCF_018320785.1. NCBI lineage: Eukaryota > Metazoa > Chordata > Actinopteri > Labriformes > Labridae > Cheilinus > Cheilinus undulatus. Next base: position 6,853,515 of record NC_054872.1, read on the forward strand.
ACAACCGTTCCTTGGGGGTGAACTGATTAGATTTTGGAGGTCAAAGCTTATTGCAACCTTACATATTGTTAAGATGCAGTACCTTCTACCATACTGTAGATTCTTATGTGGTTTTCACATCTAATCGCCCAGAGGACTCTGTCCAACTGGGGGCTGACATTGCAACATTGTCTCACTTTCATGTAACCTGACATGCCAGGTAGATTTGTTTCACACATCCATCTGGGAAAGGTTCAATAGGAAATGTTTGAGAAAAGGTAGAGGCTTTGAAAAAAACTCGGAGTGTGATTGGGTGAACGTTCTGTCTGTCACATCTCTACGGGCCAATCAGAGCAACGAAACATAGTGACTATAGACATGTAAGTACTCGACCTTTGTCATTTTTGAAAAGAAAACAACTCACTGCTGTTCTTTGTTCTTTTTTTAATGAAGAAATGTTGTCAGCTTCTGATAAAACTGGCGCTTTAGCAGCATCCACACTAATCTCTTCCTCCATAACTGCACCAGCTCTTGCTGCTGCTTGTTTACGTCACGACTCTGCTGGGCCTGAAAGTACTGCCCCTCATTGCTGATTTGTCCAGTCACTTTCTAACCAGGCCCAAACGGTTCAGATGGGAGCTTTACAAGATGGATTCGCCAGTGAAAAACAGGCGTATCCATCTGCCTTGCAAGGTTAACTTTATGTGCTTTGGTTTGCATTCACATTGCACTTGGTTAAACGAACTAAACTGTCAATTATAACCATTGCTCATCTGTGACACTGTTATCCAAAACAAAGAAAGAAGGAGATGAAGAAAAGAAGGAGATGAAAACAAAAACGACTCATCTATTTGCCAGAACAGAAACTAGAAATCCAACCCCATCCCAGTTTAGCAACACCAACATTTATTCTGTATGAGCAGTGAGCTGACCAGCCTTTCATTACAGAATGATTAAATCATTACCGAAGAAGAATAATGATGCCAAAATGAGATGGACAGACTCCGACAAGTTGCTGTGACTACACAGATGCCAAGCAGGGTATCCACATGTATTTGAATGTATTAAATCACATATAGTGTCATGTCTGTACATGTGCATATGGATTAATCACAGGCCCAATGTGCCACAACTTGAGACTAAAAAAGGGGAGGGCAATGTCAAGTTCAACACATGTAGACCTACACCATTGTCTCTTAGAAGCTAAGGTCAATAGCATGTCTTTTGTCCAGGCCTTTTCAGCCCTGGTGTTACACCTGGACACCATCTGTGGTTTTCACGCATGTGGGACATCCACAGCACAACCAGGGGTTGTGGCAACGCTACATCCCTCCCAATAGTTCCCTCAGGCAGTCTTACTCAGCATTACACACCTTACTTCAGCCTCAGTTTTGGCCCAAACATGCCTTAAAGTTCTGCACAGTTCTGTATTTATCCATAATTTATTAGCCTTTAAACCACTTCCTGCCTTTGTCTCTCAAGTTTGCTGCTTTGCTTTCACACCTCAAACTACCCCACCAGGGTTCCCTGAAGAGAACTAAGACCTCAATTTTTCAGCAGACCAGAGTTCACTTGTTTGGTCCCTGTCAGAGTTTGAATGAGCTTCCACACCACTCAAGACAAACTGGACTATCCAGGGAGAAAGAGCAGAGTTCAATCCCAGCTTTTTCATTCAGGGATATAGGAGATAAGTTGAAATCTTGATAAAATGACCAAAATGTGCTTGTTATCAACGGAAACACTAAAAAAAAATGTAAAGGTGTCTGTACTTTATAGTCTCTCTGCTGCATTTTCTTCCTGGTCCCCCTTACAACCTACAGAAAACAGCTTTGCAGCCCACTTTTGAGTCCGAACCCATGAACCACTGTTAGAAAGCATTTCAGATCATAGATACAAAGGCTGCTTAATGTGGAAAAATAGAAGAAATGTAACACAGCTTTGGGTGCATTTGGAAAACAGTGGGGAAAACTCGTAATGATGAAAGAGACACCAGGCACTCTAAGCATGAATAATTCACAAATGAGGAAAGAAATCTTTTAAAAACCTCTATTAAAATAGACAGTTTATTTTAAAAAATAGATGTTTGACAATTGTCTTTAAAAGTCTTAATCAGGGCTTAGAAACAAACAGAAAAAAAAAAAAACCCTGGTAGGCTCTGATGAAAACCCTGTTGGGTTTTTTAATGATTCGGCCTTTTTGATAGATCCTCTTAAAATATTCCTTTCCTCATTTTTACATGTTGCATGCTTGGAGTGCCTAGTTTCTCCCTTTTAGTGCACATATTCCAGACTGTGTTCTTACTTCAATCTGCAGCAGGGCCTCCTCTCTTTGGCGGAGCACCTCCACATCCTCCTCACTGATCTCAGACAAGAAAGCCTCAGCTCCTCCCTCTGAGCCCAGCGCCTCTCCAAACAGTGGACCCTCCTCAATCTGCTCTGTGGACGGGGTCTGAGGACTCTGTGGGAGCATAAGGGCATAAAATCATCAGATAAAGTAAGACTAGTTATTCAGTTTAAAACCCCCTTCCCAAACAAGTTGGGATGCTGTGTAAGATGTAAATAAAACTAGAATGCAATGATTGTCAAATCTCATAAACCCATATATTATTCAAACCACAACATATCAGATGTTGAAACTGAGACATTTTATCATTTTATGAAAAATATTAGCTCTTTGAATTTGATGGCAGCAACACATCTCCAAAAAGGTAGGGGCAGGGCAAAAAAAGGCTGGAAAAGTAAGTGGTACTAATGAACAGCAGCTGGAGGAGCGTTTGCAACTAACTTGGTCAGTCGACAACATGTCAGTAACATGAAAGGAGCATTTAAGAGAGGCAGAGTCTCTCAGAAGTAAAGATGGGCAGAGGTTCACTAATCTGCAAAGAGCAGCATCTAATTATTGTGAAATGGATGAAATTTAGTCATTGTGCTAATTCCAGCATATTTATATTGATGTGTATTGCAGATATGTTGATTATAGTGCACTTTTAATGAATAAATTACTGAAGAACGGTCTCAGAATTAAAGGCTTTTCATATTCAACCATCTACAGTGCATACAGTCATTAAGAGATTCAAAAATCTCTGTGCAAAGGGGCAAGGCCAAAGGTCAGTATTGGATGCTTGTGACCTTTTGGCCCTCAGGGGCCACTGCATTAAAAACAAGCCTGACTCTTTACTGGAAGTAACTCCATGGGCTCAGGAACACTTCTATAAATCACTGTTTTTCAACACAGCTGGCTGGGCCGTCCACAAACACACAAAAGTTTAAGCTGTATCATGTAAAGAAGAAGTCATCCAACAATGCCGCCAAAGCTCATTTAGAATGAACAGAGGTAAAATGGAAAACTGTTCTGTGGTCAGATAGAGGTTTTAGAGCAACATATGCTCCCGTCTAGTAAACGTCACTTTCCGGGGAGGCCTTGCATATTTCAGCAAGACAATGCTAAACCACATACCCCATCTATCACAACAGCATGGCTTCACAACAGAAGAGTCTGGGTCTTGAGCTGGCCTGCACTGAAAAAAGTAAAACATTGGTTGAACTTAAAAAAAAAGAAGTAATCAGTCACATGAAACATTTTGAACTGAATCAATTCATTTTTTTTTTTAATTAGGTAAATGTAATTTTTTAAGTTCATAGAAACTATGTTTAAACGTTTAGCAAACCCAATTATTTTAGATTGTACTAAACTGAAAATAAAAATTTATCTTAATCAACAGATATAAATATTCCACTCATTTGAACTTAAAATGTTTAAGTTCATACAACCATTTATATAGGTTGGTGGGGGCTTGAGCCTATCCCAGCCAATTTAGAGTAACCATTTAACCTAATGAGCATTCTTTTTTTGGAGGTGGGAGGAGGCCAGAGTACCCAGAGAGAACATGCTAACTCTGCACAGAAAGGCCCAGACCGGGTGGCGAACCAGCAACCTTCTTGCTGTGAGGCAACAGCGCTAACCACTGCACCTCCATGCCTCCCACAAGTCTTGAAAGTCAACTCAACACATTTTTCCTGAAAACTCCAGCTACATTGACCCGATGGGAGAGCAGAAATGTATTAAAGGGGACATATTTTGCCCTTTAAGACAAGTTTATATTGGTCTCAGAGGTCCCCAAAACATGCCTGTGAAGTTTATTGCTGAAAAAACAGTAATGCAGGAAATGGATGTCGCTCTCCTGATGTTTCAGGCACTTCTATCCAAGGTTTAGGGAATTCAAACCATCTCCCAGTCAAAAGTCACAGGGTAACCCACTGAGCAAAACTGGAAGCAGAAAGGTCAGCACTCAAAATATCCTTTTTAACGTTTATTCAGGCATAACAAGCCACAACTGACGCATTTCAACACGTAGGTCAACGCTGGATGCCTGTGCTGGAGTGTAGAGGGAGAGCCACTCAGAAAGTGACGGCTGCTGTTGCATCAAGTGTATTTTGAATCTACTCGGGACCTACGGGATGTTACGAATGCGCATGCGCACAACAGGCTTAATGCAATAAAAAATACATTGATCCAATTTAATTTGGTGTCCAGCTGCCAGTTTAAATAAAAAATATAGGTTCAACCATTGAGATAATTTTGAAGATTTAGATTTATGAACAAATCAATAATTTTAGGCTGTTATAAAAAATCACATTAATCCTACAACAGCATTGTTTTATGTTTTTTCAGTGTGCCTGCAGTCCAGACCTTTGACCAATAAAAAACATTTGGAGCATCATGAGAGGAAAAATCCAGAGAAGAAAAACAAGGACTGTTAAGCAACTACAATCCTACATCAGACAGGAATGGGACAACATTCCTCTGGTCTCCTCACTTCCCAGACCTTTACAGACTGCTGTTAAAACAAGAGGAAATGCTACATAGTGGTGAACATGGACCCGTCCCTACTTTTTTGAGATATGTTGCATCGATTTATGAAATGTCTCAGTTTCAACATCTGATCTGATGTTTATGTTTCATTGTAAAAAATGAAAAATAAAGTGAGTTGATGAGATTTGAAAACAAATGCATTCTGTTTTGATTTACATTTTACAAAGCATCTCAACTTTGGATCTGTTCACAAATTCAGATGCATTTTACGAGTGCTTGCTGATCAGTCTGTTTGCCAATAGTGATGACCTGTAATTTGAAATGCCAGCAGAGTAAAACTACCTCTCTATGGCTTCTAGTTACTTCTATCACATCCTAACACTCCTGTCATCATCATCACATAACCTCAGCAATCTCAGAGCATGAACTGATGATCCAGTGATGAGTAAAACAAAAAGAATATAGTAAGTTAATCCTCTTATCACAAACACTGCTCACTGACTCATGATTCAAAGTATAATTCATCCTAGTAAGAGTAGCTTTTCCATCATTGCCCTGGGTTTGCTTTGGAAGAAAGTTCAACCACCATTAACTCAGGGCAGGTGGCTAATAACGGTGCACCTTCACAAGAGCAGCAGCTAACCTCTCCCTCTCTCTGTCGGTGTTCAAAAACTCAGAAAGTGGCAGCAGCAGCCACTCTCTGTCTGATGAGAGGAGCTGCAAGAGCCTTGTAACCATATGTGTAACTACTATAATGAGCAGGAGTCATACAAAAAAGAGCAGATTTGCAGCAAAAGCTGTGATTCTAAGGGAGAGCAATCACTGTAGTGATAGAGAAAGAAATTTAAAAAGCAGCAGTAAAGCTCTAAATGTCTAAAAAGTGGATCTGATTGTAAATGGACCAGTCTAAAAATAGCTCAGGCTCATATTTTATTGGTGGCTTAAAGCAGAATCATTTAGAAATTTGGTCTGGAGTGCTTCGACTCCTACCCCAGGCCTCTGCACTGTCAAAAGAAAGTGCTGCTCCCTCCCCTCATAGATGACATGCATTTGTTGTTAAAAAGGATGGTGGCGTCAGCAAAATCGATGTGAGGAGCCAAAGTACAACACCCACTGACAAGGAGAATGTGGAAATATGCCTCTGCTAGTGTCTACAGCCAGTTGTGGAGTATGAGTATGTGTAGTTAACAGTTATTATGATGTCTATAGCCTGTAGCTGAATTTTTACATCGAAGATGCTAATTTATTACATGCTAGCTGAGATAGGTCTGAGTTTCCAACCTTTAAAAGCTAGCTTGAACATTGATTTTTTTTTTTTTGTACCACAATCATTTAATTTATATTTAGGAAAAAATGATTGGCACGTCTCATTTGTTTGACAGATACAGTAGCTCAACAGGCAGAAGCTACGTTCCTGTCACCCAGAATGCTAGCTAGCAGCTGGCAGTCAAGCTTAGTGTTAGGTTAGTGTTAGGTTGATCAAAGTTCAGTAGAGACAGCGATTTCAAATATGGAGCCCGCCGCGGATTGGCTTCAAAAGAAGTTTGAGTCCGCCTATTGTTAGCAGACAGCTGATGTAATGTTGATACTGTACAGTGATGATTTATGACAGAGAGTCCTTGCATTGTGTTGTATTTTGAAAGAACCGGATACTCTATGCTTTCGACTTCCTGTTTGGAGCTTTCTGATCAGTGAGATCTGATGCAGTTTGGCAGCAGCTGGCGTGGAAATAGACCTGCAGCGTATCCACAGTGATTCAGGGACGCACCAGTGCCACACTGGAGCACAGAGAGTGGAACTGCTCTGATTGACTAGGGAGGGAGTTATTGGCTACGCGGTACAATTTGCTGGCAGATTGCAGCACAATGACTGTATGTGGAAATTGCAGGTGAGGTAACCAGTTTGCAAACATCCTGCTGCAGCATATAGGTCATTTCCACTAAGTGGTCCAGCTCAGGTCAGTGCGGTACGGCACGCATTTTTTTGCATTTCCATAGAGCAAAAGTTGGAAAGGGTCCCAAACAACCAACGTGTACCGTCCCACTTTCCGGCACCCTTCCGTAGGGGTGCCAATTTTACCTAACCGTACCAACAAGGTGGAGCTACACACACAACAATAAGGGCTGCACTGATGTCACGTCAGCGCGCAACTCAGCTGCTCATCTCATGCTTCAAACACGGAAGTCTGCGCTGTGAGAAGCGGGCGAAAACGAGAGAAAAATTGACTAATATCTGCCTAAATGAGATATATTTGGATATGACAGAGATCCAAACTGTTTCCTAGTCTATGGATATTGGTATCTGGCCACAAATCAAGTTTCAAGTTTATCTGGACCTGATTTTAAGAACACAAAGCAGAGCCCAAAGGCTCACATCAGCCTGATCCATCCGCGATGGATGAGAAACTAAATTAATGCTTACGTTTTGTGAATACGAAGCCTTACAACAGGTTATTCTCATCTGTAACTAGTTATTAATCTACTTACGTTAGTACTCAGTGAAAACATCGCTCTGTGGTTGTTGAACGGGCTCATAAAACTTCAGGCTGCGGACTATTTTAAAACGACATCAGCACACCCAGGATTTCTGACCTAATCTAGTTTGATTTTAACACCAGCTGAACTTTTACTTTATTTTTAATGTGGTGAATTCTCACAGTACAGCTCTAAACTTTCATATTTTGTCGTATAAACTGTTCTAGACTAGATATATTCACATATTAACGTAGCGTTACAAATCAAACCGTCTCTGTACACGTATTCATCAGCTGAGGATCTGTACTGACAGCGGTTAACATAATTAAAATGTAGTGATTTTTTTAAACGCACTTTCAGCTGAAATAAAGCTGTTCACTGCTTATTCCCAACTGATTTCTGTCACTCATCCTTTCTATAACTCTGCGGCCTAATCAGCAGACTCGCGCTGTCTGTGACTTCACATGCATGCTTTCACAGCCCCGCCCACCCAAGTGAGAGCACGGGTGTCTGTGGAAACGTAAATTATTTTGAGGTTTAGCGTACCAAACCATACCAAACTGAACTGAATCAAACCAGACCCCCTGATGGAAACTCAGTTATAGTGGACTTGGACTTGCGGCATACTCATTCATGAAGCTTTCATGAGTGCTTAAAAACTTGTCTAATATTCAATCTAGTCTTTCTTTAAGCTCTGTTACTCTGTTCTTCTTCCGTTTGCTTCATCAGTCACTGTCCTCTTCCATCTTTTAGCCTCAGCCATGAAATCATATGGCTCTTCCTAATGAGGAAGAAATGCCTTGAAAAGGACACTTACGCGTTCCAATGGAAGCAGTCCTTGAATGATCATGCACCCTGGAATCAACACTAGAACACATGCCCATCCTGGAATGGTCTTTTAAAGATCATTTTTCCCTCATTATGAGAAATTTATGATTGAAAAAACAACTGTTTCCTTCTCTTTGGTCCAGTTTGAAACTACGATTGAAAGGAGGAAAAAAAAATATTTTGTTGGCCAGGAGGGCCAATGTGTAGTGGCATTAAACAGGCTGCAATTGTTGGGATGGGCAAGGCAAATGTTCAGTTTTCAAGCGCACTTCTTCAGATTTATTAATAGAACAGCTCCCTCCCTGTGGGCCTCAAGAGAAGGACTTGAAGTACCTCAGGGTCTTGTTCACAAGAGAGGGGAAAGGGGCTGAAAGATTGACAGGTGGATCGGTGCAGCACCTGTGGTATTGCAGACATTGTATCGCACCGCTGCGGTGAAGAGGGAGCTGAGCTGGAAGACAAAACTCTCAGTTTAACAGTCTTCTTATCAACCCTTACGTATGGACTCTGAGTAATGACTGAAAGAATAAGATTGTGGGTTCAAGAGATCAAAATGAGATTCCTCAGGAGTGTGACTGGGCTCAGTCTTGTAGGCAGGGTGAGGAGCTCGGACATCCAGAAGGATCTGGGTGTAGAGCCACTGCTTTTTCATGTCGAAAGGAGCCAGTTGAGGTGGTTCAGTTATGTGATCAGGATGCCTCCTGGGCCCCTCCCTGGGGAGGTTTTCCTGGGATGACTAACTGGAAGGAGACCCCAGGGTAGACCCAGAACTTGCTGGAGGGATTATATATCTCATCTGGCCTGGGAATGCCTCAGAATCCCCCAGGAAGAGCGGGAAAATGTCGCTGGGGAGAGCGATGTCTGGGTTTACTTGCTTAGCCTGCTGCCACCAGGACCTGACCTTGGATAAGTGGAAGAAAAAGGAAGGATGGATGACAGGACAGCTCAGGGCCTGCAGTGATATAATGGGACCAAACTTATAAGTTTCATCAAAGACTCTTTCAACAATGTGCCTGGATCAACTGACAAAACTAAAGGAATCATTTCCTTCAGATAAAATCTGTTGTTCCTCACGTTCCTTTTTCTGAAATCCTAAGGTAAGTCAGCTGCTGAAATCTGGGAATTTGTGGTTGCATTTCACTACTATGCTTTTTAAAAAACATCAGAAATCAAACCAATTTCAGAAGTTAGAAAAAGCCTTGTTAATGAAGTGGACTGTTGACTTTGGCGTGCCCTCTCATTGATATCTGAACGGGGACTGTTACTGTAGTTAGGAGGATTGTGGTTAGTGGCTCATACCACTGCTGTTCATCCATAAAAGCACGTACATTCTGCATATGCAAACACTGAACCAGCTCACAAATGCAAAGAAACAGAGGCAGCACAGTCGGAGGAATGCCTGCTTGACTTTTTTGCATTGCTAATGTGTTCCAACTTTGTGTGGCTGATTGCACAGCTAATTCCTGGTAGAGGGGCCAGTGCGGGTCAGCGCACAGGGACCAAACCACAGTGAGTCACAGCGCTCGGTGTACTGGCCATGATCTGACTCACCCCCTCCTCAGCCGACTCTGCAACACTGTGCTCCCTCCTCCACATACATCCTCTTTGGAATACATTAGAACATCACACTGATAGGAAAACTCGAAGGACAATCGTTCTGGCACCTTATTGCACAAGTTCACTCACCGCTCAAAAGTTTCTCAAGTTTCCTGATGTCGATTCCAGTTAACTCTGATGATGTGAATTTAAGGATGTGGGTGGAAAGCAGTCGATAGCATTTGAATTGATCTCCAAAGTGTTTGTCTAAATGCATATGTATGGCGTTTGAAACATCCCAACATTTCTCAGCCGTCTCTCTGAACAAAGTGAAAAAAGCCTCCACTTCATCTACCACACAAAACACAGACTTCTGTTCTTACTGCCAATGTTCTTATTAGATTTCATCAATCTGTTCTCCCACAGTAAATCCACTGGTATCTCCACTTGTTGCGATGCACTGAGGGTAGTCAGAGTTATGTAATAACCCCCGCTGCCGCCCCCATAGCCCTTTACCCCTGACACTGTCAGTATAAAGGTCCAGATAATATGCCAAAGAAACATTAGAGTGATACATCAGACTCCCTCCTCTGTATGAGGGTTATTTTAAGAAGCTCTAAGCACTTTTCTGTTTGGCTCATCAAGGTGGTCTGAAAGATCAGAAACACTTAAGGTGAACAAATAGGTAAGTTAAAAGGTAACAGATTAGTAACTAACAGTAAGTTAAACAAGGGGAAAATAGTAACTAACTGCTAATTAAGCCTAACTAAAACTGACATAGTTAGTAACATGTTTCTAACTAACTAACCAGGTAATAAACGAGTACTTAACTGCTTACAGACTATTTGTTAACATGCAGATAGTAACTGAATACTCACTAAAATTTATCAGGTACTCAAAGGCTGCTAAAAACATCCAAACCTTTCCATGAGCTCTTCAAAATCTTGTTAAGTTATCAGAAAGTAATTCATCACTAAATCTTCCTTGTCATCATTATTGCAGTGTGGCAGTTCTCAATGGTGTTGTGTGCCCTCAACTTTGCCTGGAAGGCACGTCCCGTCCTCCAACCACCTTCCAATCAGGTGAAGTCATGAGCTTAATCTCTCATCCAATCACCAGTCAGCACGGTATCGTATTACCAAGATAACTATGCTAGTTTGCTAGCTTCAATATTCAGCATAAGTTTCTAAAGATTTTTGTCGACTGAAACTATGACTAAAAATGTTTTTCGACAGCCTTTATTTCCATGACAAAAAAAGACTAACAAAAATAGATCTGTGATGACCAAAACTGACAAAAATAAGTTAAGTTTTCATCAAGATGACTAAAACTAGACTACAATGTACTGTAGTTTTCGTCAGATATTTCTCCACTGTGGGTAAATCTGTCAATAAACAAAGCATCTGTAGCTATTCTGCCTCTCAGCTGTAGAAAGCAGGGACCCCAGGTTTGTCAGAGCACAGAGAACACACTACCATGATTTGGTACAAGATTTAGGCAAGAAAATAAATGCTTGGACTAAAATGTGAGGACTTTTTATGGACTAAAACTAGACTCACATGTTTTGGGTTTTGTAGACGAAAACTAAAAAGGATAGAAATTACTACAATTTGACTAAAACTATAATGCATTTCATTTAAAGACTAAAAAAAAACTAAAATTAAAAATAGCTTCCAAAATTAACACTGCCCTAAGGGCAGGATTAAAACAATCAAGCATACAAAACCAATCCAGTTGAACTTCTTTTGCAAATTTAGAGAGGTTAACTTATTTGTTGTGCTTCTAGAATGCTTAGAAACTTATTATAAAGAGGCTAGCCAACTTCTAGTGAGTTAAAGCAGGTGGTTCTCAAATGGTGTGGCAAGGCACACCGGTGTGCTTTCTGGTATGTCCTGGTTTGCCTGTTCAACTGAGTTTGATATTTACAATAATACAAAAACCCAAGATATTTTACATGTGTATTCAAAGGTATTTCTGATACTATAATATAGTTTGAAAACTCACAATATCACAAATAGAAATATAAAAAATGTAATAATTAATCAACAACTGTGAATAAGGCTGACACGGCTGAAATGTACTCTGAAAAATATACATTGTAGTGTGTATTCGTTAAAATCATGGTGCATGTCCAGGTGTGCATTGTGAATTTGAACTACCATGCATAATTACTACAATTAAACATAAATAGGTGATTTTGCATGGATTTAATTATAGTGTGCCTTGCCTGGTCTTAGGGGTGCCTTGAGCAAATAGAGCAAATACTGCTAAAATGTTAATGTCTTCCAGGCTGCTTGTACTCACTACATGCCAGGCAGCCTGTTGGTTGTGGATAACAGTAATCTTGTCCTTAAGTTAGCATATATTTACAAACTGATGCCTGATATAGAAGCTAGCAAGCAAGCTAGCATAGTTATCTGGGTGAGCGGCAAGCTCGCTCACTTGATACAGTGCTGACTGCTGATTGGATGAGAGGTGAAGCTCATGACTTCACCTGATTGGAAGGTGGTTTGAGGGCGGGACATGCCTTCCAGGCAGCAGCTGCTGCCGTGGAAGTGCATAAACACAAAAATGCTTTGCCAGCTTAGTTTTGTCAAAACTAATAGATCTGCTTAGAACGATTAATTTTCTGCCAACAAATTTAGCTCCAACACTTTGATGTTTTTTCATGTATCAGCTCACATAGTGCCGGGCATCCTGCCTACGTGCACAGCTGAGGGAGGAGAGAGGAGTGTTTATGGGCTTAAATGAAAAGGTGTGATGAAAAACGATGGTGGGGGTTTCCCCCACTTTTTTGTGTGGTTTATGAATTACCTGTTATTAACCTGTTATTTTGACAGCACAAGGAAAAAGCTCACCTCAGTCTAGTTTAGACAAGATGCATTCTGCACATGCTCCACAGCATGAATACTTATCTTAGCAGATGTCACGTTGTTGTCTGCCCTTGAATGTCGCCATGACCCAAATGCATTGTGCTCACTTTATTTATACCAAAAGTAAAGCTTTGCTTGTGTACAACATTTAGCAGCAAACTGTTTTCACTGTGTCATATAGATCCAGCTAGCCACTTGCTATCTTGCCAACAGGACGTGGCCCTTGACTTGTTGTAGCACATGAGGTGATGCTGCTGAAGACATTTCACTACAAACAGAGGCAGAGAGGGTTAACTATCTTTGGCTCTGATATTTAGTGTGTGGTTCCAATTTCAGTACTCATCCGCTGCTATAGTCAGAATGAAATGCTGTGTATAGGCTAGGTTTCAGTGTATAAGTGTTGCATATTCTCCTGCATTATTACCTCTGGGACTGCAATCAGCACAAACAAATAAAGATCAATACGTTTAAATTATGTTATCTTGCTTAAGTGATCAGAAATTAGTCTGTGTGGAATGACGTCTATTCGTTAAACCTAATTACAGACACCAGCCTCCTTTAGCTTTCCCGGTATCTCAGAGTGAAAACAAACTCCTTCCAGTAACCTGTTTAGTTTCAGATTAAAAAAAAAAAAGACATTTCAGCACTGCATATGAGTTTTATATGATGGATGGAGTCCACTGGAATATGAGAGAGCAGAAGACACGAGACAGAGCTCAAAGGAGCCCTTGTGAGGAGGCAATCGAGCAGAGAAATGCCATCTCATCATCCCGCTCTTTTATGAATGACAGTAAAACAAAGGACGGCTTCTCATCCTCCATATCAGCTCACCTTCCTCTTGTCTTTCTGTGCTGGAGGGAGCAGGGCCCTTGAGCGCTCTGCAATTTTCTGAAAGAGGAGCAAAAGAAGAGAGAGGGTCAAGAAGAGTCTTTGTATTCCTTATTAAAAAGGTCAACAGTCCTTTTTTCAGTTTGCCTCTCTATGCATCAGGTAGAAGAGGAAATACTTTTAACCTACTTCAAGAAAGAAAGTCATCAAAAATAATTCATAGGTTGAACCAATGCATGTGAGGAGTTATTATTTATGGGGATACCTTCTGCAGATCCCCATAGCGCTGCACGGACTCTGAGAGCTCAGTCTTTAGTCTGGTCAGGCGCAGGCGGTCTTGCTGTGCAACAAATCAAGATTAGCTTTAATTAGCTCAAATGCTGTTTAATCCACTGTTTATTCTGGTGAATGCCGGTGAATGAGGGAGGAAGGGGAGCATAAAATACCCGTGAAGAGCCGCTGATTATATCAGAGAGCTGCTTGATGAGCTGGCTTGTGCTGGTGATGACTTTGTTGGTTTGCTGTTGCATGGAGTGTCTGGGGAGAAAAGATTGGAAGACAGACAGAAGGGCCAGCAGAGAGAGGGAGAGAGAGGGAGAATGTTTACTGAATTATGAAAACACTTAAAATTTAAAGGCACTTCTAGCTATGATATTATAGTCTTACAAGGGTCGAGCTGGTGTATTTACACCTTATATGTTTGGCTTACACATGCTTTTTGAGGTTTATTTGCTAGAAAATGAGCTTCTTTCCTCTCTAATCTCTGTTCATATCCTCTTTTAGTCCAATTAATAATCATTTTTCATTAATCTAATATCTTAATGCACATCCCAAGTGACCATTTCCTGCTATCTGAACATATTTCAATACTCATATTAACACATTTAAACCACTTAGATTGTATCAGAATATATTTTGTATTCTAATTTTCTGTTATTGCACCTTTTCATGTTTTTGATGCTCTTCATGTCATTGATGTAGTGCTGTTGCTTGATTTAAAAAAATAATCAAGTTAATCACATCATTATCCTGTGATTAATAATGATTAATAACAGCTTTTAGTTTAAGTATACTTACATGTTTTAAGATTTTTAAAGGTTGCAATTTTCAAGTGTTTCATATTTACTCTTTTAATTCTATGTACAACACACTGAAAGTGCTGATCTGAGTCCTTATCGAAACCACTATCCATACTTTCTATAGTTTGGTGGAAAGACAAAATAAGGGCAAATATTTAAACTACAAGTGGTCTTAGCTGAGTAGTGCTTGAGTTAAAAAGCTGTGATTCAGTCTGTCACATCTATTGTATATACCTCTAATATAAACACATATGCACATTGTATATGATAAATATTTGTGTGGCATTTGAACACATAACATATAGAATACAGTTGTCTAATTTACTTAGGTTACTTGACTGGATCATATTTTCTGTCTTCAACTCGTAAAGTTTGCTAATTAACTTCTATTTTGTCAATTCCACCACAGATTTCTACACTGGATTTATACTGTTAACAAACACACATCCATCTGAAGAACCTTCCATAGACAGCGTTTGGGACAGGGCAGGGCCTTTGAAAACAAACTCGGAGTGTGATTGGATGAACGTTCTGTGTGTCACATCTTTACGAGCCAATCAGAGCAACAAAACGTGACATCAAAGCCGTTACCGAGGTGTAAACTCCATTCTACATAGCACAAACCATGGCGACTACAGACATTGTCATTTTTGAAAAGAAAACAATGCTGTTCTTTGTTCTTCTTGTAAAGAAATACTGTCAAGTTCTGATAAATCTAGCGCCATAGCAGCATCAACACTATTCTCTTCTGCCATAATTGCACCGGCCTCTTGTTGCTGCTTACATACATCACGACCCCGCAGCACCCAAAAGTACTGTCCCTCGACACTGATTGGTCCTGCCAATTTCTAACCGTGCCCAAACGGTTCAGACGGGAGCTTTGCAAGATGGATTTACCAGTACAGAAAAAATGGAATGGGCCGTATCCATCTGCTTTGCAAGGTTAAAATTTGCCAGCTTTTTAAAAATAAAATTGCTGTTAAGCAGACCTTGGATTGTCTCCTCCCTCTTCACTGCTGGCTGTGTCTGACCCTCCTCTCACCACTTCACCCCCAGGCAAGTAAACATCCACACTGGAGGACTATGGGAACAAGTTGTGGTCAAACTCAGTCATATGATTAAGTTGCGTTATTATTTTTTTAATGCATTAATCACAGGCGTTAACGTGTTAATGTTAGCCCTAAACAGAAGCCTTGTTTCTGGCTCTGAAAACCACTTTGAATTGCTGTATGTATGAATGGTGGTTCATCAATAAAGGTGTCTGGCCTTTATTTTTTTTGTATTAACCATAAACTGTGCACAACATTGCACAAAGCCCAAGTGACATCAGCCATTCGGTTACTGAAAACGGGCTTTTGATTCCAGTCTGCACACTGCCACAGTGAAAACACCAGTTGCTTCTCTTTTCATAACTTTATACATCCTTGCATCATCTTCCCTCCACTGACACAGACATCATTCTCCCTCTGCAATGATGAAGGATTTCCCTTTACTCCAGATGCACCTGGAGGAGGCCAGATTCACCAGTGTTTCCTCTTCTCAAGTCTTTTGACCAAAGACACAATACAATGCGTTTGGTAAAAAATAACCTTTTTTTGTCTCACTGTCTAACACTGAATCAGACAAAACTTTTCCTGCTTCACGCCACTTAGGATTATCAAAATTATTTACTTTTGTGAAATGCCAATATAATAAGAGAGATATTTTTTTGAGATTTTTTTTTTGTTTGTTTGTTTCTTCAAGTCAGAAGTTTACAGATACTAAGTTACTATGCCTTTAAGCAATTTTTGAAGGCCCAGATGATGATATCATGACTTTGGATTCTGATAGGTTCATTGACAACATGTAAGTTAATTGAAAGCACACCTGTGGATGCATTTTCAAACACGCTTCCTTGTGTGACATCATGGGAAAAATCCAAAGAAATCAGCCAAGATGTCTGGAAGAGAACTGTGAACCTCCACAAGTCTGGTTCATCCATAAGTACAATTACCAAATGCCTGAAGGTGCCACATTCATCTGTTCAAACAATTATACACAAGTATAAACACCACTGAAATGTCCAGTCATCAAACTGCTCAGGAAAAAGACAGGTTCTGTGTCCCAGAGATGAACGTGCTTTGGTGGGAAATGTGTGTATCAACCCTAGAAAAAAAGCTAAAGAGCTTGTGAAGATGCTGCTGGTAAAAGAGTGTCATTATCCACAGTGAAACAAGTCCTGTACTCACACAGGCTGAAGAATAGCCATTACTCCAAAAGCAAAATAAACTAGAAAAGCACTCAGAGAGCACAGACCTTAGCCATTAGCCCTATCTCCCACTAGTAAGGAATTCCTGGATCCGTCTCCATGTGCCCCCCATCACGGCATTCGCCGATTACTCCCTCCCCATTGGGGTGGAAACATGGTGAGGCAAAGCATTGGCTTTGCCACGGGTGGCATCAGATGCACCCATGGTCTCACTGGACGACTGGAAGTCATGGCAGAGGGTGAATATTCCTCTATTCCTCCCAGCATTGTGAGTATTCTCGCTACAATTCGCTGTCTTTCTCTCTGTTACGCTCCGACTCGTCTCCTCGGCCAGACGTGCGTCTTTCAAACTCTATAAACTCCAAAACATTGAAAATAAACACACCCAAAAACTGCTGCTCCAAAAACTGCTGCTTAGATTGAAGTTACTCATGCCCGCCATCTCCTGGTGTAAAGTGGTAACAGCGCAGACCTCCGCAATTAGCCCTATCTCCCAATAGTACAGAATCCTTAAAAAAAATTCCTGGATCCAGACGGTGATCTGGATCATTTCCAAAATCTAATCAGTTCTTCCTTATGCCATTTCTGACATTTCCTGATTATTTCATCAAAATCCGTCCACAACTTTTTGAGTTATGTTGCTAACAAACAAACAAACAAACGAACGAACCCACTTGATCACATAACCTCATTTGCAGAGGTAATAAGCTAGATTACAGTTTTCAAATGCACACAGGGACAAAGAGCTTAATTTTTGGAGACATTTCCCTGTGGTCTAGGGTTTGGTATTGTTTTTTTTTGTTTTTTTTTGTTTTTTTTTTCTTTTTTTTCAATTGCGGTGCTGAATCAATACTTTTTATACAGTGCCGGTGCCTAAATGGCACTGGAATTGTTATTTTTGAGAGGAAAAATTGTGTTTAAAGTCAGAGGGGGGATAAAAACTGCCTGGGTATCATAAATGATTTTCTGAAATGTCTTTACAAAGTGCCAGTCAAACATGGGATAAGAAAATGAAATGTGAATGTAGTTTTTTTGTCCACCACGTATAACTCTTGACGTGACACCAAGCTAAACCACATCAGTGAAGAAGGATTCTCAGTAAGGCATGCTCTTTTACTAAAATTTGTCTATATTAACATTTGATGAGAACTGCAAATAAAGGTATAAAAACATTCAATTTTTACTATGGTACAAAAGAACTGCATCTCTCATGCATATGAAATTAAACTACAAATAACACAAACAATATCCTTTAAAATATAATGGCAAATATCTCTATAATAACATAAAATACTCACAGCATTGTCCCCAGCGGTCTGGCTGAACCGGCTGCAACTGTCAACCAACTCCTCAAAAAACAAAGCCCGCCCACAAAAGCCAAGAAAGTCAGCCCCTCAAGTGACGACGCCACTAGGCAACACAGTGTAGTATAACTCATGAATCACACGTAGTATATTTCCTGCCTTCTACTGGGTGGCAAGGTATCAAAATGAAGTAGTGATATTTGTGTGGTTATTCGGTCTGCTGGTACCAGTACCATGTTGGTAGCAGTTTTACATACTCATCCCTGCTGTGGTCTGATGAAACTAAAATTGTATTGTTTTGCCATAATGACCATCATTGAATTTGGAGGGAAAAGGGGGACACTTGCCAGCCGGAGAACACCATCCCAACTGTGAAACATGGGGGTGGCAGCATCATGTTGTGGGGGTGTTTTGCTGCAGGAGGGACTGGTGCACTTAAAAAATAGATGGCATCATGAGGAAAGAACATTATATAGAAATATTGAAGCAGCATCTCAAGACATCAGCCAGGAAGTTAAAGCTTGGGTGCAAATGGGTCTTCCAAATGGACAATGACCCAAGCATATTGCCAAATTACAAAGTGGCTTAGGACTAAAAGTCAATGTTTCGGATTGGCCTTCACAAAGCCCTGATCTTAATCCTAGAGAAAACTGATGTGAAATGAGGTGAAGAGGCGTGTGCGAGCAAGGCTGACAAACCTGACCCAGTTAGACCAGTTCTGTCAGACGGAATGGGCCAAAATTCCTGAAAGCCCTTGTGAGAAGCTTCTGGAGGGATACCCAAAATGTTGGACCAAAGTCAGACAGTTTAAAGGCAATGCTACCGTATACTAAGGAAATGTATCTAAACTTTTCACCTTGAAGAACATAAAAAAACCTTTCTCTCTCATTATTCTGGTATTCAGCATAACAAACATACTTGGAATCTTACACAATCACATGTTTGTGAATGAATTACAACAAAGAAAACCTGAGCTAACCCTTTAAAGGCTGTGTGAGGCAGCCATAGCCTCGGTGTCTGAGATTACATATGACCAGCAGAGTGAGTATTAGCAGCTGTCTGATTCAGGTGGACGGTGTAACTCAGTCAAATCCTCTCTGCTCCTTCATGTTTTTCCTGGGAATCTCCACCAGGGTGAAAGGTTGAAGGTGCAGCCATCTTCATAACTCTGCAGCACGTTTTCCAGGAGTCTGGGTTAAGGCACTTATTAAATATCTACACTGTAAGGTCACCCTGGTCCTCCAATCTCCCCCCTACAGCAGCATGCCTCCCCAGAAGGCCAGCTCCTATCCTCCAGAGCTGACACTACAGCGGCCTGCTCCGCAGAGATAGAGAGCTACACAAACACACCTCTGCTGCTGCTGCATACGCTCCTCAAATATTGATCTACATGTAGCTGCTGGCAGGAGGAGCACACAGAGCACAGAGCACCACGGCTGGAAGGAGCATGTCACTATGATTCTGTGTCTGTTGTTGAAAAAAGTCAGAGTCACAGTAAAAAAAAAATAGCTAAAAAAACAGCCATCATATCAGAGCAGAGCAGGGCTAAAGACAGTCGAGGAGGCAGAGGCAGGCGGGGGGTGGGGGTAATTTTGCTACGAGAAATAAAGTTTTACTGTAAGGAAATAATTAAATTGGACAGCAGCCAGTCTCTCCTCGCCAAAGTCATAACAGATAGACACAGTGTCTACTGGTTGAAGGGGTTTTAAACTCATAATCTCAACAGGATTCAAGGCTTTAAACGCGCAGTATTTCAACTCTGGGACTAGCGGGCTCTCAATCAAAACAATAACAGAAGATAACACTGAGGGGGGCAGGGGATTCTGGGTAGTGTGTGCCTGAATGTGCTGAAATGGTTTAACACTAAAGTCAAGAATGATGCACACATCTCTTTTCGGATGTTTGTCATAAGGGCTGATAGTTGGCTGGATGCCTGAAGAGAGACACGCAATATGGGGAGAGAGGAGGAAGACATCCACCAAACAGGACCAGGACCAGGACCAGGACTTGATCCTTCACCCTGACGATGTGTACGCGGATCTACTCTACCAAAACCAGCACCCTAAGCTCACAGTTTTAATGTTAATATAAAAGTCTATTGAGGAACCGGCTTTGACCAGACCCCCAGGTAACAAAAGTTAAGGAATTCCCTGGTTTTAAAACTGTTGGAAATATTTCATGCAATGGAGGTACTCGTCGAACATGGAAAACCAATTATGCCACAAAAAATAAATTAATTAATTAAATTAAAAAATATATAAAAAAGCAAGCGGAAATTATAAAATTTAAAAAATGCATTAATGACATAAAAATAATAAAGACAGATAAAAACTCAAAGGATTACATTTAAAAAGAGAGAGAGAAATAAAGACCATATCCTAAGATCATAAAATATAACGTAGGAGTCAGGAGGTATAGAAAGTTATAATTATGGGATGAAAAGTAAAAATAATGAGATAAAAACGATGGGATAAAAAAAATCAAAATTATGAGATTAAAAATCTTAAAATAAGAAAAGAAGTCAGAATTATGGGATGCAGTTATAATGTCAGAGAAAAATTATATTATTTAATTTAATTTAACTTTATTTATAAAGCACATTTTAAACAACCAGGGTCGACCAAAATGCTTCATAGTATATAATGCAAAACATAAATAACAAAACATTCTAAAACCAGAATACTATAGAATTATAAAATCAATCAAAATAGAAAATCATAGATTAATTTCAAAATTTGAAACTTTTTTAGAGATTAGAGGTCAACATTTTGGGATAAAATGCCAAAATTATAAAAAAAGAGGTCAAAATTTTGATACAAAAAAAATTAAAGAAAAGAAATATGATTAAAATTATAAGATTAAAAATGAAAATTATATGAAATAAATTCAGAATTATGAGATATACTTTGTTGTTATTATTAAATGGAGAGTCAGTTATATAAAATTAAACAGCTGATTTAGAAATAAGTAATCATTACAAAGGCAATAAAAATCAAAAATATGAGACAGGAGTCAAAGTTCTGAAA
This sequence comes from Cheilinus undulatus, assembly GCF_018320785.1. NCBI lineage: Eukaryota > Metazoa > Chordata > Actinopteri > Labriformes > Labridae > Cheilinus > Cheilinus undulatus. The sequence continues at coordinate 6,874,502 of NC_054872.1, forward strand.
AAGAAAAAATGTATGAGATAAACGAGTTCAAAATATGAGTTAAACTATGAGAGTAAAACTAGAGTAAGAGATAAAACTTTAGAACAATGGGACAGTAAGTCAAATTTGTGAGATTTAAAACTGGATTTAGAGATACAAGTAAAATTATAAGTTTAAAATAAAGGTTAAGAGATTAAAATTCAAAATAATGGGATTAAAAACTTAATGGAGCAATAACAAGTCAAAATTATGAGGTTGACAACTATACTGAGAGATAAAATGTCAAATTTTATGTGATTAAAAACTATGTTGAGTGACAAAAAGTCAAAACTATGGGATAAAGTGTCAAATATGTAGAATTAAATCTAGATAAGGAGATAATAAGTCAAACTGATAAGATTAAAACAAGATCAAGACAAAAAAACTCAAATTTATGAGATCAAAAACTAGACTGAGAGATAAAAAGTCAAATTTATGAAATTAAAAACTAGTTTAGGTGATTAAAACTCTATTTTATGAGATTGAAAACTAGATTGAGAGATAAAAAAGTCAAATATAAGAGATTGAAAGCTAGATTAAGAGATAAATAGTCAAAATCATGAGATTGAAAGTTAGAATTACGAGCAAAAAACAAAATTATGAGATAAATATCAAATTTCTAATACAAGAATGTATGTCTATGAGACTGAATTTTTATCTTATGATTTACAAAGACCATTATTCTGAATTGTCAATCTCATTATTTTACTTTGTCTTTTTATTAAAACTAGTTATCCCATGATTATGACTGACAATATACTACATTCATTAACATTAATCTCATAATTCCAATTTAGGAATGGAATTTTTGTTTATATTTTTTTATTGTTTGTATTCATCTAAATTTCTTTATAATAAGTTTCTAAGTGGCAGAAATTTGCTTTCATTCAAACCCATGTACGTTTCAGTTTAAAAACTGCGTGCTGCACCTTTAAATAGACATAATGTTGCTTTTGTTGCTGCTATAAGAAGACAGTAATGTGTAGTTGTCAGTCTGTATGAATACACATGTCATGATTAATCTCTTGACTGTAGAATTAAATAGAAGTAGTGTATAATCCATATAATAAAGTTATATTTACTCGGCGAACTCCTCCTGGGGTGTGTACTGTACACACTCAAGTATTGATTAGTCTCTGATTATTCACTGCAGTACACTCTGCTCACAGACACACACTCATACATCTCAGACATAATATAGAAACACACACACACACCAGCAGACACACAAACACCTACCACAGTAAAATGAACAAGTGCTAAACCTCAGCCTGATGCGTCATCGTTTAACTGCATCACAACAGACGAGAAGGATTATTCTGGAATCACAGCCAGCTAATGCTCCATCATGTTAGCCACCAAAATTACACAGCAGAGCACAGGCTGAACGGCTGGCAGTCTGCATTAAAGAGCTGTAGGAATGATAAATAAAACTCAGCTGTGTTCACACTCTAAAACATATGGAGGGTTTCAGATGAGGAGCACCTTTAATGCATCAAACAGATTACACTAGTGTGTACAGCTGCCCTTAACAATGGCAGAGTCCATCTCACCAGTCATCTCTGAGTATGTCTCTGTGTTTGATTCCTTATGAAAATGTGTGGACATACCTTTTCTTTCACTCTATAATATGTAAGCCCTCAGACCATATGGTGAGTTAACACAGTAAACAGAGTCTGCTTTGACATCAAGCATGTGAGTGGGTGCAGCTACTGAACACCCACTGCTTTGTGAATCCCCCTGTGGAGAGTGGATACTTGAAAATCAGGAGCTCTTGTCTGCAGCACATGCTGCTTTTATGGTCTTATATTTTCCTCTTAATTGGACCATTATTTAAAGAACAAACATTATGCTTTACTTAGAAATAAATTAAACCAGAAAATATGAAATAAATTCATTTTAAGAACGTTCACCGTGATAAAAGATGAAGTAAGAAGTCTGTTTCCTTTCCCCTGTGGTTATATATAAACAGACTTCTCTTTGGCTGTTTTGTCTGGTTTTGAAAAGTTTTATGTTCTTCTAACTAGGACTGTAAAAAGATAACAATTTTCAATCCCCATTAATCTTGGGATTTCTGTTGTTAATCATGATTAATCACATGCATTGCATCCCATTTTAAAATGACACATTTTTGCAACTAAAACTGGTTTTGTGTCCTTTTCGATTACTGGCTTAACCTAAGGGTAATTGGCTTCCTGTTTGGATATAGACCTGCTTCTAAAGGGAGATCAAAGATTTCAATATGAACTTCACAACAGAAAAAGAAACTTGTCATTGACCATGAAGGAAATACAAGATGCAGTTGACTTTTGACCTTTCACTTATTTATAATTTCATATGTTTTGTGATCAAAATAGAAAGTTTTACTAAAACAACAATTTCTTTCCCCTAGCAACACCTGAGGGCTTGACTAATAACTGGAATAGCCATTCCAATCCCATAACGTTCCTTAGGGAATGTAAATGTTATTCAGTACTCCAGTAAATAGGACAGGCCATAGATACGAAGTCACAATAGAACAAAAAAAACCAGTCTGCTCAGCGCACTTTCTGAACGGATTTATCAATGAAAAGACACAAAGACGAGTCAGACTGAGAGTCAACTGTGGTCAGACTATAAACCTGTACGTTAACATGAACAGCCATCTGTTAGAAAGCTTAGTTTTATCAGACCAGCTGTTTGAATAAACAGAATAATTCCTCCTTCGGCACTACGAGGTCACAGACGTGAAACGGAGCTGTCCACGCCCTGCAGGTGCTGACTCTCCATCAGACACGTCAATATTTATCAGATATTATCATGCTGGTTTATCAGAGGCATTTCCTTTGGCTCTACAAAGAAATAATGGCTTCTTTTCTTTTGTTAATGTTTTTTTTATCTTCTGACAATAGTTTATAGCAGTTAGAACAGGAGGGAAGTGAGTTTTTTGTGACACTCACCTCTCAGAGTTAAGGTGAGCCTGGAAACAAGACGTAGATCAGATACAGAAGATAAGACCGTCTTACGTTACTGGTCTCAAACCTGGAGTCTGTCGTTTTATTTATGTCAGTTGAGTGCCGGTTGATGCCGGTTTGCAGGCTCCTTAGGCTGGCAGTGCTGGACTCCCTGCTCAGAAAATATGACCGTCTCAGGTTGCTATAGTTACTCCTAACGGAGTAACGCCTAATGGCTGCTGCGCATTAATTTGGAACAGTGTAATGATTTTTTGACCAGAACTACTTGTGAAGTTCGAACGATGTCCATATATCAGGAGTTAATAGACACCAATGGAATTTCCAGAGCCAATCAAAATCGATTATTCACTAAGGCCATGATATAAAGCCAAGTACCTCATACCACCAAACTTCAAAAATCTGGAAATATCCCTTTAACTATCTATTTCACACTGGCAGCCTATGTGAAGGCTGCTCATGTTGAATTTGAGAAAGACTTGAGAATTTTGAGATTCAAGGTCTTATCTCGTCCATTTTTTTTCATGAACCAGTCGCTAAAGACAGGTAAATGATAAACAGCCATATTTACCTTGTTATAGCAAATATGTACGTCCACATTGGTAGCTTGTGGTAAAAATCTGTTTCTTGACGACCCTGATGCCACAAGATAAATTCCATCCATTTATAATAGCTGTTCTCGGGCTTCCACTATTTATGAAGCTTTCTGTGTCTACACCGGCACAAATTCAAAATCACTTCCTGTTTGTGCTTTTCAAAGTATAGGCCCATTTTAGCATTTCTTTGGAAATCTCCCTTCGTTTGTACATAATGCTTTTATTTTGAAAAGCTCCGAGCATACTCCCATCAGGAGGATTATTGAGGTAAAACTGATAAAGAATGACAGGGCTTTGACAGCAGGGAGATAAAGCCAACAAACAAAAGTTGATTATGAGCCAGATCTACTAAGATCCCAATTTGTGTGTGCTAATTTGCGTGCGCAATCTAGAATTTTGCGTTTGGGGTTGAACCGCGGTTTGCAGGTGATTTACTAAGAGTGACTGCGTAAATGACAAGAGGTGCAAACATGTTGGAGACACACCTGTTTAAATGAGGGTTTTGCATTTTTCATGGTTTGCAGCATGCCGAGTTTGGAGAGCCGAACACGCGAAATGAAATTCAACCCTGCAGAATTAGAGGTGTTGGTGGATGAAGCAAATAAACACTTAAATGAGCCACAGCAAAGAAGCCCTGTTTGGTCTCATTTAAGGAGTCCTGAATGCGTGGAAATCTAATAAACCTTGGAAAGGGTACGCTGGAATGACCAAGATGCAAAAAAATATAAACTTGCAAAGAGTTTTGTCATTGCAGGTATTGCTTGAGTCCTTTTCGTGGCTGGCTCCAAATCCACTCTCAGTTCCTCCTACAGCTCCAAAATGGCAAGAATGGATAGGTGATATGTTTTACTGACTGTTTCCTCATTCATTCTAAAAATGTTCACACATTATATATATATATATAAATATATATATATATATATATATATTTTTTTTTTTTACTCTTACCAGTGGTCTAAATGAATATGAGGACTATTTAACATGTTGGCACCAAGACACTTTATGTTAAACAAATAATTACTGCTTTAACCCTAGACCCAAAAGTGAACATGAGTGTTATGGTTTACAGTCAGCTTTGAGTTGTAAGTAAACAGCCTAAAAACATGTCTTCACCACATGTCCACTGCAGCATTTTTGTCAAAAGGCATCACATTTTTTCCAGCAGAAGTTCAGCTGAACAGCCAGTTTCACCTTTCTGCCAGAACCCTCATACTTGGCACCCCGCTGCATCACCCGGCCACGCTGTTTGCACATTTTTGGCCCTGGAGAGCTTCAGGATTAGCGTCCCTCTCACTGAGCTGCTAACTCCCTGCTGGCTCCCCACCCACATGAATACCACAGAATTAATCCTTCACTGATACAGCTCTATGAGACTTCTCCATTTGTGTTAGACATTATTCATCAGATTCAGGCAGCGGCTATTTTCTCCTCATGTTACCCTCTGGGTGGGATGAATGCATGTCAAGAATCCTGCTAATTAATCAAAGGCTTTAAGTCGAACAAATGTAAGTTAATTGACAACCATTCTGAGTTTACTGCATGCTGATCTCTCTTTACAAATTCTTCCTTAACTTTAGTTTGAGTATGTTAAGTCTGCTGGTTTCCATTTGGCGTAAATTTGTAGTCAGAGCCTCATTGACCAATTATGTGTCAGCACGATTTGGTGTATTCAGGTGAAAAAGTCAGTTTGGAGAGCTTCAACAGGCAGGAGGCATTCTGCTCTTTGACAGCTCCCTGTGGTATTCTGAGGATGTTTTATTTGTCTCGGTAAACAGACATCTGAACAAAAACTGCTGCTAAAAATCCAATATAAATCAAACATTTTAAGTTAAACCACAAATCAGCTGGATGCCGTGTCACAAAAGCAAATAAGCATTTAGATTCCCTGACAGTCTGAAGTGCACCCGAAGTCATCGATCCAACCTTCAGTTGAAAAACAAACATTTTAAAAGTTGTTTTTTGTCCTCTTGATGCCAGGCCTTAACCAGACAGAAAGACTGTTTCATATATTCCTTGCATGGATTTAGTTCCCATTCATCTGGGAAACCTCTCATACAAAGCATTTGGGATGGCAGAAGTTTTAAAAAATACTCGGAAGGTAATAGGACAAATGTTTGGTGTGTTACATTCATGACAGCCAATCAGATTGACGGTACAAATTGAGATAGTAGACTTTTGAAATTCCTGTAGTTTATGTCAAGCAGAGACGTCGGTGGCTGAAGTGCACGTTAAGGCAGGTCGAGAGGAGAGTGCAAACATCTTCTCCTTAATGTAAAGCTTTCAGTGCTGTTCTTTGGTCTTTATTTAATATAGAAATGTGCTCTAGTTTTGACGACACTGTAGCTACATCAGAACTAAGCGCTACACTGGTGGCAGCCATTGCTATCGGCACGCAATACAACTAAAGCCCTTCTGTAGCTACCACCTTGTTTTGCTCAAATGCCGCTGATGGTCCGGTCCTTTTTTTTTTTTTAAAGATTTATTTTTGGCCTTTTTGCCTTTATTTGATAGGACAGTGAATAGAGTTGGAAACAGGGGAGAGAGCGGGGAGAGACATGCAGGAAATAGTGCCACGGGCCGGATTCGAACCTGGGTCGCCTGCGTATGTGGCATGCGCCTTAACCACTCGACTACCGGCGTGCCGCCATGGTCTGGTCCTTTTACAGACTGGGCAGACTGGAGCTTTGCAAGATGGATCCGCCACATGACAGACATAGAACCTGTCCTCTGCTTTGCAAGGTCACTGGGGCCGGACAAAGCTTACCAAGTACAGATTTGCATCATGATTGTGTTACTATGTAAAAAAATATTTCCCGAAAACGTGTATGTCAGGCCCACTACAGTTCACAGAGGACACAGGGCCCAGTGTGCTGCAACCCAGGGCTGGGGGTGCAGAGTCAAGCAGTTTTCAGGCTGTTGGGACATCCACAGCAAAAGCAGCAGCTCATGGCAGCCCTGCTACCCACCCAGGCAGAACAATAGACAAGTGGTTCCCAACCTTCTCCTCCCTGGAGTCCTCTCTACTTGTATCTAAGAAAAGCAGACCCCCCTTCTTGTATGTAACCTGCAATTTCAACATACAACGGCTGTACCGCGTTCAGCCGACAAATCATACCGCGGAGCAAACCGCTCCCTGTCTAGTTAATCAGAGCAGTTCCACTGCCCATGCTTGAGTCCAGCATAGACCAGTGGTTCTCAACTGGTCAGGCCTTAGGACCCACCAGTCTGTCATATAACAGATCATGACCCAAGTTTCCAAAAAATGTTCAACAATGGATGTGTAGTGAATTGAATATGTTGCCATTTGGAGCTAACCTGGCATGTCAGATGGATTTGTTTCAGACACCCATCTGGGAAAGCATGCATAGACAGCGTTTGAGAAAGGGCAGAGCCTTTGAAAAAAAAGCTCGGAGGGTGACTGGATGGACGTTATGCCTGTCACATCTTTACGAGCCAATCAGAGCAACTAAACAGGTGACGTCATAGCCACTACCGAAGGAGTAAACTCCAGAGATAACTGCATAACGCAAACAATGGTGACTGAAGACATGTCAGTGCACAACTTTTGTAGTTTTTGAAAAGAAAAAAACTCAATGCTGTGTTTTGTTCTTCTTTTAACAAAGAAATGTCGTCAAGTTCTGATAAAACTGGCGCTTTAGCAGCATCCACGCTATGGTCTTCTGCCATATTTGCACCGACCTCTCTGTTGCTGCTTGCTTACATCATGACTCCACCACGCCTGAAAGTACTGCCCCTCATCGCTGATTGGTCCTGTCACTTTCTAACTGGGCCCAAACTGTTCACATTGGAGCTTTGCAAGATGGATTTGCCAGTAAGAAACATGGGAACGGGTGTTTCCATGTGCTTTGCAAGAGTAATCTGGAGCATGATTGGACCAAAACACACATATAAAAAAGAAAAGGGACAAAACTGACAAATTTTATACCCTCTTTCCCCATCATTACTTCATTGTCATGGGAAAAGTAGCCATGTATTGCAGGAAGAGGAGATACATTTTTTGAAATATTGATCCAACACTTAAATCTATCCAATTTCACAGTAAAACAGGGTAAAATAAAAGGTATCGATGCATGTCTAGTTAGGATTTTAGGACTTTTGCCACCATTTTTTTTTCAGACACCTAGTCGTGACCCACTGAAAACTGCTCTGCGACCCAGTTTTGGGTCCTGACCCACCAGTTGAGAACAACTGCTATAGACCCTTGGTTCCCAACCTGGGGTCCCCCTTGGGGGGTGGCAGAGATTTCAGGGGGTCATGATTGCCTGTCTGCTCTGAGGTTGTTAAAATTAACTACCTAAAGTCATGATAAAACCCATTTAAAAGGTTCATACCAAGGTCTTTTGCTAACAAAACTTGTGGTTTGTGGTATTGTGTTTGGCTTTAAACAATGAAAACAATTCAAATGTATGTTTATTATGTTTACATGCCTTACTTCAACCTCAATTTTTGGCCTAACAGCTTAAAAGTTATAACCTTGCGCCCATTTCCTTGTTTTCACTGGCGAATCCATCTTGCATAGCTCCCACCGGAAATGTTTGGGCTCGGTTAGAAAGTGACAGGACCAATGAGCGTCGATGGGCAATACTTTTGGGTGCGGCGGAGTCATGATGTAAGCAAGAGGCAACAAAAGACTGATGCAGTCATGGAGGAAGAGATTAGCGTGGATGCTGCTAAAACGCCAGTTTTATCAGAACTTGACGACATTTCTTCGTTAAAAGAAGAACAAAGAACAGCAGTGGGTCGTTTTCTTTTCAAAAATGACAAAAGTCAAGTACTTGCATGTCTATAGTTGCCATGTTTCGTGTTATTCCTCAGTTACCCGTGCAGCTTGAAAGCGGCTATGTCATGTGTTTTGTTGTTTGATTGGCCCGTAGAGATGTGACAGACAGAATTTTCATCCAATCACACTCTGAGTTTTTTCAAAGCCTCTGCCTTTTCCAGAACGTTTTGTATTGAAGCTTTCCCAGATGGATGTGTGAAACAAATCCATCTGGTGTGTCAGGTTATGAAAGTCAGCTAAATGTGAAAGAAGGAGCTTGTAAAAAAAGTCCTTGGTGATAGGCTTTCTGTAGCCTGCATTGATGTCAAAGTCTGATTACAGCCAGATATTGAGATTTATATCCTAGAGCTCGTACTTCTCTGGTAAACTGCTGTAGAATTTCTCTTTGTTCTTGATCTGTAAATAGAGAAATCTATGTGCCATTATGGTCTGTGGTTCTTTTTTCAAAAATATCACATGTAGGTATTCCTAGGACATGGATCCTGTATCATTCTTTCCACTCATTTCAAAATCTGTCAGTGTTAAATATAAATCAAGTCAAACAGGTTTCTTTAACATGACTGGGAGGATTTTCTCTATTTGACGGAAATAATCTGACAGGTAAAACTTTCAGCAGGTTGAAGGGAATCCTTAAAAACTTTGAGTCTAAAAATACAATCTGAGCTGTGCTTCAGTGCTGATGAGCTCTGATAGATCATCTGTGAGTCATTGGAAGCCCCAACCCACCACCGACACACTGTTACCAAACAATCAGAGCTCGCCCACAACAGAGGACCCCGGAGAAGACCTCTGCAGTATCTGTGCACGGTGATACATCTGCTCATCACACTCTACCCCCACAACAAGCTGTAGAGCCAGGCGGCCAGAAACAGCATGCAAAAGATTGGAATTGCTCACACTGTGAATTTCAATCAGGCACCTCTGTTGTGTGTTTCTGCCGCCTGCTCTGTGCTTGGTATTCCTTTGAGGCCTGGTCGGCCACGGTGAGGAGAACTGAGGAGTCTGGGAGCAGCTGGCTGCAGGAGGAGGTGTGAAGGATGGAGGGGAGACAAGGTGGCTGTGGGGAGTGCTGTCCTCCGAGCGCAATCATAGTTTCAGGGCTTTAGGGGATAGAGTAGTGCTTACACTGGGCTCTGATAGGGATTAAACCCCCAAACTGGAGTTCTTCATACTCTCTGCTGACCTCTCACTCACTCAGATGACAATGCAGAACATTTGTGAAACTCAGCACAGACTTATGTCCATAATACAGCAGCACTTCACATTGACACCTCATCTAAAACGGCCTATAGTGAGGGTGACTTTGCTATAGGGCCACAACATTCAGTCTGCAGGAATTGTTGAGATGCTGCCATAAGTCAAATTTTTTATTTGTTTGATATTCTTAGTTTGACTGATTGTTTACTACTTTACTTCTCTCTGTGCTCATTGCTGCGTGATGTGATCACAGGATCTGCTGCCATCACCGGAGGCCAGATTCAACAAGATGACACCCTTCTATTAATAAAGTTTTTGTAACTTATGTTTAACTCTTTCCTTCTAGAGAACCCACAACAAAACAACAACAACCAACAATGTAACTTATCCACTTCTTAATCACAAGAGCAAATCAGCAAAGAAGAATAACTCACAAAAATCACTGCAACTTATTCATTAAAAGACCTGCACATCTGTATAGCCCAGTGATAATCAATGCATGGCTCTGGAGCCACATGTGGCTTTTATGTTATGATTTGTGGCTCTTTGATGTCACTATTTGAAATATTATCCCCCCAGAAAACCTTTATAAAGGGAAACTATGGCCTCAGAAATTATTCATTGCAAGTCACATTAATCATTTTGAATCCCCACATTTATGCAGTTGGCTTTAATGTTCAACCTTTATTTTTTGTCTGTACATTTCCATTGCCCTTATTTGCAATTTTTTGTTTTTTATTCAATGTTTTTGTTACTTTTAATCCAGTTTTACTGCTTTAAGCCCACCTTCGCCACCTCTTGTTGCCCATTTTTACTACTTCCATCCCATTTTTGCCACAAATAGTTGACTTTCTTAACCTGCTTTTTGCTATTGGCAATTTTCCCTTTTTGCCATTTTTTTTTGCCACTTTTTGTCCATTTAAGCCTTGTTTTGCCATTACATACCACTTTTTTCAGCATTCTTGCCACTCTTTGCTGCATTTTGACCATTTGCCCCACATTTTTGCCCATTTTGCCCATTTTTTGCCCATCTGTTACTTTTGCACTCACTTTTTGCCATGTTTGTACTGCTTTTTGACCATTTGACCCACATTTTTGCCCATTTTACTCACTTTAACACTAATTTTTTGCCATGTTTTTGCTGTTTTTTGACTATTTTTCTCAAATTTTTGCCCATTTTTGTTATTTTTATACGCATTTTTGCTGCTTTTTGACAATTTTTCCCCCTTTTCTGCCACTTTTCGCCCATTGTTGCCATTTTTTGCCACTTTAGTCCATTTAAGCTGACTTTTGCCACATAATGCCAATGTTTTCAGCATTCTTGCCACTGTGCTTTGATCATTTGCCCTGCATTTTTGACCATTTTAGTCATTTTTACACTCAATTTTTGTTATGTTTTTGCTGCTTTTTGACATATTTTCCCACTTTTTTGCCCATTTTAGTCACTTTTATGCCAATTTTTTTCCATATTATTGCTGTTTTTTGGGCATTTTTTGCCACCTGTAACTCATTTTTTGGGAGATTCTCACCCATTTTTGCCACTCACTGCCCTATTCTGCCACTTTTTCTCCTGCTTTTCTACCCTTCTCCTCAACTTTTTGCCATTTTATGCCTACTATGCCCCTTTTAATATATATATATATATATATATATATATATATATATATATATATATATTATGATTTTATTAAATTATTATTATTTTTATAGCCACTTTAATCCATTTTTGCCACTTTTCATTGTGGCTTTTGCAGAGGCATTTTTCAACATTTTGGCTCTTTGGTGGAGCAGGGTTGAGTAACGCTGGTATCCATTGCAGCTTTGCATGCACTATCTATGCCTTTCTGTTCTATTTTTTATGCATTCTTTTCTTTATCGATCTATTTGATTTCTGCTGTTTTTAATGTCTTTTCCTATTTTTCCCCTTCCCTTTTTATTTTGTTTTTGCAAGGAACACCAATGGATGTAAAAATGTTCCTGGCAATAAAGACTACGTCTGATTCTGATTCAAATAGCACTCAGTAGTGAGAGTTTTCTGAGTTGGCAGTGCTGGTCTATAACCAATCTATGGCCTCTTCACTGCATGTCATTCTCTGTTCTCTTTCTCTGATTTTCAATACTATCCACTCTCCTGTCCTCTCTAATTAAAGGCATCAAGGCCATTAAATGAATCTCAAAAAGGGACCCGATGACAGCCCTGTTGTTCTGTTGTTGCTGTTTTTGTGATCAGGTGACTGATCATAAATATGTTTAAAGTTTTTGCAAACTCACACAGTCCTCTGCAGTGTTTCCCTCCAATAGTCCTGCCATTTTCAGAAGTGTTCTTCGTCTTGTTTTACTGGTCTTGCTTGAACTGTTAGCTAGGCTACTTAGCATCCACGATCACCAAAGATACTCCAAAGTTTGGTCTGTATTGATAGACTTCCAAAGAATGTTCTGACAAATAGAAGCAGTGAACACAGAGTCCTGACAGCTCTGTGTCTGTATGTGTCTGTACATACTCAATGTAGAGCACATATGAACCTTCAAATACCAACTCACATTGTAAAAAACATCCTTTTCATTGAGTTCGGCACCTTGGCACCAAGATTCAAATTCCATCATTGCCTTATCTGAACTTTTTTAACAAGAGAAAACACTTCGTCAAACTAGTTTAATGTGTTTGAAGTTTCATGAGTGGAACGTCCTCCAAAATATCTACAGAAGTACTCTCCTTGCTTACTTAAAATGTCCCCAAAAATATTTATCTGTTAGAGGAAAATAGAGCTTAGAGAGAAGCCTAAATCCTGTCTTCTCTTATCAAACCATGGCGTGAAGTGAAGAGGTTTAAATTCTCTAGCTCAAGTTTTGCAAAGTTACAGAATTTGTTCAACCAAACTTTTCATACCTTGTCAACATCGAAGGGCAGTTCATAAACTTTTCTGTGCAGAGAAATTAAAGTACCGAATGAAGAATTACATAATGTTGTATTGTTGCATTAATGCATCAATATTTCAGGTATTCTTAAAGTCACAGACAAGCTTTGGAAGAAGTTGGAAAAAATATGACAGTTTTGCTAGAATTAGAGTGCATTCCCACGACCATGGGGCTGCTAGAGAGCTCAGTGGTTTAGATCATTGACTTTCTAACTTAAGAGTGGGGTTCAAATCTTTTGAAGGCACAATGAGGATCCAGTGTGGGTCCTTAACGCCATGAACACTTGTCTCAGATGTGCTGTATGTTGCTTTGAAAGAAAGCATCTGCTAAACAACGTAAATGAAAACCCTGATCTAAGCTGTTTAAAAGCAGTCTTCTTGACTTCACAGTGTTACCATAAAATAAAAAAAGACTGATATTTTCTCAAGTTATTTTGTTCCATGATGTGAGCAGCAAGTCTGCTTACATGAACAGCTAAGTCAAGCTATGGCTGTATCTCAATAAGGAAACTTGGACTACTGTCCTTGTCTTTGGGGTGCTGCAGGATCCCACAGATTGGACAGTCAATACTGGGGTGAGGCAGGGGCCCAGTTTTAGGTATCCCTGCCTATACAGGTACTCTAGTCCTGTATGGACTGGATAATGGGGTGGCTAACAGGTGCAGTAAACTGTGGGATGCTGTTTGGCCATGCCCAAATTAAATCACCAATCTGGACTTTGCTGATGATGCTGTGAACCTTGCAGAGACTGCTTGCTTGAACAAAGATGCTGAACCTCTGGGACTGTGTGTCTCTGGAGCAACAAGGGTCCAAGCATTCAGGGATGCCTTGGATGCTGCCATCAGACCTGTGTCTGTGAATGGTACGAGTGTGCAAATTGTGCAGCAGTTCATATCTTGGCAGCAAAATCCAACTGCAGATGACCTGGTATATGTAATGGGTTCACTGGGCAAGGTGTGGTCCTCCTTGTCTTACTCTACTCTTGTGAGGCCTGGATGCTGACTGAAGGCCAGAGACACCGGCTGGACACCTTCTGTAACCAATGCCCTCGGTAGAAGTGGCAGCACCATTTGTCTAATACTGATGTGCTCAGGAGAGCAGGACGGGACGGGAAGGGTCAGCTGGCACTAGCTGCGCAACTATGGGCACCTAGGGCACTTTCCTGGGCCTGGAACTAACCAGGCCAAGGGTGATGTGCAATTTCTTCTTTAAGCACACTCATGATCATGTGCAATATATCAGCACACTTGCACTTTAGCGCTACAGACCTTTACCGTTTGCCTTATGCACTTTGACTGCAAACGTCACTTTATTCCTGGTCTGTCTTAAGCTAAGGTCATGCAGCAACCTACTGTATCATATATCTGGGTCTTTGTATTTTCTTGTACTGTCTATGTTGTCTGATTTTGGTGCTGTCTGTTTTTTATGTAGATTTTTAATGGACTCTTTGTTGTATATACCATCAACCTGCCAGGGACTACAGATGGAAATTAGCCTATGGCTACAATCTGGCACATTTATATGTCCATGTTCATTAACTCATTGAGTGCTATTGACGTATATATACGTCAAAGTGTTTTTTTGGCAGCTGGCACAAGAGGGTGCTCTCAAGCTCCCTGTGAGTAAATTTGGGGCTTCTGGGATATGTAGTCAGAACACTACAGTCGCGAGAAACTAAACTTTTGCCTGAGAAATTGCTTACTTACTGAAACCGACACTGAACTTAACGACAGCCAATCCAGGGATCGGCCAGTAGGATATGGGGCGTTAGCCTGGAGCAGGCCTGGAAGATGGCCATCAAAAGGCCGGAGCAGTACAGGACCAAGATGAAGGCAGTGAAGTGTCAAACCAGCATATGCTTTTCAACCTAATTCATTATTCATAAAACGCACACAGTAGTTCACTGCTAAACTGTATAAAGAGAGTATAATTTTTGTTCAAAGTACCCTGGATTTAAAAAAAAAAAAAGCTTGAAAGCAACAGAGATGGGCAGAGCACAGTGGTCCATCACTACTTGGCTTGGACAGAATCTGCAAGAAATGATGGTTTGTTGAATTTCATCTCAGTGAATTCTGAGGAAAGGATGATTATTTAAATGTATACCATCTTTAGATCACTCATCCTGTAGCTCACACATCTGCTCAACCTCTACCTAAAGGGAAAAAGTGGCCAAGCCTTCTTACAACGATGTTTTGTGGGACATCCTGCCTAAACCTACAGAGTAACTAAGTCATGACATCCAAAGTGCACCAACGTGAAGTCATCAGAGGAATCAAGAACAATAACATTACTTTATCAGACTCTGTGATCATCTTACTGCACAGAAAAGAAATCTGATCAGAGATAAAAATGCTTCGGCTCACAAAAAGGCAAGCATGGTGCATAAAACAGAGTGATGTCAGTGGGTGAGGAGATATTCGAAATCATCAGAAAAGCCTCAGTTCTGCCTTATAGTGAAATAATGTTTAGACTGCCATTGACTGGTGAGTTTTAGCGGGGGAGATTGGCTCTGCATGAGAAGAATCGTGTAAAATAACTCACAGAGGAGTATTGATTTTAAGGCAGCACTTCACTGTATATGCTCAATACAGTAGTAGTGTATGCTGGCTGGACCTGCTGCTGTGCTGGGGCTTGAAGAGGATGCCGTGCCTCAGAGAAATTATTAGAGAAAATGAGATTAGAGAAATGCCGTTCTTTATGAAAGGAAAACTGTTCAGGCAAAATATCAATTACACCTCTATAAAAGTCAAATCAGTTAAGCAGATCTGCTTTTGCAAAAATGGTCAACAAGTTGCTTCAAAGCTGTTTTAGTGGGAAAAATGCCTTATAAACATGTTGAGCACAGATCTAGGGTCCTGTTCCAGTGATTCAAAGCAAGCAGTTTATATCTCACAGCTCTGAGTGATTTTTGCAGCACGTCTGTCTGCATTTCACTGGTTATTCAACACACAATCTGGGCGCTAAGTGGGGCACAGGGTGCAAAGAGGGCAGATGAAGTCACACGATTATACATAGTTATATAGGCCGCTGTTTACAAGGTGGGTTCTATTGTTCAGGCTTCAGCGGGAATCATGAAAACTCCCTTTTCATTGTGCCACTAAACACACAAAACACACACACAGGCTAATGTATAAAACATGTTGATGCTTGGATTGAAGCAACATCCACTGAAGCATTTCCACATCTGAAATGTTGGTTCCTCTCCAAAAATGAGAGATGCTGTGCACATGTAAGTGCAAGCTACAACAGAAAAACCCTAAAGAATTTTAAAAGGAAAGTTCACATCAGCGCGGATGTGCATGATAGAAAGTTTAGAGTCAGTTTTTGTCCATCAAGGGCCTGAATGAATCTTTTCACTCCCTGATTCATATTTATTTTCTTTCATTTTTTTTTTTTTTTTTTTGCATACTTGACACACTGAAATGTTTGTATTCATCAGATCAATAATATTGGACAAAGATAACCTGAGTAAAAATCTGTTTTTAATTGATTATTTCATTTACAAAGGGAAAAAAACATCCAAACCTACCTGCCCTGTGTGAAGAAGTCATTACCCCCTAAACTTAGTAACTTGTTTTTCCACCCTTGGTGGCAACAGCTGGTGATGACTCTTTCACATTTCTGTAGAGCAGTGGATTTCAACTTTGGGGTTGGGACCCCCATGGGGGATTTGTGCTGAATTTTAACCTGTTTTTAACACTTTTCCCACCATTTTTTCCAATTGTAACACATTTTTGCCACTTAAAACTCATTTTTTTCCATTTCAAACCCTTTCCAACATTTTTTCTGCCTGTTTTTGACACTTCTAAACCAACTCTTGCTACCTTACACCTCTTGTTGCTTCTGTTGACCCATTATTGCCTCTATTAACCACTTTCCACCAGATGTTATGCCCATTTTAACCACATTTCATTATTTGATATGCTCATTTTTCCAGTTTAACCATTTTCTGACAATTTATGCCCATTTTTCTCTTAGTTAACCCTTTTTGCCAGTTTTTATCAATCATTCATCCCATGTCACCAAATTTTCAACCCATTTTTGCCAATTTAAAGTCTTTTTGGCCACTTTTTAATTCCCCTTACCACAATGTATGCCTGTTTTTGCCAATTTAACAAATTTTGGCCACTTTTTGCTCATTTTTTGCCACTTCTAACCAATTTCTGCTACTTTTAAACTCCAGTTTCACCACCTTTTTCACCATTTTTCTCTCCCCTTTATCCTCCCCTTAAGGGGGGCCTTGTCTGCACATGACTGCAACCACCTTCAGGTACAGTGGGGGTCCCCAGTCTCTTGCACCTTTATTTTTGGGGTCCTGGGCTGAAAAGGTTGAGAACCACTTTTTGAATTCAGCCACAGTGGAGGGTTTTCCAGCATGAACAGCCTGTTTAAGGTCAAGCCACAGCATCTCTATCAGATCTAAGTCCAGACTTTGACTTGGCCACTCCTAAATATTCATCTAGTTTTTCAAGCTTTATTTTTTAAGACAGGTGGACTTGCTGATGTGTTTGGGATCATTGTCCTGCTGCAAAACCCAAATGCACTTGAGGTCACTGTCGCACTGCCACCACCATGTTTGACTGTTGGCATGATGTTTTTTTAATGAAATACTGTTAGTTTTATTCCACATGTAACAGGATGCTCACCCTCCAGAAAAGTTCAACTTTGTGAATGTGAGACGAGCCTTCGTGTTCTTTTTTGTCAGCAGTGGTTTTGGCCCTGGGACTCCCCCCTGGATGTCATTCTTGCCCAATCTCTTTCTTTAAACACTGACCTTAACTGAGTCAAGTGAGGCCTGCAGGTCTTTAGATGTTGTTCTGGGTTCTTTTGTTATCTCCTGCATAAGTCAACCATGCGCTCTTAGAGTCATTTCTCAGGCCGACTATTCCTGGGAAGGTGCATCCCTGATCCAAGTTTTCTCTATTTGTGTGTAATGGCTCTCACTGTGGTTTGCAAAGCCCTGGGAATGGCTTTGTAGGGTTTTCCAGACTGATAGATGTCACTGACTTTGTTTCTCATCTGACTTTTTGTAGTTGGCGCCATGATGTGCTGGTTTTTGAGATCTTTTAGCCTACTTCACTTTGTCAGACTGGTTCTGTTTAAGTGATTTCTGGATTCTACAGGTCTGGATGTGATCACAGTTTATCTTTCTCTAATATTAGAATTTGTTGGGTGATCTGAAACATTTAAGCGTGACAAATATGAGGAGAATAAGACACCAGGCAGGGGGCAGATACTTTCTCACAGCACTGATAGCCATGAGTGTGTCCATGCTTTCTTGGCTCACTAGACCGGCCTCATGCTGAATGGAAAATAAAACCATGAGGAGGAGGGGAAAACTAAAAGCTAGCCAACTCCACCTCCACCAAGCTGAGTGGAGGTGTGTTGTGAACATGGCATTTTAATAATACGCCCTCTGAATAGTAGGAATATACTCTGACATAGCCTTTAAAGTTTAGACAAGGTTTAACGTGGTTTATAGTGCAGTCTCTCGCTGTGTCATCACAGGACGGTGAAAGCTTTGAGCCTGACCACACATTATTTTATGACTAGCACACCCATGGGCCAGAGTTTACTTGTTATTCTCAGTGTCAACACGGGCATGATGATGACAGAGTCAGATCGAATACTACCGATACTGCCATGATGCTTTGCATGGGTGTGAGATACGACCCCTGATATTGAATAAAGTGACACCCATCACTGATGAATCAGTCACTTTGTAACAAAGACATTTGGGTTGGTGGTTATAAATAAGCAAACATGCTTTATTATGTGTCTTTAATTTGCTTAGCAACCCTGTTGATTCTAGATCTATAATAAAAACAGGAATAGCTTAAAAAAGACGGTGGTGATTACAGTTATTTTATAACTAACCTTGTCAGAGATGATGGAACATGATGATTCACAAATTAGCAAATTGTTTTATTGCACTTAAATGAGGAAACAGATAGGAAAACAATGAAGGGATGGTATCTGACAAAGTGAGGTCTCACCAGCTTGCATCATGAATATATGGCATTAAACCACTTGTGTAACAAATCAAACTGTTTTTTTTTTTCTCAAAGGACAGTGCAGATAAATGACTGAAGTCAATACTACTCCTCATATCTGTGGGTGATTGACCCAACTGAAAGTATTCTCTGTGATGTGACTACTCATGAAGGCCAGAGTGTGAAGAAAGTTATCCTAATGTTTGATTTGAATTACACACTTTATACCAGTGGTTTTTAAGTGATGTGTAAGGGCACACTGGTGTGCCCCAAGGCAGGTGTTGGTTTGCTGTGAGAATATTCACAACCACATCGTCACACTTCTAGCTTAATTGCCTAAGTCAGGGGTGTCAAACTCAAGGCCCGGGGGCCAAATGCGGCCTGTGGTACAGTTACAACCGGCCTGCAAGGTCAATCGTGATCTTATTACAACTGGCCCTAAAATGTGAGGTCTGCAGATTTCCTGCAGTATAAAAATGTATATGAAATATCCTTAAGTCATAAAAAAGTGAAAAAAAAATAAAGAGTAAAAATGACTAGATCAAAAGAAATGTGGGAAAACAAATTCAGTTGTATTTTCATTTCATATTTTCAACTTTGCATTGCACAATTATGACTTCAATCTATTATTTGGACTTTTATGTCATATTTGGACCATTTTTGATTTATTATTTTCATTTTTTATTTAATATTTTGACCTTTTCAATAAATCATTTCAACCTTTTGTTTTTATCATATTTTGACCTTTTAGGTGCAATATTTTTAATTTTAGGCCATGTTTCTGCCTTAAAACATGATTGTGACTTTCTTTTTTCTATATTTGCCCTTTAAAAACATTATTTTAACACCTAATTTTGTGTTTTGACCTTTTGAACAAATAAGTTTGACCTTTTATTTGAGATTGTGAGCTTTTAAACTTATAATGTTGACTTTTTAAATCTCAAAATCATTTATCATCATTGCTAACTTTTTTTCCCATAATTTATTACTGGTAAAAGATTAGGCTGACAATTAAATTTGGACCCTGTTAGGCCCTCAGGTCAGAGTGTCAGAAATAGGATATTTTTGACTTAGGCATACAGTTATTATAGACTGTAACAAGCACTCTGATTGGCTGAGCATATAGGCAATAAGGCACAATGATTCAGCAGCGTTAGGAGAGTAGAGTTAGGCAGATTTCATAATTTGGCCAAGAAATGACTGAGGCGATTATGCTATGAGGCTAACGATCTATCACTACAGCTACATGACACCTAAAGCAACGTTACACCTGTGAGGCTGTTCTTCATGGATATGAGTTTAGTAAGACTTG
Source organism: Cheilinus undulatus (assembly GCF_018320785.1). Lineage (NCBI taxonomy): Eukaryota > Metazoa > Chordata > Actinopteri > Labriformes > Labridae > Cheilinus > Cheilinus undulatus. The sequence continues at coordinate 6,894,285 of NC_054872.1, forward strand.
AGATTTTGGCTTGAACTTGGTTGTGCCCGTGGAACAAAAAAAGTGAAAACCCCAGCCTTAAAAACTTATTATGGGATCAAAATAACTTTTTGCTTTAACAAAATTTAGAAAAAAAGGAGAAACGAGAATTGTATAATAATCTAAGTTTATTGTGAGTTTATTTATAAAAGAGATTTAATCCCAGGCCTCCTGTGCAAACATTCTGGAATTATGTTTAATAAAGTTTTCATGACACATACATGAAGGTGTCTTTCCTTTGACAGTATTACACACTGGGTCTGTTATTTTTGGCTGCTTTTTTTCCGGATACATAATCAGGAAAAACGTCACGCACTCAGACCTTGCACACTGAGTCCAATGCGTTTTTATTTGCCTTCACTGCAAAAATTCATAGAATGTGGCAAATTGTGTCGTATTTTGTGTCTGTGGCTCTGTCACACCTTTAAAATCCTGCTGGATCCATCCTGACAAAGAGCTTCATACGGCACCTGCTCATGTGTCATAGCGCTGAGCCAAGTTGGAAAGGACAACTTTTTAATTCAGTCTCTGTTATGACCTTTGAGAAGACTGCAAACGTACGCCTTTATCTGTTACATCTCCATGGCTGATCTCCACATAATATACCAGCAATCTACGGTGTTTAAAGTGAGGTTTCAGTGTGAGAATGGAGGAGAGAGAGAGGGAAGGGTTGGGGGGAGGTGAGTGGAGCAAGAGAGAATAAAGCAACATGCACTGATCTGAATCATCAACCACCCATCAGTTATATTTCTGTGGTTGATATCCACATAATAAATGAGCAAACTTTGGTGTTTAAAGTGAGGTTTCGGTGCAAGACAGGGCAGGGGTGAGCGAGCAAGAGATAAGAAAGCAACAGGCCCTCATCTGAATTGTCATTCACCCATCTATCTGTCATATTTCCATGGTTGATATCCACATAATAAATGAGCAAACTTTGGTGTTTAAAGTGAGGTTTCGGTGTGAGAGAGAGGGAGAGGAAGGGTCAAACGGGGGTGAGGACGCAAGGAGGAGGCAGCGGGCATTAATTTCAATCATCAATCAACCATCTAAATGACTTGGACTGTTGTGAAATTTCACATAAATCGTACCTGTCCCAGAAAAAAATATGACGGGTGAAAATTTTGGCATCAGTATGCAAACATGATTGGAACAATATGAGCTCGATTTTTTGTTTACGTTCGAAAAATTTGGATAAAAAAAAATGACTCAGTGTGCAAAGGGTTTTAGTTAGGAGATAAATATCAAAATTACTTTGTACTTGTACATGTTGGTCCTTCTGTACTTGTAATTTCTTTGGCATTATTAATCCTGATAAAGGTAAAAACTAAATATCAAATTAAAACTCATTTAAAATCGTAAGATTTGGATAGACAGAGTTGTGCTTCGTGTGTCTGGTAGTACAGGAGAATAAGGGGCTAAAATAATATATATAAAAATTTCCAAGTATTTCAAGGAGTTTCTTATGAAGGGTTAATACTTAAGAGTACTTGGGCATGTTTACTAGAAAATTTAACAGGATACCTTTGGCAGCACTTCTTTGAAAAAGGTTCAAATGTGTCTGACATGCTGACAGCACGTGCACACAGAGCTTGATCACAAACACACTTGACATTTTCTATTTTAATTTAAAGAAACCTATCCGAGGTGCTCATGTGAAGTTGAAATCAACAGAGGAGCTGGATGTGAGGATCAGCCACACTACCCTCATAAATACTCACACGGTTTAAAAATCCATCTGACATTTAAACGTGCATCTGGTCCAGAACATACACCTACTGTTGACGTTCACATGGCTGTATGAGAGTGGTGCATTAACGTGGGTTTGAGAGGCACACTGATGCCTGCTTGTTGTGTAACAGTGGAGGAGGACGAGGTGGAGAGGTGCATCCACACAGTCATGATCCCAGTCTTTAAAGGTGGCTGTGACACTCTACCCGTTTCCTGCCCCGCCGACTCTCTGGCTCATGTTAATATCTCTGTTTTTCAGGAACTGCAGTGTAATTACACAGTTAAGTGACTACTACTTCTCTAAGGCCTCCAGTGTCACGGCGGTAAACGAGTGGAAATGGTCAATTAGGTCGCTGCAGCTGTGTGTGTTCACTTATGGAGTCTTCTACTTGTGCTGGTCCATATGGTCACAGAGGTTTAAATATGGATGTGTTCTGAATAATCCAAGAGGTTATTTAAAGAAAATGACTAAATCATTCTTTAGCTTTGCCTTCCAGAATGAATCACACCAACATTTACTGAGCATTGCCTAATACTGAGACATGGTGGCCAACTTTTATTAAAAGAAGACTTTAAGCAACATGTAGAGATAAATCAGTATAAGTTCTGCAGTTACTTTTTACATTTTATTTGGAATAGTTTGGTGTTTTTTAAGTACCAGCGCTGACAGTTGGAAACTTTGCATAATTACTTTAAACTATTAGGCTGTAATGACATTCAAAAATACTGTGGAGCAGTGGGGGGGGTGGGGGGGGGGGTGAACGGGAGGGCTTTCAGGGCCTCAGCAAAATTGGTGGTGGGTTGGGTGGGGGGGATCTTAGATAACCACATTATATATTCAAGCTGAATAATAACAACTCTTACCAAAGCAAAAAATGAGTTATATTGCATTTTTAAAATGTAAACCTCCTTTCTTAAAACAGAACTGCCTTAGGCCGGCCACACACTAGACGATTTTTTAATCTGAAACGATTTTAAAACCGTGAGAGACCACAGACTTCAGGACAATTTCCAAAGGTTTTTCATCTTTAATCCTCTGAACGCACACACTAGACGACTCATCCAGACTGTCAGATCACTGGAGACCACAAACCTGCCAACCTGCCTAAGTCGCTTGCATGATCACATGACTTCAGAAGAAAAACAAAACACGGATGTCTGTCCATACCGTCTTGCTGTCTCTCCACAACAGGCTGTCCTTGCATGTGTTACAGGTGCAGCAACAATCATAAAACAGGGGAAAGACTCAGGATGAAATCCTGGCTTGAATTAAGGTACAGTTGTGTTTATGGTTGTGAGCGGTGAAAGTACGTATGATCTGTCTGGTGCTCGCTCTCATTGGTTGTTGTGGGTGCTCCATCAGAGGCACTACAACCTAGAATTGTAAATATCAAACATGTTTGATATTAATGATTCAGGGTCTGGGAGGCTACAACGCGATTTGGAGCAGTAAATGAATCATGTTCACACCACACACATGCAGACTACTCAGACAAATAATCGTTTGCGACGAGGCTCCAGTTGGTATACGCCCCCACGATCGTCGGGGGAGCCAAATCTTGCCCCAAATTGGGCTAAAAATCCTGTAGAGTGTGGCCAGCCTTACTTTGGTAATGTTAAAGATTGTGGATGGGCATATTAAACTAAACAATTAGACCTCTTAGCTAAGCCATCACGTACACTAACCTCAGAATACCAGAGTATAAAGTAGTTGGAAAAGAAGTAATTTTAAGGGAAAGTCATGAAATAATTGCAGAATGGAGGTGAAAATAGGCCAAAATGGGCTGAAAGTGTCAAAAATAAGTAGAAATAAGCAGTGAAAAGTGTTGAAGAGTGGCAAAAATGGGATAAAGCAGCAAAAATGGTGGAAAGCAATGAAAAAAATTGCAAAAATGGCTTGAAAGTGGTAGTAAGGGGCAAAAACAGGCTGCTCAACTAGTGAAAAGCGGTTGAAAATAAGCAAAAACAGGCTACAAATGGCAAAAATTGGGGTAATGGGGTAACATATGGCAACATGGGCAGAAACAGTGGTGAAAATCAGTTTAAAAGCAGCACGAATAAATAATTTGAACATTAGAACACAGTAATACCTTCACACACTTTTCAGCACCAAAATAAGTGGCCAGGATGCTAGCAACAGTACAGATACTTTTTCATGGCACTGTAGGTACATTCCCCACAACCCTTGAGTGTCACAGCAAGAGCTGTTAGCTGTTAGGCAAATGTAACAGTGGTAATAGTGGGTGGAAACCGTTGAGCTCTGTGGTGACAACAGATGGCCCCACGTACGTCACAGATCAGCCAGTAGAGAGTTTTTAAAATAATTTAATTGCAGTGGACGGTTTCAACCTTTTTAGGGCAGTCACCGTGCATATTTTTAATATAGAATACAGAATTTAAATTATTTGTCTGAAATGTCAAGATTTGAACCCTGACTTCTCAATAGAACTACAGTTCCTGATCTTTATTTACGCAGAGCGTTTGAGATAAAGTAAATGCTGATGAGACCTGCTGCACATTGACAGAAACTTGGCATCTTGATCGACTTGTAGCCTCTGACTGTTTTACAACGTTTCAGAGAGTTTATGTCCCAGTTGGAGGAGGGCACACAACCTTTTCTGAACACCTCTGGGTCCTGGAGGTATAAAGGTCCTGAGGGGATTGCTGATTGCATCCAATCACCTTCTTGGTTGGGTGAATCTTGTACTGCAGCTTGCTCTTGTCCTTGGCGGTGAGAGCAGAGCACCAGATGGGGATGGAGGAGGTGAGGATGGACTTAAATATGGAGGTGTAAAAGTGCATCATCATTGACTCTGGCATCTGTTGCTCTGCTGTCTTGCTAACCATGAAGTGAAAGGCTCCACAGTGGGGTGTCACAAATGATGGTGGAAGTGGGTGAGACCAGACTCTTAGCTGAATCCACAATAACCACAAAAATTGAATTATCCTGTTCCTGCCATGTCACAAAAAAGTGGACGAAATGAGGATGGGTTAAACTGTAGACTCAAGGATGGACTACAGTTTACTGACAACAAAAGTGCCCATTAAGGAGGAAGGAATAAGACCTTGAGGTGAACAGACGCTGATGGTTGTGTAGTGTTTTCTCTGTTAACTTTCAGTGTATTACAGTAGAAGAGTGAGGTCTACTGTGGGTGAAGAGGGATGTTTAGGAGTCAGCGGTCAGACCAGCCACTTGAGAATTTAGGTTTTAAACTGTGCAGATGTGCATTTTGTGTTGCTGATGTATGTCCATCTACCTTACACATCCTGTAACTACTAGAAACACACTGCACCACGGGTTACGACTTAGCACCAGGTTTTGGGTGTACGAAGATCCAAGATGAAGAGGAACTTCCTAGACACACCAGATTCATCCAGCCATTATCTGTACCAGTGCTTCCCAAAGTGTGGGCCAGGCCCTGTGGATACTGCAAGTCGGCCGCCACAGGCATTTATCTTATCAGAAAGACAAAAATGTACAAAAAAATTCCCCTAAAAAAGTATGTACAACTTAAAAGCAATTTCCACCCCAAATTTCAAATCAAAATCCCCAGAACTTACAAATAAATTCTCCCATATATCCATGGAAATCCTGGAAAACTTACAAACCAATTTCTTCAAACGTAACAAATTTCCTAAAAATTCCATGATAATTCTGGAAAATCTCCCATTAACTATGTACTTTATATTCAAAACCACATTTCAAATGATAATAAAACACTTGACTACACTAAAGTGCCAAAAGTATCCAATGACCCATCCAAATAATTGAAATCAGGTGTTCCAATCACTTCCATGGCCATAGGTGTATAAAATCAACCACCTAGGCATGCAGACTGTTTCTACAAACATTTGTGAAAGAATGGGTCGCTCTCAGGCGCTCAGTGAATTCCAGCGTGGTACTGTGATAGGATGCCACCTGTGCAACAAGTCCAGTGGTGAAATTTCCTGGCTCCTAAATATTTCACTGTCAACTGTCAGTGGTATTAAAACAAAGTGGAAGCAATTGGGAGCGACAGCAACTCAGTCACGAAGTGTTAGGCCACGTAAAATGACGGAGTGGGGTCAGCAGATACTGAGGCGCATAGTGCGCAGAGGTTGCCAACTTTCTGCAGAGTCAATGGCTACAGACCTCCAAACTTCTTGTGGCCTTCAGATTAGCTCAAGAACAGTGCGTAGAGAGCTTCATGGAATGGGTTTCCATGGCCGAGGAGCTGCATCCAAGCCATACATCACCAAGTGTAATGCAAAGCGTCGGATGCAGTGGTGTAAAGCACGCCGCCACTGGACTCTAGAGCAGTGGAGACGCGTTCTCTGGAGTGACAAGTTGCGCTTCTCCATCTGGTACTCTGATGGACGAGTCTGGGTTTGGTGGTTGCCAGGAAAACTGTACTTTTCAAAGGAACTCTGAATGCTTCAGCATACCAAGAGATTTTGGACAATTCCCTACTCCCAACTTTGTGAGAACAGTTTGGGGATGGCCCCTTCCTCTTCCAACATGACTGTGCACCAGTGCACAAAGCAAGGTCCATAAAGACATGGGTGAGAGAGTTTGGTGTGGATCAACTTGACTGGCCTGCACAGAGTCCTGACCTCAACCCGATAGAACACGTTTGGGATGAATTAGAGCAAATAAGAAGGCAAATACTTGGGTTCTCATGAAGGTTTTGGTCAGCTCACTGAAGTTTGGGAAAGGCTGATCTATACTGCTTTTCCAGGCGGTGTCCCTACTTTTTTCAGATGTGTTGCTGCCATCATATTCAAAATGAGCTTCATTTTTTAATGAAAAGTTAAAATGTCTCAGTTTAAATATCTGATATGTTTTTTATGTTCTATTGTGAATACATTTTGGTTTATAAATTTTGACAATTGTTGCATTCTGTTTTTATATAAATATCACACAGCGCTCCAACTTTTTTGGACCTGGGTTGTAGTTATAAAGTTGTTAAATGTGAATAAATGTGTCACTCAGTGAAGTATGTAAAATGACTGTACCGTATTTTAATTGTGTCATATTTTCTTCCTGTTGCGTCCTGTGGCGCCATGGCGTGCTGAAGTAAACTCTGCAGAGGTGCTGCCAGTCATTTGGGGGCGCTCTCTTGAAAACACAGCCCCGTGTCCTCTGGCATGTTTCAGACAGCTCACCAGTGAATGCTTAATGCGCTAACAAAGACAATGACACTCAGAGGGTGCGAGCCATTAATCCACTTACACTTTTCGCCGTGTGCATTTCCACGATTACGGGGGCGGGTCAGATTCTATTAACCGTGAGATTTGAGTGTTTTTGCCTAAAGACAGGCAGACAGATGGCGAGTTACCACTCTGACCACAGGAACGTATGAGACTAGCTTTAATTTGACAAAACTCTAGAGATTTGCTTGAAGCGAAGGAGCACTTGTGTGACAGTCTGCCGAGTGAGGATTAGAGCTGAATATGAATGTGAGCGGCCCGTTCTAGTGGACGAGTGTCAGATGGTTGAAGTCCTCAGAGTCATTGTGGAGGGGACATGCAGGAGTGCAGGGGGTGTCAGGTGGTGTTTGGATGGGTAGAGGTCAAAAGTGTTATTTCCACTGGGTGGTAGGACATTGCTCTGCTTTTAGAGCCATTTTAGACTCTGAAGTACTCTTCCTTATGAAAGGATAATCTCTGTTTATTTTGAGACAAATTTCTCCCCAGTGAGAGAATGATCTGATGCTCAGCACGGACCTGAGGATGCTTTCACACCTGTAGCTTGTTTGCTTTGTTCCTAGATATTGCTTCTTTATTCTCCTAGGCCACGGGTGTCAAACTGAAGGCCCGGGGACCAAATGCGGCCCATGGTGAAGTTTTACCCAGCCTGTAAGATCATATCTTAATTGGCCTGCTGCTATGAGGTCTGAAGATTTCCTCCAGTATAAAAATTTAACCTAGAAGATTTTTTAAAAAAGCATCATTAAATTATAAAAATCTGAAAAAGTAGAGAGTAGAAATAATCAGATACAAAGTCAGGAATAAGGGAAAGAAAGAAATTAATTTGGGTTTTCGTTTCATATTTTTATTTTGCATCCCAAGAATATGACTGACACTTAGGATTTTGAGTTTTTATTTCATATTTTGACCTTTTAAATTTTAAATTTTGACCTTTTTTCTCTCATATTATCACTTTTTAGAATTACTATGTGTCATTTAAAATCAAATCTTGACCTTTTAAACTCCTGATTGAGAATTTTATCTCATATTTTGACCTTTTAGAGTCACTTTTTAAAATTTTATCTTTTATTTAAAATTTTGTATTTTATCTCATATCTTGACCTAAAACCAATGATTTTATTTCTGTATCATATTTGCTTTATGAAAACATTATTTTGACTTTTAATTTTGTATTTTGACCTTTAAGAGTTATAAAGTTCTAAACTTTTTATCTCAGATTTAATGATGCTATGATATTTTATCATTTTGACCTTTTTTTTTAGAAATCTTAAAATCCTTTATCATCACTGTTTAATTTCCCCCCAAATTCATTACCTATTAAAAAAAACAGGGTTGACAGTTTTCAGTTAAATCTTGACCCTGTTAGGCCCTCAGGTTAAATCTAAATTCAGATTCCGGCCCCTGCTGTGACTGCGGTCCTGGGCATTTTTATATTTGAACTGCAGTATTGTAAAGGGGCATAGCTTAGCATGCTTACTGTGTGTCATGCATACTGTTGGCATGCTCCTACAGTTGGAAGCAGGGTGTCCCGTTGGTGAAAAGAATCCTCTAAACCTCATCATGACCCCTATACCATGTCTTAACTACAATATAGCCCAAACTAAAGAAGCTCATTGGTTTAGTCTGTTTGGGATGGGACACAGCAGATAGAGGTGGCTCTGCATTCATATGCCACAGAGGTGTTTGAGCATGGAGACTCACACTTGACCTTGGGGACACATATCTGTGGTTCTAATTTCAAGGATCACTTGGCAGAGTGTTCAGCCGCTCTGGTCTGTATGCTGACAAGTGTTTGAGCCACTGGTGTGACTGTATGACCTTTCTACAGGAAGCTGCTCCACTAGCCATCATATATCTCACTGACATCTAAGACAAATGTATACACTTTTTGGGGGTCCCAATTGTGCAAATGTGCTATGTATTGTTATCCTTTTATACCACCTGTTTTTCAGTTAGAGAGCAAAACAATGCAGGAGTTAGAATAAGAAATACAGATTTATCTGTATCACCATGACTTGACTTTCTGAGGCAGTGTCTATGAGCTTGTTCTGTCCCTTGCACACTGCTCCATTTCTCTCTCTTTTCACAATGATGATAGCCGTCTTTTTATAAAGCCATTCATTGATTGTTACAGCATGTCCTTAGAGCAGGGGTGTCAAACTCAAGGCCCGGGGGCCAAATCCGGCCCGTGGCACAGTTATACCCGGCCCACCAGATCATATTTTTTTTTTTTAACTGGCCAACCAGTACGAGATCTGCAGATTTCCTCCAGTATAACAATGTAAACTTAACTTTGATGATTTAAGATATCCTTGTTAAAGTCAACAGAATTAGAAAGAGTAAAGAGTTAAAAAAATTTTTGATAAATAGTCAGGAATGTGGGAAAAGAAATTCATGTTTTCATATATATATTTTATAATTTGCATCTCACAATTATGACTTAAAGTTATGGTTTTGAGTTTTTATATCATATTTTGACCTTTTCAAATCATAATTTTGACTTTGATCTCATATTCTGACCATTTGGATTTACAATTTAAAATTTTGAGTCATATTTTGACATTTTAAATTCATGAATTTGTATTTTAATCCCAAATGTTAACCTTTTCGATTTAAAATCTTAAATTTTTATCTCATCTTTGGACCTTTATAAATCAATAATTTTAAATTTATCTTATATTTAGAATTTTATGATTTAGAATTTTATCTTTTATTTTGACATGTTAAACTTAAGAATTTGAATTTTATCTCATATTTCACCTTCTAAACTCTTGATTTAAATTTTTTTCTCTTGTTTATTTTCATCTTGATCTTTTCACTCCTAAATATAACTCTTATTCCCAATAACTGACCTTTTTGATTCAAAATGTCTATCCTCATCTTTTGACCTTTTAAAGTTATTGTTTTGAATCTTATCACATTCACAGCAAGGTAAACCTTGATGTTTGAGCAACATGTTTGATGATGTTTGAGCTGCTTGCAATCTTCAAGAAAGCAACATAGACACCTCCTCCTCCTCCTCCTCCTCCTCTTCCTCCTACATGACATAGTCAGCCATCAAACTCTCCCCTATACCAGAGCCTTTCCAACAGCAGCGAGCACGTCTCTCTCAGACAAAAGTCAATTTAAAGTCAATTCCTCAGTTTCCCTGGACATCTGAGGTTTCAATCACTCCAAGATGTCCATCAGCCAAGTGTCCCCTCTAAAGCCAACATGAATGACAAATCCAAGTACTTGAACTGTCTGCTGCACCAAAACAACAAAGCACAAATTTGATGAGGATTACATGAAGTGATATGAAGCTCCAAAACAGACAGAATGGGCCTCATAATGAGGGCGATTCTAGATTTTGGAGTTCATGGATGGGAAAATATCCCAAACTGTTATCGCTTCCTGCTCCAGTATTCTGCCAAGTTGAAGATAAGACCACCATTTCACAGCAATTTTCTTTAAAACAGACCACTTTTATGCTAACCTTAGATGTTCTGCCTTTGTTCAACAGCATTTCAGTCAATAGGCCCAGGCTAGGAAAATAAACAGCGATGTCAATACACATTCAAAGAGAAAACAACAGTGCAGTCAATAGTCCCTCTGCCAGAGAGCTTTAGTGTTTCCCTTCAGTCTGTCTGGTACTTTCTGTCACTGATCCATGGTACAGGCACAACAGATTCTATTATTTTTGAGTATACGTTTATGGCTATAGACCAGTGTTACTCCACCCTGCTCAACCAAAGCGCCAAGCTGTTAAAAAATACCTTTGCAAGAGCCACAATCTAAGTGGTGAAGCAAAAACAGCTTGAAGTAGCGATAACAATAAGTTAAAGGTGGCAAAAAATGGTCAAAAAGCAACAAAAATGGATGAAAAGGAGTTAAAATGGGGAGAAAAAGTGGGAAAGGGGTGAAACAGGGCATGAATGGAGGGAGAAGTGACAAAAAATGAGTTATAGATGGCATAAAATGGTTCAAATGTGGCAAATAATGAGTGAAAAGTGACAAAAATGGGAATAAAAGCAACTACAAGTGGCAAAAATGGGCAAAAAATAGGAAACAAGTGGTATTTATTGGCAAAGGGTAGCCTAAATGAAAAAAGACATAAAAGAGCCACAATTAATCACAAAAGACAAAACAAAACAATCACCAAGACCAAAAGGAATCATATCATTTCATATTTATTGTGTGGGGAATAATTTCGGCAGCAGAGAACACCAAACCACTAAATCAAACCCACACTTCAAAACTAAGGATGTCAGTAAAAGAATACTTGACAAAACTGAGCAAGATTAATGTATTTCAGTGTTACTTTTTATTATTTTATTTGAAAGTACAAAACTCAGACAAAAATAGCTGTTAAAGCCCAAATATGGAAACCAATGACACATTCTGATGTTTCTCTATAAGCTCTGATATTTAATATGAGTTTGCCTCCCTGAAAGAAAACATTACTGAATATATTTCAACAATGATCAAGTCTGAAAAGGTTCACAATATCTCCACTGATAATCTTCTATCTCTGACCAGGTATTAACAATAATGTTTTATGCTTAACTAACACAACATTTTCAGCCTTTTCTTGAATGATTGGCACTTTTCAGACTTTTTCGACCACTCTTGCTTCATTGCCATTTTAGTGTGGGCTTGCAAAGAGACATTGATTCAGAAATGTGAAAAGAAAAAAAGAAATGTAATAAAGATAATCAAATCATTGCTTCATTCAGTAGCCAGGCTTTGTAATGTCTACCATGCAATCAGCAAATTGCTGCAATTAGGGTTTGATTCACAAAAGGATTGCGTGGCTTTTGTGTCTACTAAACCTGTGCAAATGAGTCAGACTGTTTTCCATCATTTTTGGGGTGCTTTTATGCCTTTATTCAGATAGGACAGTGAATAAAGTAGGAAACAGGGGAGATAGAGTGGAGGAAGGCTTGGGTTAAAGGCCAAACTGACTCAAGGACAACAGCCGCTGTATATTGGGTGTGTGGACATCACAATTTGTGTATTGGGTACAGACAGACAGTGTTTGACTCATAAAACAAATGAAAAGGGTTAAATTCATAATAGCTGGGTTGGATGGGTTCATCCATTTCCATTTTTCTCACTGGCAAATCCATCTTGCAAAGCTCCCATCTGAACAGTGACAGGACCAATCAGCATCGAGGGGCAGTACTTTCAGGTGCGGCAGAGTCGTGTCTTAAGCAAGCAGCGACAAGAGGCCGGTGCCGTTATGGCAGAAGAGATTAGCAAGGATGCTGCCAGCACCAGTTTTATCAGAACTTCACAACATTTCAGTGTCAAGTATCGCGTTGTTTTCTTTTAAAAAATGACAAAAGTCGTTTAGTGACATGTCAACAGTCACCATGGTTTGCGTTATGCAGTCCTCTATGGTGTTTACTCCTCGGTAGCGGCTTTTGTTTTGTTGATCTGGTTGGCCCGTAAAGATGTGACAGACAAAACATTCATTCAATCACCCACCGTGTGGTTTTCAAAGGCTTTGCCCTTTTTCAAACACTGTCTATGGAAGTTTTTCCAGATGGATGTGTGAAAACAAATCCATCTGATATGTCAGGTTACCAAATCACTGTAAACCGTTAGGTGGTCACTTTATCACAAATAAAATACGCCCAAACTTTCTGTGAAAATTACCCTTAAAGGTGTCCTTGGATGCCCCATTCAGGGATGAAGGTTGGTTTTAAACATCAAAATCTGACCTCTGAACTAACTTGAAATTGGACCCCTTTCACCCTGGATCAGTGAAACTCAGCATGTGACTCTTTTGTGATTATTTGTGGCTCTTTTATATCTTAATTTTAAAAATTATTCCCCCAGAAAACCTTAAAAAAGGGAAACTTTTTTGCCCTTTTTCACCATTTTTGCCACTTTTCACCCGCTTAGGCTACCTTTTAACATTAAATACCACTTTTCCCCCTACTTTTCCCCCCATTTTTGCCAGTTTCTTCCATTTTTTTGCCACTTTTACCCCATTTTGCCCTTTTTCACCACTAATCTCTCCCCATTTTCACCCGTTTAAGCTACCTTTTGTTATCCAATATTACTTTTTTCCTAGTTTTTGCTCATTTTAGCCACTTCTTTTTGTCACTCATCCCATTTCTTGCCTTTTTTTTTTTAACAATTTTTTGCCACTTTTCACCCTTTTGCCACTAATTGCCACTTGTTTCCTCTTTTTTTGCCCATTTTTGCCACTTCTTTTCACCACTTTCATCCCATTTTTGCCCTTTCTCCATCGCTTTTCACTCATTCTATATACCACTAAATAACACCTGTTTCCTATTTTTTTCCCCATTTTTGCCACTCTTGACTGCTTTTTGCCCTTTTTAGTCACTTTCCACTCACTTTTATTGCCACATTTTTGCCACTTTTGGACCATTTTATGTAACCTATAACTAATTTTTGCTACTTTCTCACCATTTTTCCACTTTTCCTCCCCATTTTTCACTTTCCACCCATTTTTGTTGCTTTTTGACCATTTTTGCACCCTTACCTTTTTGTTTTTGCTACTTCAAGCTGTTTTTGCCACTTTTCACCAGTTAGATTGTGGCCCTTGCAAAGTATTTTTCAACAATTTGGCTCTTTGGTTGTGCAGGATTGAGTAAAACTACCCTAGATCATCATCTTTATGTGGACAGAACTGAGCTTTAAACCTTAATGGTGCAGAAAGCTACTTGCACATTCGGATACAAGACAAAATCAAACTGCACAAAGCATGACAACTGTACAGATGCATTTGTGGCTAAATATGATTAGCACTGTTTTATTCATTAGACCTTGAGATGGAGAGGACAGACACAGCTGCAAACCATTCCTATTGAATCAGGCCTTCTTTGTTGTCCCCTCCTTTTTGGAGTAGCACATCTAATGAGATTGTGGTCCATTTTTTTGGATAAATAAAGGTTTAGATTGTTTTGTGATCAGTTATTTTGGGTATGTCCTGCACTGACGAGGACTTGCATCTCAGCCAAAATAACAAGAGGAGGAGGCTGAGGAGAACGCTGTTAGTTTCAAGATTTAAATAAAAATCACACCACCCAATAAAGGAGTCAAAATTTCATATACTAAAGTAGCTGTTCTGGCTCTTAAATGGCTGGTTGTGGTTGGTGAACACATTTTGTGGATGCTTTGTGAAAGGGGGGAATAGTATTCCCTCTCCTCCCCCATCCTCCCCTCCCTCCCTCCGTCCTCTACTGGAAACGTGTCTTGAATGTCTGCCAGCATGTCATAAGAATCGCTCCATGTTAAAGTTTATCACACCATAAAAGAAAACTGTAAAAACAAAAGCCTTTAGTTAATGAGCCTTCAAAGTCGCTGCTACATTCATGAAACAGGAAGTCCTCTGACTGTTTTCTGGAACAATCTCTCCAAAAACACTGAGAGCTGCCGAACGACACAAAGAATCATCCCGGATGTCATTTGCATCAGTCGGCGGCACTAGATGTGCTATTTGCATCCCGCTGGAGGAAAATGGGCAGTTAAAAATAAAAGCAGCTAAGCATTGTCAGTAAGTTTCCAAGGCGATCATAAAAAATGTTCAATAGAATTGATGACATGCCAGCCAACACAGTGGGATGTAATGCATTTTAAACAGACGCAATCATCTTAGATTGGCCACTTTGTCATCAGCTTTGAATCTGGTAATTGCTGGCAGCTCAACTAAAAGAGAATAATCAATATGAAAGAGGGCGACGAAACAAAGAGAAAATAAGCACTTTTCTGGAAAGCAGAGATAAATGTAACCCTGAGAACAGGCTGGACTAAGAGTATGCTGGTGCCATCAAAGATATGGGGGCTGGACTGGGATGACTTAGGGAAGAAAGTGTTCATGTTCTTTACTAAGTACAGGACTACTAACAAGTGATACTACAAAGAAGCTTCAAAGTTTTTGTGAATTATGAATGAATTATCTGCCTGCTGAACCAGGAAACCTGGCAGACATTTGTCTCATGCTGAGACCTACAAAAAGCATCTTGGACCCATTTAGAAACGCAACAGGAAGCCCACAATTTTAACCTGTTTTCATCATTCTTTCTTACAAAAAGGACTAAAATTGACATCTTAAGGGTTTCTTCTAGTAACAACTCCACTAGGTATGATCACCCTTTAAACCTGAAATTACTGGTAGCATTAGAAGTGACATGACCTGATTACATGTTAATCTATTTGTGGATAAAACTCAAAGTGTACGGCCATAACAGTTCACCAGAATAGAATGGATGTGTCTTTTATCACTTTATAGGTTGTTTACAGATGCATGATCCAGCATGTCAAGTGTACTTAGATCCAGGACCAGGTCCCTAGTGTGAAAGCCACTGTAGTGGAGTGGAATTATACATCATGAATGAGACTACTATGAGTGAATTTAGTGTCTTAAACAAAGTATATGCACTATATTGCCGAAAGTATTCACTCACCGTCCAAATAATTGAAATCAGGTGTTCCAATCACTTCCGTGGCCACAGGTGTATAAAATCAAGCACCTAGGCATGCAGACTGTTTCTACAAACATTTGTGAAAGAATGGATCCCTCTCAGGAGCTCAGTGAACTCCAGCGTGGTACTGTGATAGGATGCCACCTGTGCAACAAGTCCAGTGGCGAAATTTCCTAGCTCCTAAATATTCCACAGTCAACTGTCAGTGGTATTAAAACAAAGTGGAAGCGACTGGGAATGACAGCAACTCAGCCACCAAGTGGTAGGCCACTTAAAATGACAGATGCTGAGGCTGCCAATTTTCTGCAGAGTCAGTCGCTACAGACCTCCAAACTTCTTGTGGCCTTCAGATTAGCTCAAGAGCAGCGTGTAGAGAGCTTCATGGAATGGGTTTCCATAGCTGAGCAGCTGCATCCAAGCTACACATCAACAAGTGCAATGCAAAGCGTCAGATGCAGTGGTGTAAAGCACGCCGCCACTGAACTCTAGAGCAGTGGAGACAAATTCTCTGGAGTGATGAATTGCGCTTCTCCATCTGGCAATCTGATAGACGAGTCTGGGTTTGGCGGTTGCCAGGAGAACGAAAAGTTTGGTGGAGGGGGAATTATGGTGTGGGGTTGTTTTTCAGGATCTGGGCTTGGCCCCTTAGTTCAAGTGAAAGGAACTCTGAATGCTTCAGCATACCAAGAGATTTTGGACGATTTCATGCTCCCAACTTTGTGGGAACAGTTTGGGGATGGCCCCTTCCTGTTCCAACATGACTGTGCACCAGTGCACAAAGCAAGGTCCATAAAGACATGGATGAGAGAGTTTGGTGTAGATGAACCTGACTGGCCTTCACAGAGTCCTGACCTCAACCTGATAGAACACCTTTGGGATGAATTAGAGCGGAGACTGAGAACCAGGCCTTCTGGTTCAACATCAGTGTGTAACCTCACAAATGTGCTTCTGGAAGAATGGTGAAAAATTTCCATAAACACACTCCTAAACCTTGTGGAAAGCCTTCCCAGAAGAGTTGAAGCTGTTATAGCTGCACAGAGTGGACCGATGTCATATCAAACCCTATGGATTAAGAATGGGATGTCACTTAAATTCATATGTGAGTCAAGGCAGATGAGCGAATACTTTTGGCAATATAGTGTATCTGTACATGAGGCATATGTTTTACATTTAACCCAATGAGTGTGTGTTTTTGATACTCACAGGCTCTGTCGTAGCTCAGCTGTGTCTCTTGACGTTCCCAGTGATTGGAGATTTTTCTCTAATGTGACGACTGGAGAAAAAAAATCAAAGAAAGTAAACATAAGAGTCAACACTTGACCCAAAAACACACATTTACCATCAAACTTTAGTTTAAAAGGGATTTCTTACTCATACCACCACCCCACTGTGAAACTAATTCTGGTCTTAACTAAATTTAAATCTTAATTAAAAATGACTTTAACCCCGATGTAAAACTTTCTAACGTACTGTTGTTAATCATGAACATTATCTTCATTTAACCCTAATGGTTGTAGTCCTAAGGCTCAACTGAAAACGACTTCAACTTTATCTGAACTCTCTTCTCTAAGTTACAACTCTCACACAAGCTTTACGTCTTACCCAGCCCTTCATCATGCTTACTCTATGAAATTATGAATTTTATGCTTAATTTATGTGTTTCAAACACTTACAGTAATTAATGTCTCAGTCACAGAGCTCTCTTCTCTTCTAAAACTCAGAAAAGTAATAATGCATTTTAATATTTTTTCTCTTAAAAATATTTTTATGGCTTTATCATCAGGATCCTGATCTTTTCCCTCTCTTCTTTCTGTTTGTTCCCTTCTTTTGCTTTTTTCTTCTGTGTACGCTGTAAAGCACCTTGGATCTACTGTGCTGTGTAAAGACTGCTGTTTCAATAAAGTTGATTTGATTTGAAACTATGCCTAATATATCACCTAAACCAGTCCTTAATCCCACCGACCCACTTTCACTCCTTATCTCAGAATGATTGTAAAAAGAGGGAGCCTGGCTGAATGGTCCTTGGTCAGAGGTCTCTGTGTGCTGCCCTGGTCTCCGAGCACAAAAGCAAACACACACAGACTTCTGCTGATGATTGGTATTTTTACCGTTGGCGTTGATCTGGAAGATATTGGAGGAGGTCTCCTGAAACACATCTTGCAGTTCTGAGGGGCTGACCTGTGTGGCTTTGGAGAGAAAACATGAAATCAGCAAACACTTCAGAGCCCACTGGAGTGTGACATTAAGGCTAGAAAAGAGCTGACCACACAGTAACAACATGTAGAGACTGCTGGGATGGAACAAAAATACAAGAAATAGTGAGCTTTCAACATTTCCATGAAGCTGGCTCCATTGATTGTCATATTTTTTACTGATTGTCCATCAGAAATGACTTCTCTGTGATGAAAATGTCACTCATCTAAATGTCCAAGATCACGGCATCAATGCTCTCTATGTATATACCAGCATTGCTATTTCATTGGTTTTGTTATTAAATATAAAATAAAACTATACTAAGGCTGCTGGATTAAAGACTTTCAGCTACTAGGAATTTGCATAAACCTTTAATGCATACTAATCAATAAGAATAATAAACAAAATGTTTGGGGGGCTGTTTGTTAAGTGGAGAGCTCTCTGGGGCCAAGCCACACTGGGAGTCGATGTTGGTCAGCAAAATCATGGTCCATTGTGAAGTAATGGAAAGTAATGTCAACCTCATAGCTAAGGCATGATGTGCATGAACGTCAGGATGCCAGCAAATAAAGTAGAAGAAACAAATTTGATAAAAAAGAAGCAAGTAATGGCACAAAGAGACTAAAACATGGCTGAAAGTGGCAAAAATGAGTTGGAGCGGCAAAACTAGGCCAGAAGACGCCAAACGATTGCAAAATAGTGGGCAAGAATTGGTTCAAAGTATATACAATTTGGCAGAAATCTGCAAAAAGCAGCAAAAGTGTTTAAAAGTGACAAAATAAGGTAAATCAAACAAAAAAAAATGGTTAAATCAGCAAAAAGGAGTGGCAAAATTGGCAACGTTTAGTGAAAGTGTTGTAAGGAGGGTTTGAATGTGGCAAAAACCTTCCAAAAAGTAGAAAAAAATGGGTTGAAATTGATAGAATTGTGGCAAGGATGGACAAAAAGCTACAAGAAAAAGGTTTAAGGTGCAGAAAGAAGTGGCAGAATTGGGCAAAAAGTAGCCAAACTATGGCAAAAAGTGGCAAAAATTGTTTGTAGTGACAAAATAGGTCCAGAAGGGCCCAAACAATGGTAAAAAGGGGTGAAAAGATGCCAAATAGTGGGCCAGAATGGGTTCAAAGTGGTAACAATCTGACAGAGATTGACAAAAGGCAGCAAAATAGTTAAAAGTGCCAAAAAAGGTCAAATAAAACAAGAAAAAATGGTTAAAGTGGCAAAGAGAAGTGGCAAAAATTGGCCACATTTAGCAAAAAAAGTGGTAACGAGGGGTCGAATGTGGCAAAATCCTTCCAAAAAAAGTGGAATAAATGGTTGAAAGTGGCAGAATTGCACCTAGGATGGGCAAAAAGCTGAAAAAAAGGTTAAAGTGGCAGAATTGGACAAAAAGTGGCAGAAGTGGCAAAAATGGGTTGGAGTGGAAAAACTGGTCCAGATCTAGCCAAATGATGACGAAAATGGGCAAAAAGTAGCAATAAAGTTGGCAAAAATAGGTTCAAAATGGTAACAATCTGACAGAGATTGGCAAAAAGCAGCAAAATTGTTTAAAAAAAGTCCAAAAAAGTTAAATAAAACAAATAAAGTGGTAAAAGTGGCAAAGAGAGGTGGCAAAAACTGGCCAAATTTATAAAAAAACTGGCAAGGAGGGGTTGAATGTGGCAAAAACCTTCCAAAAAAGTGGAATAAATGGTTGAAAGTGGCAGAATTGTGCAAAAAGCTGCAAAAAAATTGGTTAAAGTGGCAAACAGAAGTGGCAGAATTGGACAGAAAGTTGCCAAACTATGGCAAAACCTGACAAAAAGCAGCAAAATTGATTTAAAAGTGGCAAAGAAAAGTGGCAAAACCGTGCAACATGTGGCACAAAAATGGCAAAAAGAGGCAAAATTAGTTAAATTAGTTAAGCAACAAATGGGTTAAAGTGCCAAATGGGTGGGAAAGAGGTTGAATTAACATGAATAAATAATTTTTTAACATTAGAACCCATGACAGTTTGTTAGATTTTTGAGGAAACTGTTAGTCAGGACACTAGCGCCAGTACTGCTGATCCGGCACACATGCAGTGACATCATCAATAAAGGAGGTCCCATAAATCTGTGGGCAGGCCTGGGCCCACATCAAAATTATCCATGCCATCATTCTTAACAGCTCCAATGTCTTGATGCATTTGGAGAGTGTTCCTGTACAGTAGGGGTCATAACTACATTTGTACACGGGCCAAGTTTTGTTTTGGCAGACGCACTGGGGGTCAGACTTTCAAATGAACTAAACTGAATAAATATTTTGGTCTAATTGTCATATTATTGTATTACTGTTTGTATTTCTTTTGCTTTTCAGGCATTAACAATGAGATCAGCCCCTACCTCCAATACTGCAGCAGCTCTTGGCAAGCACTTGAGATATTTTTGCTCCATATTTCTGGAGTTGCCATGTTGTTCATCCCTTGGGTTTACTCTACTATGCTGTGTCCTGACTGGCGATCATCACTGCAGAAAAAGGGGTACGTTCTTTTAAATATCAGGCAGGGAAATAGCACTCTCCATGAGTGGTGAAGTGGCGGTTTTCTGGGAAAATGTGTCAAATTAACTGTTTCAATAATGATTATATTTGGGGTTGATTTAATAGCTATAGGGACATAAAGACAAAAGGTACCCTTAAAACCAGAGGTTGCAGACTGATTTCACTCGTAATGATCATCAAAATGTAAATCAGGTAGTTTATTGACTTTGTTCACAGATGTTTGTTTTAATAATCCAGAGGTGGTATTGCTTTCATAATCACTGGAAAGTTCTCACCAAATCTCAGCAGACTGTAAACTTTCAGACTTGAAGCGCTCATGGCTGTTAGCACAGGTGTTTGGGAATAAGACATGTTTATTAAAGATGGGATGATTTGCATGGAGAGAGGCCAGTCTTTCCCCAAATGACTGAAAGTTCATCAAAATAAACTCAAACAGCACCAGAGAACTGAGGTTACCTTGCAGCCCAGATAGGGAGAATTCAAACTCTTTTTCCTTTCAGTTGTTTTCAGCCAGTTAATTTACCCTTTATAAGTTAAAGTGTCTTTTTGTTTCATTTGTACAGGTTCAGTGGTGTCTATGAATCAAACTGTGGCTCATCTCTGGACAAAGCTAGCAGAGGATCTGCTTATAATGAGATTTTATTGTTTACTCTAAGTGAGTTTTGTTTCCCCTGAATTTTGCTGTGTTGCATCAGTATGTCCATTATTTTTCTTATTCATTTAATAATTTAAAAACTGCACCTACTTATGGCACAGTTGTTTGTAAAAGTCTATTGATGGTTTAGCCATTACCAGGAAGTTATTGCTGGGAAAATATATGACTGAAGATGGCATAGTCGGTGAGTAGTGCAGCACTTGTGCTTTAAATGTGCATGGATGCAATGTCAGTGCAAGAATTGCAGGGCTTTCATAGATAAAGAAGCTTTGGCATGGTTTGTTTATAAAGGAGTGAGTGTGGCACGGTGTCTGGCTCAGCTCTGCTCTGCATGCTCCTCTCCCCTGCCACTCTAAACACTCCCCTCCTCCATCCTGAGTGCTAACAGCACTCAGGTGTGCTGCAGCCACACAGGTAGAGGGAGGAGGGAGACCGGAGAGCCAAGGAGAGAGAGGGCATGCAGCACTCCAGGCCGCATGTAACACAAGGTTGCAGTCAGAGCTTGGTAACACTGATGTCAGTTTATCTTTTTAGCTGTTGATTGCCATAGATTTCCAAGCATAATGCCATTTGTTGGTGATATGGACTGGACCTTCTGTTAATGGGTTCACTTTAAAATGAAGCTGTATTATATACTGAATGCCCTTTTTAGTACTTGAGGTTTTGGTATCAGCACCATGTAATTTCAGCAACTCTGCTGTCTTTTGATTATCTCTAGAGGGAAAACTAGGCATGGTTAGAAACACTTTTTATGAATTGTAGTAATGGTCCCTTTTGCCTCTAATGCAGTATGCAGAAATCTGCTTTTCAAATTCAAACATTCATGAAATGTTAATTACTTCAGGCCATGCTGACAAAGGAGTTCTGAGAGTAAATGTGGAGACTTTGTAGGAGCAACAAATGGAAGTTACATTAATGAGTTACAGGAGATAGTAGGAAATCACCATTTACAGTAATTATATTGAAATACATTGTATTGTTAGCATAATGAATAGATGTGGAAATTGAATGGACATCAAAGGCTGCGGGAGCCAGTAATGTAAAATCTAACTGCAGTGATGATGATGGAGTGGACAGGGAAAATGGCATGGCACTAAGCCACAGGCTGGCAGCAGGAGCGGTGAGTCTGCTGTTCAAGTTATGTGGGCAGCGCCATTTTCCTCTTTCAAAAGCACATGTCGTTACAAATGACAGTGAGGGTTAATGGCCCCGAGCCATTACAGCGGGATGAGATCAACATCACGACCCGTATAAGCTGCACGCTCAAGTCATCTCACCCAGCCTTTTGTCAAATACCGCAACCATAAAAGACTGCAATTGGCATTTTTTTCTGACATGGTCAAAAGTAGAGGGGCACAGATAAAATATCGAGGCGCTAAAACACTGAAGAGTGGCCGTCATTGAGGACAGAGAGGCTGGTTATTGGTATGAAATAAAAAGGGACAGAGAAGGTGGAAGCAGAGACAAAGCGGAGCCGGACGATGAAATAGATAGTCCAGCTGTGGGACGGACAAGAACGGAGAGACCTCCACTCTACAAGCCATTAACTCGACTTGCTGAGCTGTAGTGACAAATGGGCCAGGTAATTACATGATTGCATGCAGTCAGTGGAGCAGCATTACAAGATTGTGATACATGTGGAATTTTCAACCCAGAGACCTTTAGTGCACTTTTATGGTTATCTAGGCATGAGCACATACACACCTCATCTGTACCAGCCAGTCATACCCAAGAGGAGACCACATTATACCCAGATGGTACCCTACCAATGTGGCTGTCAGTGACCATAACAGCCCAGTGTTTAACCTAGATGGGTTATTGACATGCTCCTTATTTGCAAAACTGTGGTTCTATTTTAGAAGAATGTGACCCACTGGGACCCATCTAGTACCAGTGCTCACTGTCTAAATGATTTGCAGTTATAGTCAGTCTTCATAATGACAGATTTAAGCACACAAATATTGAAAAGTAAAGTCATTTTCTCAGTTATTTCAGTCCTGAAAAGAGCTCCAGCTAGTTCACTCTGGTTCAGTGCAAACAACCACGATCATGGGGAAGACTGCTGACCTGAAAACTGTCCAGAGGACAATCAGTGACACCCTGAGGGGGGTAAGCCACAGAAGGTCACAGCTGAAAGGCCAGGCTGTTCTCAGAGGCTGTATCAAAGCAGATTCATGGAAAGTTGGCTGAAGGGAACAGTGTGGTAAGAAAGGAGCACAAGCAACAGGTATGAGCTAAGCCTTCAGAGGATTGTCAAACAAAGCCCATTCAAGAACTAGGGGGAGCTTCATCAGGAGTGGACTGAGTTTGGAGTCAGTAGATCATGAGCCACCACAAAGACCAGTCCAGTAAGTCAGCTACAAATGTCTTGTTCCTAGTGTCGAGCCACTCCTGAACTACAGACATCATCAGCATTTAACCTGGGCTAAGGAGAAAAATAACTGTACCATTGTGGTCTCAGAGTCCAAAGTCCTAATCTTGCAAAGCAGATGGATTTGCCGTTTCCATGTTTCTCACTAGCGAATCCATCTTGCAAAGCTCCCATCCGAACAGTTTGGGCCCGATTAGAAAGTGACAGGACCAATCAGTGATGAGGGGCAGTACTTTCGGGTGTGGCAGAGTCATGAAGTAAGCAAGCAGCGGCAAGAGGCCGGTAAAATTGTGGTGGAAGACATTAGCGTGGATGCTGCTAAAAACGTCAGTTTTATCAGAACCTGATGACATTTCTTCATTAAAAGAAAAACAAAGAACAGCAGTGAGTTGTTTCCTTTTCAAAAACGACAAAAGTCGTGTACTGACATGTCTACAGTTGCCATGGTTCTCGTTATGCAGTTCTCTATGGAGTCTACTCCTTGGTAGCGGCTACAACATCGCGTGTTTGGTTGCCAAGTTTTTTTTTTTTGTTTTTTTTTTTTCCAAAAAATGCCCTTTCCCAAACCCTGTCTGTGAGATATTTTCCAGATGGATGTATGGATTAAATCCATCTGGCATGTCAGGTTACCAAGTCCTGTTTTCAGATGAAACTATATTTAGCATTTCATTTGGAAATCAAGGTCCCAGAGTCTGGAGGAAGATCAGAGAGACCCATAATTCAAGACGCTAGAAGTCCAGTGTTTTCAGTTTCTGGGGTCAGTGATGGTTTGGGGCGCCTTGTCATCTGCTGGTATTGGTCCGCTGGTCTTTATCAAGTCCAGAGTCAATGCCATCAGCCATCTACTAGGAGATTTTTAGAGCCCTTTATTCTGTCATCAGCTGAGAAGCTTTATGGAGATACTGAAGCAAGAACTACCAGAGACCGATTTGCCGACCTTCCTGTTACCGTGTTTGATTGGCCAGCCAACTGGTCTGATCTGAACCCCATGGATCAGAACAGTGCGACATCACTTCTGGCTTTCCAAATTGACCGCACTCCCATTTGGGGGAATATAAGCCCTCAGGTTGAATGCCAGTAGGTTTGAAAACAGCAGTGACAATGTGATTGGAAGCAATTTTTTTTTTTGTCTTTTTGTGCCGTAAACAATTACACAGACATAATTTATGGCATGCTATGTTATTCTCAAAAGACAACAGATTGTTACAGAAGAAGTCTGTGTCTTTTGCCTGAACTAGAGTGGAGTAAAGCGGGCTAATGTTGGACCAGTGCTGTCCAAAGCAATTGCTCTTTAACAGCAGGAGCTGTAGTCTGTTTGCCTGTTAACCGCTTTTTCACACATTCACTCACTTAAAACCACATTCAAGTTAAGATCCAACACACGAGGTATGTGATGTCAGTTTATGACATCTCCAGTCACAACATGGGACTGGTTGTCCAGTTTGATGGAGGGAGCCTGAACACACCATCATGTACATCTATAATAGCATGTATTTCATATTGTTACAATGCAAGTCTTTTTTCATAAATGTCCTACATTGTATGTTTATCTCACTGGACATCAGATTTTGGCTCTCAGTTACTGTTTAACCCTAAATGTTTTATATTTTAAGTGTTTAAATCTTGAATGACCCAATCTTTCACATTGACAGCCATTCATATTTAAGGAATGTTTTCCCTCAGAAAGGGGCGGGGCTGACATCGTTTGGGCAAAGCACCCAGATGTGTTGCTCTTATCCAGTGAGAATCTCTGTGGAAATGTCAAAAGTAAGACAAGACTCAACAAAACAGATGAGCTGAAGGCTGCCATCAGAGCAACCTGGCTTTATAACATCCCAGCAGTGCCACAAGCTGATCGCCTCCATGGCACGTCACATAGATGCAGTAATTCGTGTAAAAGGAGCTCCGACCAAGTACTGAGTGCCTAAATAAACATAATACTCCATAATGGTAGATGTTGTTGTATTATATTGTTTTGTATTATACTCTTATTTTTTAAACTTGCTACCCTTCCATAACACCATCCATAAGGAGTCCAGAAAGATGTTAAGTAACTCAAATGCCATGGATATGTGAAACAGTCTAGTCACCTGGTGTCTGGCTGAGGTAAAGGATTAAATTTACTCTGCATGTTGTTAACTATTTTATTTCTTTGCTTGCATGTGTTGATACTGAGTGTTACTGTTAAAAAGATTTCTGACATGATCGTGTTAAATAATAAAAAACAGCTGAAGTGAAGGATCTTCTTGTTGGCCTGCTCCACTCTCTACACACGGAGTGGAAACTTGCCAGCGTCTGCAGACAGATGACATACCCACGACTTTTACAATGCAGCCGAGTCTTACACAGAAGTCGTGGAGGGAGAAGGAGAAGGAGCAGCCTGTCACCATGTGGGATGTGCTGTGTAGGAGTCTCCATGTTGGAGGGTGAGTCATGATCCTCATGAACTTATTTAATCTCAGTGTCAAACTTGTCCAATAGTCTGCCTTCAGCCCGTTTCACTGTCTCTGTCATCTCTGCCAGACTGGCGTGGAAGTTAGGGATGGAGCTGGTCTATTTTGTTGCTGCTGTAACCCTCTCTCCAAGGCTTCATGTAAGGTAGGAGAAGAATGGCAGGCAGCCTGTGTTGGTTTACCATGAAGTTTAAGGACAGTAGAGGACTGAAGGTGCGGGATTGTTTTTAAACTTTAATGTTTTTGTATTTTCTCAGAAAACTTTGTAATAGAGCTGTGAAGGTTAACACGAGATCCAAAATCAACACACCATCCATCCATCCATCTTCTGATGCATTCCACTGTGATATAAAGGGTGTCAAACTCAATCACAGCGGGTACTGGATTCTGAATTAAAGGGATACTTCAACATTATTTCATAGCATGGTGAATGTACAGGTCACAACTTGTCTACGAGGGCGTTTTGGAGTTGTTGGATTGTGTATTTGATGAGTTTGATGAGGGAAAGCCGGGATACTGTCTGCTTACATTGAGTTGGCACAGCAGGTCCAAACTCGGCAGCGGCCGATTTAAAAACAACTTGCACCGACAACTGAAGGTAACAAACCTTTTATTAAGACTATAGGGATTATGGCAATGGACGAATTTGCCAAAATGTTGAAGTATCCCTTTAAGGTCTAACCTGAGAGCACTACAGGGCCGACATTTAACCATAGACCTCATTTTCACTGGTAATACATCGGGGGGAATATGAAATAAGAAATGATGTACGGTTTGAGATTAAAAGAGTCAAAATAAAACATTGTAAGGATCAAAATCTTTAAAAGGCAAATATATGAAATAAAAAGTAAGAATCATGTTTTAAAGGTCAAACAATGGGATGAAAAGTTAAAATTATGAGTTGAGAAGGTAAAAATGTGAGATAGAATTTGAAATAATCAGTTTAGAAGGTCAACATTTGACAAAAAAAGTCAAAATTATGAATTGAAAGACTAAAATATAAGATAAAATGACAATGTCATGAATGTAAAAGGTTAAAATATGAATACAAATTTGAAATTGTAAATCTAAAAAGGTCAAAATATTGGATGAAAAGTTAGAATTAGGAGTTGAAAAGGTAAAAATGTGAGAAAATTTAAAATCATGAGTTTAGAAGTTCAAAATATGTCAAGTTTGCAGGGAAAAACTCAAAACGGGGGACCCAAATGCAGATAAAACAAATAACTGATTTAATTAACAAACAAACAAAAGAACTTACTAGAAACTAAATCACTGGAAACCAAAAGTCCATGAAACAAAGCAAAAGAAGCACGAGGAGTAACAGGCACGAGGAAGACATCAAATGAACCGACACAGACACAGGGAGACAGAGAGCTTAAATGCACAGGGAGTGATTAACAACGGAGGACAGGTGTGGACAATCAGACACAGGTGGAACTGGTGAAGGTAATCACAGTGGAGGGAGACTCAGGCAGGAAGCAAAACTAGAAATACACATGAGGGAAGGCAAACTATAAAGTAAAACAGGAAACATGGAACCTAACACAAGAAGCACACAAGGACTGAATGACAAAACTAAACACTAGAAGCTGAAGAGAGAGAGAATACTAAACAAGAAACACGAGAAGTAAAACTAGACATGAAACAAGGAATGAACTAGACAGAAAACACAGGGAATAAACTAAAGATGAAATAACTAAACAAGAAGCACAGGGAATAAACTACACAAGAAACACAGGGAGTAAAACTAAACATGAAACACAGAGAATGTAAAACGAACATGAAGCAGGGAATTACTAAACATGAAGCACGAGGAGTAAAACTAGACATGAAACAAGGAATAAACTAGAATTATACAACTAGGAAACCTAAATACAAAATAAAACTAGAAACATGGAAATCACAGAATAAACAAAGGAAAAAACAAGGGATCAAGAACTAAACACAGGAAATACACTAGAAAAACTCATAACCTAACAAATCAGAACCTGGATCATGACAAAATATAGGAAAAAAGTCAAAATTATGAATTGAAAAACTAAAATATGAGATTAAATGACAATATCATGAATGCAAAAAGTCAATATATGAGAAAAAAAGTCAAAATCATAAATCTAAGCCATAGTTGTGTGATGCAAAATTTAAAAAATGAAACAAAAAAAAGTGTTTATTCTCCCACATTCCTGACTTTTCATCTAATTATTTTTACTCTTTTTTTCAGATTTTTTATAACTTAAAGATATTGTAAATTAAAAAGTTTGTGTTTACATCTTTATATTGGAGAAAATTTGCAGACCTCATGCCAGTGGGCCAGTTATAATAAGAAATATGATCTTGCAGGCCGGGTATGACTGTACCAGGCCAGATTTGGCCCTGGGCCTTAAGTGTGACACCCCTGCACTATATGGACAAAAGTGTTTTGCCATGCCTGTTAATTATTGAATTCAGGTGTTTAAAATCAAACACTTATTCATGCAGTCTCCATTTGCAAACATTTGTGAGCCTAAATGCCATTCTGAAGAGGTCAGTGCTTCAAGCATGGGACTATGATGGATGCAGCAAGACAGTTTGTGAAATTTTATCCCCTCTGGATAATTCACAGTCAACTATAGGTGATACTGTTAGAAAGTGGAAGCGTTTAGGAACAACAGCAACTCTACCTCAAAGCTGAAGACCACATAAAATCACAGAGCGCTTTCACCAACCACAAAGGTGCATGGTGTGTAAAAGTCACCAATGTTCTCCTGATTCATAGCTGAAGAGTTCTGAACTTCCACTGGCATTAATGTCAGCATGAAAACTCTGCAGTGGGAGCTTCATGAATGGGTTTCCATGGCTGAGCAGCTGCATGCAAGCCTCACATCACTCGGTCCAATGACAAGCGTTGGATGGAGTGGTGCAAAGCGCGCTGACACTGGAGAGTGGAGAAGTGTTAACATGTTCTGTGGGTTTGGCAGATGCAAGAAAAATGTAACCTGCCTGACTGCAGTGTGTCAAATTAAATCACGTGTATTTCAAGAAGTGTACGCATAGGGTGATGTATTTTTTTACTGAGTCACAATTTAGTTTGTCCATCAGTTTTGGTGTCACAGGTCAGTACGGATGTGCCTATTTCTGGGTTTCCCTGTAACATTTTGAACTGGCTGTAGTGACAGTTCAGTTGTACTTCACAACTATCAATAGAGGATGAGAGCTCAGCTACCATTGTTGGAGGTGTGCCTACCCCACATGGCAACAGCAGAGGGTACTGAGAGTTACACAGCTGCACAGAAATATACATTTTGGATGTAATGGAACTAATCACAAGGAAACAGAGTTTCTTTTCCTTTGGGAAAAATGAAGACGATGTCTGAAGTAATGGCTTCATTTAAACTACAGATTTAAGAGAACACAACACAAGCAACAAATGAGTCTTGTGTTCTCTTAAACTCTCGCCACAAACTTCAATTATGAGGTGAAATAATCTTCACATCCCAGTCAAAAACACATCATCTACACGTCTGATTTCAAGCTCATTACACAAACTCCTCTGATGCTGATTCCCTGGAAGCTCTGGGATCCACCGAGGTCTCTCTCCCCATCTGTGTTTGGTAAATGGTTTGGATCATTTCAGCAGCTTTTTATCTTTCCACACTTGAAACTTTTCTCTCACATTAATATGTGCACACTTTAACATGCTCATATCAGCATGCACTTCAAAGCTCTACTGATATGCACTTCTTTGCAAAATCACACAAGACAAATTTGGTCTCTCTGCGTCTGACACAGTCATAACTTTGATTTGTCCCGTATAATATCCCTGAAGAAGCTTCTTGAAAATGCTTCTGATGTAAGAAATAAAACTTATTTGATAAGTCAAGACGCTGTCCTTTGATATTTTTCTTTTAGTTAAAATTCAAAAGAAAAATTTGGCCAATGTACCTTTGTTTTAAAGATTGTTGCGCTCATGTGGCGGTAAGGCAATCATCGTACCAG
This sequence comes from Cheilinus undulatus, assembly GCF_018320785.1. Lineage (NCBI taxonomy): Eukaryota > Metazoa > Chordata > Actinopteri > Labriformes > Labridae > Cheilinus > Cheilinus undulatus. The sequence goes on from NC_054872.1 coordinate 6,923,823, forward strand.
AATGTGGTGTTGAAACCTTTGTTTAATCTGCAGTCCAGCCCTTACCTGTATGATTTTAAGGAAAAGACAGAAAGAAGGAGATTGCAATAAAAGCAGCTGACGTGAGTTTACTCAGGATGTTGGCAGGACGCCGTCTTAGAGATTGAATGAGAAGCTCAGACTTCCAGAAGGAGCTTGGAGTAGAGTCGCTGCTTCTTTCCATTTGAGGTGGGTCAGGCATCTGACCAGGATGCCTCATAGAGGCTTACTTTTGGAGGCAGGCTACAAGGGAGGAGACCCCAGGGGTAGATCCTGAGCTTGCTGGGAGGATTATATATCCAACCCACCCAGGAGCAACTGTGAATCTTTCAGAAGGAGAGTGAAAAATGTTACTCAGGGGAGACAAGTCTGGAGGAACTTTCTTAACCTGATGCCACTGCAACGCAGCCTTAGACTGGCCACACTCTACAGGATTTTAAACCCTTTTAGCCAAGATTTGACTCCCCCGATGATCGTGGGCGTGTATACCAACTGGAGCCTCGTCACAAACGATTATTTGTCTGAGTAGTCTGCATGTGTGTGGTGTCAACACGATTCATTTACTGCTCCAAATTACGCTGTAGTCTCCCAAACCCTGAATCTTAAATATCAAACATGTTTGATATTTACAATTCTAGGTCGTAGTGCCACTGACAAAGTACCCACAACAACTACTGAGAGCGAGCTGACCAGGTAGCGTGACCAGACGAATCATATGTACTTTAATCGCTCACAACCATAAACACAACGGTACCTTAATTCAAGCCAGGATTTCGTCCTGAGTCTTTCCCCCGTTTTATGATTGTTGCTGCACCTGTAACACACGCCAGGACAGCTTGTTGTAGAGAGACAGCAAGACGGTATCGACAGACATCCGTGTTTTTTTTTCTGAAGTCACGTGATGACGCGAGGTTGTAGGCAGGTCGGCAGGTGTGTGGTCTGCAGTGATCTGACTGTCTGGCTGAGTCGTCTAGTGTGTGCTTTCAGAGGATTAAAGATAAAAAATCTTTGGAAATTGTCCTGAAGTCTGTGGTCTCTCATGGTTTTAAAATTGTTTCAGACTAAAAAAATCATCTAGTGTGTGGCCGGCCTTGGATAAGTAGAAGATAACTGAGGTTATCATTTCTATTCCTTCTGGCTGGAAGTTTGTGTTTTCAGGTTGTCTCAGGTCTGTCCTTGCCTTCAGGCAATTCTTTAATGCTCTATCTCAAGAACCCTTAAATGTTTTTCTTCAAACTTTGCACAATTGTTCATGAGTCAAAGATGAAACTATTATATTTTGGAGGTCATAGGTCAAAGTCAGTGGACCTCATTTTCATGCCTTCTTTGTAAACTCCCAACATTTAGAGGGATTTTCTTCAAATTTTGCAAACTTACATGTTCTGTGGTTGCAGAGACCTTTTACTTTATTGTAGTCCCTTGAAGCTATACCACCTTTCAGCAGGTTGGTTGGTTGGATGGCTGTAGCTCAGTTTGAGTTGGTCATCTTTCAACCCAAAGGTCACCAGTTTGATCCCCAGATCCTGCAGTCACATGTTGATGTGTCCTTAGGCAAGACAATTAACCCCAGGTTGCTTCCATTGCTGTGTCAGTGCCATGTAAACAAATGGAAGTATATGAATGGGATAAGCTGATACTGTTCTATGTAGCAGCAGTGTGTGAGTTTAAAGTGCATGGCTAAGAGTGACGTTCTATGTCAGATTAGGAAGATGACTACGAAAGTGCTATACTATAAGCTCAAGTCCATTTACTTTATGTTTTATTTTAGTCCTGGAGTATATCTGTCATGTCACTTCTAAAGCCAGGCACACAGTGCACAATTTTAAGCTGACTCAATCATGTTAGTACCTGTCACTAACATTTATCTCTATAAAACTAATTCACATTTTACGCTAACTTGGAATGTCAATGCATAAAATGCTTGTTAACCCCATTTTAAGAGCCAAAACACAATCTTTTCTTTTTTGGGGCCATAGAGGACTATTTTTTCCTCACTTTCCAACTGACAGCAGTGTTAATTTTTGCAGCTATTTTTAATGTAAATTTAAATTTTAGTTTTAGTCTTTAAATGAAATGCATTTTAGGTTTAGTCCAAGTTTAGTCATTTCTGCCCTTTATAGTTTTAGTCGACAAAAACTCAAAACATTTTAGTCTAGTTTTAGTCCATAAAAAGTCCTCACATTTTAGTCTTTACTTTTAGTCTAAGCATTTATTTTCTTGCCTAAATCTGGTACCAAGTCATGGTAGTGTGTTCTCTGCACTCTGCCAAACCTGGGGTCCCTGCTTTCTACAGCTGAGAGGCAGAATAGCTATAGATGCACTGCATTTTGACAGATTTACCCACAGTGGAGAAATATCATGGATTTTGGATGCCTGACGAAAACAAATTTATATTTTAGTCTACTTTTAGTCATCTTGACAAAAACTGAATTTAGTTTTTGTCAGTTTGATCATCACAGATCTATTTTTGTTAGTTTTGGTCTAGTTTTTGTCATGGAAAAAAAAGGCTGTTGGCGAATAGTTTTAGTCACAGTTTTAGTCGACGAAATTAACACTGACAGATAACTAAAGATAACTAACATTTTTATTTGTGGATGGCTCTGATTGGTCACTATCACAATGGATGACAAAATTGGAGCACTGTGATTGGCCAACAGGCTATCAGAAAGTCATTGTCTTTTACGTCTGGTGTTAAACTGGAGGCAAGCTAGCAAGACTGCTGAATTTTATGTTGCAGAAACCGTAAATAAGTAAATAGCCATATTATCATGGATTTCGTGATGTGAAGTTGTAGTATCAAAGCTATAAATAAACACCACACTTTGCACAGAAATTACAAATATTCTGGAAGGGATATAAATGCCAAAATCCAGTTTTTTGGCAAAAAGGTAAGTTTGGATAGTATTTTATTTCATGGACATCTGTCTAAGGGTTCCTGAGGTACTGTAAACAAGTGCTGCTTTGGATTGCTGGCGATCCCGAGTGGTTCAGAGCGTTAAGACAGAAGAAAGCGGGCTCTGAAGCTGTGCTATTTTTATGCACAGACTTTGTTCAGTTGTATCTTTGTAGTCATTCTTAAGTGATTACACATCAAATTTAGTTTAATCTAAATGTTTGCTTATATTCAGAAAACCAAGTTTCCATGTCTGCTAGTCCTTTCTTACGGAGTAAACCCACCACTACCAATTTGATGGTTAAATTAACATCACCCAGCTGTGTAGCATCTACCCATGTACTGTCTACGGCACAGGTGTCAAACTTGAGGCCCAGGGGCCAAATCCGGCCTGTGGAACAGTTAAATCTGGCCCGCAAGATGATCTCATATTTCTGTTCTAACTGGCCCATCAGTCTGAGGTCTGCAGATTTCCTCAAGTATAAAAATGTGAACTTATCCTTGATGATTTAAGATATCCTTGTTAAGTCACAAAATCTGAAAAAGTAAGGAGTAAAAATATCCAGATAAGTAGTCAGGAATGTGGGAAAAGAAAAATGTTTTTAACCAGTTATTTCGTATTTAACCTCACATTTTCAACTCCAAACTTTGACTTCATAATCCGATAATTTGACCTTTCAGACTCACAATTTGAATTTATGAATCAAATTTTGACTTTTAATTTCATGATTACACATTTTATTTCATATTTTGACCTTTTACACTCAAGGTTTGACTTTCTTAATATATTTGCCTTTTAAAACATTATTTTTCAATTTCAATTTCATGTTTTGACCTTTTTGAACTAACAAATTTTCTTTTCTCAGATTGTGAGCCTTTCAACTTTACTTTTTAACTTTTTAAATGTCAGAATCATTTATCATCAGTGCTTATCTCTTTTCATATTTTATTACTGGTGAAACAAGGTTGACAGTTTATGGTTAAACAGGTGACGCTGTTAGGCCCTCAAGTTAGTCCTGAATCCAGAATCCGGCCCCTGCTGTGATTGAGTTTGACCCCTGGTCTATGGTTACCAAACCTTTTCAACAGCAACACCAAATCCTCTGAACTCCCTGCCTCCACATGTTCATCTGTCCCCCACACTGCCTGTTTTTAATCAAAACTTAAAATGCACATTAATTGTTATGTTTCTGGCTCCCTTCTGAGAGGCAGATTTTACTTCTCCATTTTTATTTTTTTTTTGTCAATCCAAATATTTTTACTTTTTATGTCCTGTTGTTTCTACACTGGCCTTGCGTTTTATTGTGCTTTGATTGTTTTTATTTTTCATTGTGCACCACTTCAGTCACCTTTTTTTAAAGGCGTTATATATTAATTGGATTCAGTTTAGGACATAATCAAATCAACTTCAAAAACAAAACAGAAAAAATACAGCTGTACCAGCTGAACTATGGTCTCTGAATGTCTCCTCCTGCGTTAACACGTCAGCTCACCCTGACTGGCAGGAAAAAGTCCTGGTTTAAAACTTGCTTGCTAGCTTTCACACATTCAGAAGTCCAAACATCACATGTCTGCAATGGTTGTAACATTTAATGCAGCAGTGTAACATTGTTTAAGTTTGTCATCAAGGTTCCTACCTCATCAGATTGATTTTATATTTAAAGGTTGGGGGGTGATGCCGAATCTTAAACCCCTAGTCAGTGACTGCAGCACAGGTATGAGACAGCAAGTAATGACAAAGCTGAGTGGGAATCTCGCAGCTGAAACAGACTGCCAACTTAGAAGAATGTATGTGATTGGAGCTCATGAGAATGGTGTATGTCAACTGAAAATCAGTGCAGCTGGAGTTGTCTGCATGATCTGAGGCATGGCTTCATTTCTGTGCATGTGTAAACAAGGTTATGGCATACAGATATGATGTTTTTGTCCTTGGTTAAAGTTTTTGGTGTTTGGTCTGCATGCAGGAACATAACTGTCAAAATATGAGCAAGAGTCTGAAGAGAAAGTGCAAAGAAAGCTGCAGGGCAGAGTCTCACTTTGCATATTCCCAGTTGCCAACGATAGACCCCAGTGAACTGATTATAGATGATTATCAGTTTGGCACTGTGGTTGGATTTCTTTCTCTCCTCTTTAAGCGCTGAATAATCAATAGAAAGTGCCCTGATTTCTCCTACAGTAATGAGCGAGAGTCCTGAGCTCGCCGGGGATGAATTACCATCGTGCCCTCACAGAGTAGCTTGTCGATAGCGCAAATGCTATCTGCAACATGTTCAATTATACTCTCAAATCAGAGAGGAACTTAATCAAGAGCTCCCATCTCATTACGCCCGAGGTCAGCGGCTGTCTCTCCTAGCTGAGGAGGAGGTGGGGACATATTTCAGTCATCCCAAAAATCAGCAGTTTAGCCACCAAACAGCTGATGGAGAAGATGAGAACCTGGAGTGATCCCAGCAGCTGCCACTGCAGGTGGAGTTGGCAAAGTTTGATTATCACTCTCAGAAGGATTCAACCAATAAACCGACACGATCCCCCGTCTATGCAGCATCCTCAACTCTGTAGAAGTCAATTAGAGAAAAGTGATTATATTTTACACCTCTTCATATGAACTGTCAATTACACGGAGATCTCTTGTACAGCTTAAAAATCCTCAAAAAGACATCCAAGATAATCAATGAGCTCCTAAAAGTCCTTTATGACTACTTTAATTCAATATCCTTAGGAATTTATTTCAGATTAGCAATATTATTTGCTTTACTTCCAGGAACTGTTGCATTTTTAGGATTTTGTCTCTGTGGTGGGATTTTAAGCCATTTCCCGGTCCTGCCATCACATTTACAGTAAAGCATGGGGACTGAAACCGAGCATATTATGCTGGAGGTCTGATAAATACTGAGCAGCTGTTTGGTCCCTGAATAAGCAGAGGGAGAGTTTTGCACTGGCTCGGTTGTTGAGAGAGACATGCTGTATGTACGTATGGTTGAGGAAATGCATGTTGGGTTCCAGTAAGTATATTTGAGCAGTTGCATTGTCGTCTGCAGCTGTTTATTTCCAACAGAGTACACACAACAGGCCTGCAGACATTACTCAGGGACTGGCACTCACCTGGTGCTATAGAGCAGACCAATCACAGGGCCTGTGGTCTGTCTTATTTATATGAGTAGCAGTAATAAGCAGACACACATAGTCTACCTATCAAATCACTTCACAGGCTGCTGTGCCTGTACAGAGGTGGTTTTCTGCTTTGAGAATGGATCCTTTGCACATTATAGACTGGTGTTTAACTGAAAATGCAGGCGCACAAAAAAAATGTTGCATGAAAAGAGAAAAGTCAGAGAGGGAGGGAGTTAGCATTGCTGCATCATGGGGTGATGGTAGAGAGTATAAAGAGCCTGTTTGATTGAAGACGATGTTTATGAAAACTTCAATGTTGGAGTTATCTGGCAGTGTTAGTCCAACTCTGTATATAGCACTGATCATCAACTGGCGGCCCGAGGGCCACATCAGGACCCTCAAAGCTTCCTATCTGGCCCCAAGAAGATCATTAAATCCAGAAAAGGAGGAAAACAATGTGATTTTTTAGGGTATGTTTTGGCTTTAAATGTCTGCAGCTGTTAAACCCACCTCGAATTAATATAGAAATAGATAGAATGACTTAAGATTTGATCTGTTTTAACAGACACTCACTTGTTAGCCATTATTAATTAGTAAATATTTTAAGAAAAGAAAGTGGTTAAGACTGGCAGAAATGTCGCAAATTAGCCTGATAAAGTGGTGAAAAGGGGTTAGAGAGTGCCAAAAATGGGTGATAAGTGACAAAATAGGTTAAGGGGTGGCCCAAAAGGACAAAATTGGCAGGGACAGTGGTGAAAAGAGGTGAAAATATTGTAAAATAGGACAATAAGCGCAACAAGTAACAAAATGGGTTAAAATTGGCAAAATATAGCAAAAAAATGCCAGGCAAAGTACAGAAAAGGGGTTAAAGAGTGGCAAAAATGATCAAAAATGGGTTAAGATAGTCAAAATATGAAGCAGAAATGGCCAAATAAAGTAGCAAAAAGGGTTAAAAAGTGTCAAACATGAGTTAAAATTGAAGTTAAATCACAACTTGGGAGGGCCTTTTCTCTGGGATTTTCAGGGGCCCAGCCAATTTCATAGGCAGGCCTGTCTCCTTGTGGCCTGCTGCATTATAGATAATAGGGATAGATCTCAATGCCTAAACATTTACTGCGTTTTGATAGAAAATACTAATACCAGTACAATAATATGATAATTAGGCCGTAATATTAACTTAGTTTGGTTTATTTGAAAATACAGCCCCAAAAGTCTCTAAAAACTAAATCTGGCCCTTGTACAAATGTACTTGATGACCCCTGCTGTAGGGAGTCAACTGAACCAAGCTCCGCCCACTGACATTTCAAATCTGGGGGTGGAGTTTTCCCATCATGTCTTTGTGCAGCAGTGTTAATTTTGGCAGCTATTTTTAATTTTAGTAGTAGTTTTAGTCTTTGGATAACATTTCTTTTAGTTTTAGTCACATTTTAGTCTACTCTTTTTAGTTTTAGTCTGGTATGGGTTGATGAAAACACAAGACATTTTTGTCTAGTTTTAGTCCATAAAAAGTCTTCACGTTTTAGTCCAAGCATTTATTTTCTTGTCTAAATCTGGTACCAAATCATGATAATGTGTTCTCTGCACTCTGCTAAACCTGGGGTCCCTGCTTTCTACAGCTGAGAGGCAGAATAGCTATAGTTGCATTGTTTTTTGACAGATTTACCCACAGAGGAGAAACATCACAGATTTTGAATGTCTGACGAAAACTACATGACATTTTAGTTTAGTTTTTGTCAGTTTCAGTCATCACAGATCTTTTTTTGTAAGTTTTAGTCTAGTTTTTGTCATGGAAAAAAAAGGCAGTCGACGAATAGTTTTAGTCATAGCTTTAGTTGACGAAATTAACGCTGTTAGGCAGAGAGTTTAGATGTGTTTTAAACGTCTTAGGTTTTTTAAGATGCGTTCAGATGTTGCCTGTTACAGTGATCACTGCTGGGATTCACATGCACATATTTCTTGAAATTGATGGTTTTGATGTTAAGAACTTCTGCACCGTGAGTGAAGTTGTCTACTAGGTTGGTCACATCCCTGGCTGTGGTGTTGGCTGTCCAGCATTAAAGGAGAGAGTGCAGATTTTTAAAAAAGTACACTATGAGTTTAAATATTAACATTTGTCCAAAGTGTTAAATGTACACTCAAAAGTGTGGACACATATAAACACTTTTCTAGTCTTAGATTTAACACTGGTGGTTTTGCTGTGCAGGTGGACTCCTGTCACCAGACTAGGAAATCCCCTGTGCAGCTAACGCAGGCTGAACTTTTCCAGTGGTGCTGAGGTGTCGAGCGATTCTAATCGTTTTGGGTCAACCTGAGGTATTCGGTCCAAGTGGAACAGGACCTCTCTTTAAGCCTGCCCCCTCATGACCTGTGAACTCACACACAGCCACAGAGACAGTGGTGATGTCAGTATGTGATGAGAGGTCAGGATCACTCTCATAGTGCGGCCAGTCTGTTGGCCAAGACAGGACAAGATTTTTGTTGCATCTGACATGATGCGGTCCTTAACGACTAAACAAACTGTGTAGTCTGAGCTGACCTAGGTGGACTCTGGCTTGTGGTCAGCTGTGAGGAGGCCTGCCACAGGCCAAGACAATGGCCAATTAGCAGACTGGAGCTGAACAGAGCCACAGAAACTGAAGTGTTAAATCGGCATATGCTCTGGCAACCAATCCAGGCTAACCCTAACCCTAACCCTAACCTTGCAAAGCAGATGGATACACCCGTTTCCTTGTTTCTCACTGGCAAATCCAACTTGCAAAGCTCCCGTCTGATCCGTTTGGGCCCGGTTAGAAAGAGACAGGACCAATCAGCGGCGAGGAGCAGTACTTTCAGGCGCAGCAGAGTCGTGACATAAACAAGCAGCAGCAAGAGCTGGTGCAGTTATGGAGGAAGAGATTAGGGTGGATGCTGCTAAAGCACCAGTTTTATCAGAACTTGACATTTCTTCATTTAAAGAAGAACAAAGAACAGCAGTGAGTCGTTTTCTTTTCAAAAACAACAAAAGTCGAGTACTTACATGTCTACAGTCGCCATGTTTCGCGTTATTCCTCAGTAGCTGCGCACGCGCTGCTTGCTAGCAGCTACGTCGCATGCCTTGTTGCTCTGATTGGCCCGTAGAGATGTGACAGACAGAAAGTTCACCCAATCATACTCCGAGAATTTTTCAAGGCCTCTGCCTTTTCTCAAACGTTTCCTATTGAAGGTTTCCCAGATGAATGTGTGAAACAAATCCATCTGGCGTGTCAGGTTGGGGTAACCCACCTCTTACCCCAAACAGGAAAAGTAGTGTTGATGGGTGGAGTGCTTCACATTTACACTTATGCATGCCAGTAGAGTGCAAGGACAACGGACTGGCTTCTTTGCACACAGGATGACACATTTGGGCTCAACAACTTCTGATGAATACTTGAACCAAAGGGTCCTCTTTGTTTGCAAGGTCTCTTTGGTTCCAAGCCTAGGTAGTAGGATGTATGATGCATCTTTTCTTTAGCCATCGCTCCGGTGACTGACAAGTACCAAGGCTAAAGTAGATAACTAGCTCTCCTTTTTCTTCTTCTGTGTTTTGTTGTGTCTGTGTTAAATTCTTTGTTATTCTTTCATAGCAGTTAGTGAGGCGAGTTAATTTGTTTAGCACAAAGCATTTCAAAGTTCTTCACACATAACATCAGAGCATAATTACAAAGGAAATAGAGACAAATTGGAAGGAAATGTTTAAAAAGCTTTGAAAACAGACCAAAAACACTCAAAAAGATAAAGAAATTAAAAAAAGAACAGTCACTATCATCTCAGCCTCCTCAGGAGCAGATCCGGTCATGACCTCACCGTTCAGTGGCGTCCTGTGGTGACGATCCAGGATGAATACAAACACTATGCCAGCCAACTAGTACCTACTGTTTTGTCTTTATCGTATTTATATTTCTGTATTTGGTTATGAGAGCCAATAACTGTGTAATTGTGTTTCCAAACTGGCAAACAAAAGTTTGAAAGTAAACCATTTCCAGCTTGTGTTTAATAAAACAGAGGAAACAGAAATTCACCCTGAATCTTTAGAAATAAATGCAGCATCATCTCTCTGTTTGTTTGGTTTCCACAAACAACTTCCTCTTTTGGTTCAGTCACAATGCTTTCATTGATCATCATCACTGCAGCAGACAATGAGAAAAAAGCTATGTTCAGGTCTCCCAGTTTTCTTTGAGTTAAAGGAGTATATTTGGAGAGCCAGAATAAAGATCAGCAAGAGTTTGAAGGGTAACTCCAATTGTCCTGCTGGTCCAAAAAGACTGAATTAATGCAGATGACTTTGGGTTTATGTCAGTGTTTTAACATGGATACCAAATTAATGTTAGAAGATTGTGGTTAAAGCTTGTTACAGTGCAGTAGTGGCTATTGAAGGTGAATTATTTGGCAGAATCATTTATACAGAGGTTTAAAATATACACTATATTGCCAAAAGTATTCGCTCACCTGCCTTGACTCGCATATGAACTTAAGTGACATCCCATTCTTAATCCATAGGGTTTAATATGACGTTGGTCCACCCTCTGCAGCTATAACAGCTTCAACTCTTCTGGGAAGGCTTTCCACAAGGTTTAGGAGTGTGTTTATGGGAATTTTTGACCATTCTTACAGAAGTGCATTGTGAGGTCACACACTGATGTTGGACAAGAAGGCCTGGCTCTCAGTCTTCACTATAATTCATCTTAAAGGTCTTCTATCAGGTTGAGGTCAGGACTCTGTGCAGACCAGTCAAGTTGATCCACACCAAACTCTCTCATCCATGTCTTTATGGACCTTGCTTTGTGCACTGTTGCACAGTCATGCTGGAACAGGAAGGGGCCATCCCCAAACTGTTCCCACAAAGTTGGGAGCATGGAATTGTCCAAAATGTCTTGGTATGCTGAAGCATTCAGAGTTCCTTTCACTGGAACTAAGGGGCCAAGCCCAGCTCCTGAAAACAACCCCACACCATAATCCCCCCTTCACCAAACTTTACACTTGGCACATACATACAGACAGACAGACAGCTCTCCATTTTTAGTCGTAAGATATCCCTCTCTGATTTAGATGATTAAACTGGTAAATACAGTGGACTTGCTTCTGTGTAACTTTTTAACATACTGGTACAACCCTAGGTAATTTATCTTTAATTATTCAGTTCAGTTCCATTGGATACATTTGATTCCAATCTGTTGACATTTTTTGCTGAACGTTTGATGCCATCTTTGGTCTCCCCTAAGATCCTCTTGATAAATATTCCTGTTTTTTGTCTGATTAAACATTGTGATTAATGAATATTAGCTAGTTCTATTAGCAATAGATCACATTTTACTTCACCTCAGATGGTTTAAATCCACGTTAGAGCCGTTCTGTGTGGAGTCTGCATGCTCTAACCGTATAGATGTATGTACGTGGGTTCTCTCCAGGTACTCCAGCTCCCTCCCACAGTCCAAAGACATGCTTGTTAGGTTATCTAGTGTCTCTGAATCATCCGTAGGTTTCACTATGAGTAGGACTTATTTTCAGCCTTGGCCTTCTCATGGCTCAGACCAGCCCACTTTAGTTCACAACCTTTATCTGGAGATTTATAATTGAAGTCTTACTAGTACATAAGTTTAAAAATAGAGAGCTCTTCACTACAACCTTGTTATCTTTCACATATCATAATTTCCAATTTGGCACAAATAAGTATGAGTTCACAGCTCTCATTAACTGTAACATTTAATTTGAGTGTAAAACAGTTTTTCTGTGATATCAGTCTTCTTCAGTGCAATTGGCATAAATGCTTCCAGCTGGCCCGACATTGACTCCTGTTACTGGTTCTAAAATAAAAATCAAGTTTAAAAAAATGTTTTATTATTCTTCCTCAGGGGTGTCAAACTCAAGGCCCTGGGGCCAAATCCGGCCCACAAGATCATATCAGATTCTTGTTATAACTGGCCCTTAAACATGAGGTCTGCAGATTTCCTCCAGTATAACAGTGTCAACTTAACCTTGATGATATGAAATATCCTTAAGTCATAAAAATGTGAAAAAATAAAGACTAAAAATAACCAGATCAAAAGAAATGGTTAGAAAAGAAATCCATTTGTGTTATCATCTCATATTTTAGGTTTTTCATTGCCCAGTTTTCACTTCAGTCTATTATTTGGACTTCTTTTTTTTTTAATACTTTGACCTTTAAATTTTTTTTTTGACTTTTTATGTCATATTTTGACCTTTTAAATTTATAATTTTGACTTTATCTAATATTTTGGCTTTTTCAATTTAGAATTTTGACTTTGTCAATTTATTTTTTTGACTTTTTCTCTCATTTTTTGACTTTGTCAATTTATTGTTTTGACCTGTATCTCATATTTTACCTTTTTATTCTAAATTCTAAGTCACATTTTTGCCTTTAAACATGGTTGTGACTTTCTTTTTTATACATTTGCCTTTTAAAAGCATTATTTTAACATCTAATTTCATGATTTAACCTTTTGCACTACTAACTTTGAAGTTTTATGTCATATTTCGACCTTTTCAATTTATCATTTGGACTTTTATCTCACATTTTTACGTTTTAGGTTCACATTTTTAAATTCTGAGTCATATTTTTGCCCTAAAAACATGATTTTGACTATCTTTTTTTTATATATATATATATATATATATATTTGCACTTTAAAAGCATTATTTTAACATCTTATTTTGTGTTTTGACCTTTTGGACAAATAAGTTTGGCTTTTTCTCAGATTTGAGTTTTTTAACTAATCATTTTGACTTTAAATCTGAAAATTATTTATCATCAGTGCTAATTTTTTCCCTCAGAATTTATTACTGCCGAAAATGAGGTTGATAGTTGAATGTGCATCCTGTTAGGCCCTCAGGTTAGACCTTAAGCCAGAATCCGGCCTCTTCTGTGATTGAGTTTGACACCCCTGTTCTACATGATTCACCTCTAAAACATGTTTGAAAGTTTATACTGGATTTAATAAAATCATGATTGTTCATAGTAAGTGAACAGAAGTCTTCCCTTTCTGAAGATTTTTTTTTAATCATCTCTAACCTTCTTTCACTAAAGTCAGTTTAATCTTTATTGCTCTAAATCATCAGTTTGTTTTCTGAGTTTTTTTATTGAGAACTTAAACATCAGAGCATTTACAAATAGCTTATTCATATGATACACATCACCTCTGATTCCCACATACTCAGCCTGTGCCAAACTCCACTCACAACATGTACTGCAGAGCAGATTGCTCCCTTTCCATAGTCAAGCTTTGCAGGTCCACTGCATGTTCTCTGGTCTACAACACATCCCAGAAGCACCCCTCCAGTCAGCTTCACTTATACACCAGGTCTATTTCCAGCACCAACCACTGCCAAACCGTGTCAATCAGTGTATCCAATTCTTAAACTTAGCTGATGGGTTGCACTTTAAACGTTGTGCTTTGTGCTGCACTTCCAGAATCTACTACTAGTGGCTAACTGTGACTTCTGCATGTTTACATTTTGAGTTTGTTTTAATAATAATCAGGAAAGGCATATGAATGTTGGTGCATTGGCTGTGTCTGCTTCCAAAGCTTTTCTTTTGTAATCTAGCTTTGGAGCACAACCTTGCTCTTTTTATTAAACTTTTGACTGCCTCAGAACAAAATAAATGACTGAACAAATAAACTTCTGTTTCCATTCAAACACAAATTGACACCCTGATCGAGCCGGTTGGCTGTTTGAGAGCACAGAGCAGAGAATAGTTGTGTGCAGATTTACATTTTAAGGATTTTTTTTTTTTTTAATACTACTTTGATTTCAGCATAAATCTCACCATGTTTTTATTTTACATTTAATTAACTTTAAGGCTTGGAAGGCAGGGTGCCAGAAAGCTCTCCCATTTATCCCCCTTTATGGACGGCGTTTTCTGCACATGACTACTCCATATTATGCATGGCTGTGTTCAAACACCTTCAGGTACAGTGGGGGTCCCTTCATAGTGGAACCTTTATTTTTGAGGTCACAGGCTGAAAAGGTTGAGAACCACTGTTCTAAACTCTTGTCTCCTTTCATCTGACTAGATGTTAGACCAGTGTTACCCACCCATGCTCAACCAAAGAGCCAAATTGTTGAAAAATACCTTTGCAAGAGCCACATTTACAGAGGGCAAATAGAATAAGTTAAAATTGCAAAAATGTGTTAAAGTAGCAATAAAAATAAGTTAAAGTGGTAATAGTAGTCAAAAAGAGGCTGAAAAGTGGCAATAAATGAGTAACAGGTGGAAACTTTGGTCAGAATGCAGCAAAAACAGGTCAAGACATGAGTTTAAAGTGACTAAAATGGAAAAAAAGCAGCAAAAAGGTGGGGAAAACTAGCAAAAAACAGCAAGGATTGTCAAAATGGGGGGAAAGTGTCGTTTAATGACAAAAGGCAGCTTAAATTGTTTGAAAGTGGCAAAAAAGGGGAAAGAAATTGCAAAAAGTAGGATAAAAGTGGCAAAAACTTATGAAAAAGGAGCACAGATGGGCCCCGAATGGCAAAAAGAAGGGGCAAAAATGGGCCAAAGCAGCAAAAATTGATTAAAATGGCAAAAAAAAAAAAAAAAAAGGAAAAAAAGAGTCCAAAAATTACAAATGGAAATATACAGAGAAAAAAAAATAAAGGTTAACAATTAATTAAAACCCTACTGTATAAGTGCCGGAAACAAACTGACTGATGCGACTTGCCATTGATAATTTATGAGGTCAACGTTTCCCTTTTTTTAGGTTTTCTGGGGGAATAATAAATTGTTAAATTAAGCCATAAAAGAGCCACAAATCGTAGCAAAAGAGCCACATGTGGTTTAAGAGCCACACGTTGCGTAACACTGTGCTAGACACTAAAAGGTCTACAGGACTGAGTAGTTTGTGATACTGATTCTGTCCACACCAGGTAAATCTTAACCCTGTGGTAAAAGTCACCTTTTTTGTAAAGTGTAGGGATCATACTCATGGTGTGTAAAGTCTTCTGATGATAATCACAGCAAACAGGTTTATTTTGGGCTGTAAAGTACTGACTTTCTTCTGTTCCCATTCATTCCTATTGGCTGTGCCCCACTTCCTGACCCCCATTGTGCCATCAGAATTACATGGCTGCAAAGACCCTATCGTGAAATACTCATACCAATTCATAAAGAGTACAACCTGTATGATCTCTGCGCTGGCCTTAGCAACCCTAAAACCAGCCCCACCCATCAGGAATCTTCCTGGTCCTCCAGATTTGCCAGCCTGGTGTGACTGTTTGTCTCTACATGTACTGACTGGTGACCAGTCCGAGGTGACCTTTGGCCTCTTGCCTACTGACAGCTGGGATTGGCTGCAGCTTCAGTGACGCCAGCATAGGAAAGTGGTCTAAATAATGGATGGATGTTAATGTTTGTTTAGGTCTCTGATCATTTTGAGGAAAACACAGTGACTTCTCCATGTGTTATTTAACATATACAACAGAGTTATTTTTAGCACATCACTGAATCAAGCTGGGATAACCTGTAGAGAGCAACAAACCACAGGACTTCATTAAAGATTCACCTTGAGCTCTGGGTTAGGGTTAAGGCTTCATACAGCTAAAGGCACATGAACATACTGCAGCATCATGCCATATGGATCTGTTCAGAGGTATTCTGCTCTGTTTGCTGTGTGAAACATCGCATGTCCTCATGAAAAAATTATCATAGAAAGCTTTCTTCAGTTTCGTCTGAACACCACACCGCTCTGATACTGTTCGTCTGAACATTTGGATTAAAGCTTCCTTATGATTTCACCTCACACCCTGCTCAGTGGGATGCAGAGCAGCTGGAAACAGTTTGAGGAAAGATTTGCAAACATTAAAGTGGCAAATTGATCCAGCTAAAATATTTAGAAAAGTACATCAATTATGTGACTCCAGCTAAATAGATACAAAGTTTTTTGCTCATGCGGATAAAAGTTGTGCCTCGTAATTCCTCCTTAATTTAACTCCACTCCATACTTTAAACAGAAACACAAAGTGCACAAAGTTGAGCGTATATATTTCTAGGACATGACTGATCATACTCATTATCAAGATGCTGTGACGATAGTCTAATTATTGTTGATGGCTTTAGTTCTCTATTTTAGCAGAAGCAAATCCAGCTGCTTTTTCAAGCATTTCTCCAGTGAGAGTTTGTTTAAAAAGCAGATTTGAGAAAAATCCAACTTCAGTGTTGAGAGGTAAACATCCATTTCAAACATAGAAATACATCGCTATGTCGAATGTTTGTTCTAAAATGTCTTTATTTACTTCTAAAATTCCCCAAACCTACGCTACAAATATCTCAAACTGAGTGCTTACATACAATGAAATACTGGGGAGCCTCCTCTGAAACTGTCCACAGAAAGTTTGGATAGTGGAGGATAAGAAAACAAGGACAGAGAGCAAGATCAAGCTCATAAACACATAATCTAATGTGAAGGAAACGACACAAGTAAATTTGATTTAACCATTGAAAAATATTCCTCATTAATATAGGGAAATTATTGTTGATAAAGAAATCAAATTGCCTAAATATTCTTAAACAACACAACTTTTTTTGCTTGGCTCTCCGGCTAAAGGGGGCTCTGTGTAATTTTCTTCTGTGGGCCCAAAATCCCTAACTACACCCCTGGCTGCTACTGTATTTTCACTTTTACACAGTTGGTTGTTTGCACTCAGCTGATTCTATAAAACACGAATGTCTGATTGGAGGCAGGAAGAGAAAAGCAGCACATAGGAACGACGGAGATTGGAGGAAAGTTGGTACATTAATCTCTACACAGCACAAAATTTAGTCATTTTGATAGTGATTCTTTACATAGACACAGTTTCCTGCCCCCCAGTTAACCTAATGAGCATATCTTTGGTGGTGGGAGGAAGCCGGAGTACCAAGAGAGAACCCACACATGCACATGGAGGACATGCAAACTCCCCATAGAAAGGCCCTGACTGGGAGGTGAACCAGGAACTCTTTTGCTGTAAGGCAGCAGTGCTAACCCCTGTAGCCGTGCACCTCTTATCTGATTTTACTTACTTTAACATCACCAAGGTGAGGTTTTTTTGCAAGTTGCCCCTCCATCCTTCTACATTTCTGTGTGTGGCCCTCAGTCAATAAAGTTTTAACACCTCTGGCTTAGAGTAAACATTGACTGGCCATGGTATGGATTGTGTAGCGATTGTGAGCTCAGTCTTTTGTATTCTAAACATTTCAGTTTCTCTCATACTGTGTGTTTATGTGTTGCCCTCTCAGGATCAATACAGCTGACAGAAAGTTGAGTGAATTAATGGTAGGTACTATTCAGTTTGATTTGCTGATTATGCCACAGATCAGAACCCTTCAAACATCATTATTTTAATCACTCATTAATTTGGATTATTGATTTGTATCTTTCACTTACAATTTAAATATTCCAGTCTTGGTTGATGACATGGCCTTGATAAATAAATGAATATCACATAAATTAGCACTGGTTATCTACCCTGGTTAAACGTCAAAAAATCCTTTAACAGCCTCGGTGTTTGTCCTTGAACATGATGATGGAGATAGGACTGAGAAAGCAGAATTCAGACCGTGTGGTTCATATATTTACCAAGAGCTGCAAACATAACCGGTCAAACCTAAGAAGGTTTTGTAAACATGAATAGTTGAATGGTTACTCCTTTATAAAATCCGTATTACAGGTATGTTTATAAGTGCAGTGTTAAAAAAAAGCATCCCTTTATGATTAAGTGACATCAACAGATGCTACATCAGTTCTAAATACCATCAGGCTTGTTTACAGAAACACATCATCAATACCTCAAATATTAGGATCAATATAAGAGGTTAGCTCTGATCAGGAACATCAATAACACAAATGAACTGATTTTGATGTCACTGATGATATTTTGTCTGCTGTTTAGTCAGATTTCGTTTGTCATTAAAGTGCGATAGCTCTGAAGGAAGAGATGTCAAGATGGTTTAGAGTTAAAAAGGAAAAGTATCATCTCTGTAGACATTTGCTGTTGTTTACTATGAGGGCTGAAAATAAAAAAAAAATAATGATAAAATTAGTGATGAAAACTCAAAGTGGAAAAAATGCATTTAAATTTTCAAAAATCAAGTGATGAATTATGACTTGAATTGTTTATTTATTTATTTATTTATTTATGTAGCAAATTAGCAGCAAATTAATCAATTTGGTAATCATTTTATCATTAACAGTGCTGACCAAGGTTTCCATTAGACCACTGGTACTGAACCCTGCTCAACCAAAGAGCCAAACTGTTGAAAAATACCTTCACAAGAGCCACAATATAAGTGGTGAAAAGTGGCAAAACAGCTTGAAGTAATGATAAAAATAAGTTAAAAATAAAAACAATAGTCCAAAAGTTGCAAAAAATGCAAAGAAGAGAGAACTGTGAGTAAAATGGGCAAAAAGCAGTCAAGAGTAGCAAAATAGAACCTAAAAACAAGATGAAAAAAAGTGTTGAAATGAAAAAAATAGCACAAGGTAGCTTTAATTGGTGAAAAGTGGTGAAAAAATGGTAAAAAGTTATGGCAGTGGCTAATGCTAACAGGCTAATGGTGTGTGTTAAATGTAGGTGTATTTAGTGCACCTGAGAGCACGTGTGTAAGGAAAGCTGACAGCTTTTATTATGTTTGTTATAACCACAAAGACGAATGAAAGAAAGTCTTTCTGCAGTTACCTCTGAGAACCGGTAATGTGTGTGTTTCTACCAGGCTGTAATGACAGGATGACAACTCCTTTGGTTTACTGTCGGCTCCATTTCTTCTGTCTCGCTTTGGATCACATTTGGAGATAAAAATGTGTCCCCAGTCCTGTTTTGGTGCTGCCTTCAAGCTGTATCACACCGTTTCTGATGTATGGGTTTTTCAGTTGTTAGTTGCAGCGAAACTCTTAAGGACTAATAGTCATTTAGAACAGAGACAAAAAAGTCTTGTGGAAATTCTGCTCTAAAGCTACTAAAGACTTGCAGGGAAATCAACAATAGGGCATATTTGTCATTTTGTGTTAAAATTAGGCATAAAAAATGGGGCCATTTTCAAAAACATTGTACAGCTTTTTTACCTGGTATGACTCGTGAAATTCTGAATCAAACATTTTGAATGGTTAACGCTTTAAGATGTTGATTTCTCCCTTGAAAATAAGATCTCATTTCTGTGGTTCAGCTGAAAACTCAACACTTATGAATGCTGTTTTATTTACCTCAAAAAGACATCATCCCTAATTAACTCTTTCTATCATAATTTACACTCTATAGTGTGTGTTACCATCCAAAGGTATTACATTAGGACAGGGGTGTCAAACTCAAGGCCTGGGGGCCAAATCAGGCCCCTGGTGCATACCTGGCCCACGGGATCATATCATATTTTTATTATAACTGGCCTACTGGTATAAGGTCTGCAGATTTTCTACTGTATAAAAGTGTCAACGTAACTTTGTTTATTTAAAATAACCTTGTGAAATCGTAAATATCTGAAAAAGCAAAGAGTAAAAATATTTAGATAAAAGTTTGAAAGGTCAGAAAAGATAATAATTAATGTTTTCATTTCATGTTTCCAATTTTGCATCTCATGATTTTTAGATTTTATTTCATATCTCTATCTTTTCAACTAATAAATTTGACTTTTTTATATCATATTTTGACCTTTTAGAGTCACAATCTAAAATCATATGTTATATTTGGACCATTTCCTGTCCTAACTGACTTTTTAATCTCAGATTTTTACCTTTTAAACTCATAATTTCTAATAAAATCTCATATTTTTCTCCTTTAAACTAATAATTTCTAATTTTATCTCATATTTTTCTTTTAAACTCATAATTTCTATTTTTATCTCATATTTTTCTCTTTTGAACTCATAATTTCTAATTTTATCTCATATTTTTCTTTTAAACTCATAATTTCTAATTTTATCTCATATTTTTCTCCTTTAAACTAATAATTTCTAATTTTATCTCATATTTTTCTTTTAAACTCATAATTTCTCATTTTATCCCATATTTTTCTCTTTTGAACTCATAATTTCTAATTTTATCTCATATTTTTCTCTCTTGAACTCATAATTTCTAATTTTATCCCATATTTTTCTCTTTTGAACTCATAATTTCTAATTTTATCTCATATTTTTCTCTTTTAAACTCATAATTTCTAATTTTATCTCATATTTTTCTCTTTTAAACTCATAATTTCTAATTTTATCTCATATTTTTCTCTTTTAAACTCATAATTTCTAATTTTATCCCTTATTTTTCTCTTTTAAACTCGTAATTTCTAATTTTATCTCATATTTTTCTCTTTTGAACTCATAATTTCTAATTTTATCTCATATTTTTCTTTTAAACTCATAATTTCTAATTTTATCTCATATTTTTCTCTTTTGAACTCATAATTTCTAATTTTATCTCATATTTTTCTTTTAAACTCATAATTTCTAATTTTATCTCATATTTTTCTCCTTTAAACTAATAATTTCTAATTTTATCTCATATTTTTCTTTTAAACTCATAATTTCTCATTTTATCCCATATTTTTCTCTTTTGAACTCATAATTTCTAATTTTATTTCATATTTTTCTCTTTTAAACTCATAATTTCTAATTTTATCTCATATTTTTCTCTTTTGAACTCATAATTTCTAATTTTATCTCATATTTTTCTCTTTTGAACTCATAATTTCTAATTTTATCTCATATTTTTCTCTTTTGAACTCATAATTTCTAATTTTATCCCATATTTTTCTCTTTTGAACTCATAATTTCTAATTTTATCTCATATTTTTCTCTTTTAAACTCATAATTTCTAATTTTATCCCTTATTTTTCTCTTTTAAACTCGTAATTTCTAATTTTATCTCATATTTTTCTCTTTTGAACTCATAATTTCTAATTTTATCTCATTTTTTGTCTTCTTTTAAACTCATAATTTCTAATAAAATCTCATATTTTGACCTTTTAAACTCATGATTTCGACTTTCTATCTGAGATATTTGCCTTTTAAAATTGTTGCCTTTTTGACTTTTGAATTCTTGTTTTGACCTTTTAAAGTAACAAGTTTGATCTTTAATCTAAGATTTTGAGCCTTTAAACTCATCATTTTGACTTTCTTTTATCTCAAAACGATTAATCATCAGGGTTTTTTTTTCATATTATTTTACTGGTGAAAATGAAGTTGACAGTTTACGGTTAAATGTTGGCCCTGTTGGGTTCTCAGGTGAAGCCTAAATTCAGAATCTGGCCGTCGTTGTGACTGACTTTTACATTCCTGGCCTAAATAGTCCAGCCCTTGGGTCATCTCATTGGAGCAAATCTGGCCCAGGACCCAGTATGAGTTTGACACCCCTGCATGCAGACATCTATAGCTAAAACCAAATACACACCAACGTAAGGCAGCTGGCTGTACACTCCCAGAGCAGAGCTATATTTATCTAGACCATTTTTAAATCCAAAAAACTTAAATCACCACTTAAGAGTTCAAAAGGTTATGGTGTGTTTGTACCAAGCTTGAACCAAGGCATGATAAACTGATGAAAAAATATTTCCCCGCGACATGTTTTGGGTTAATCACAAATTACTTAGTATATTAGCACAGTTCTGTAAATGAAGGACACGCTTTCAGGTTTAAAAAGCAACATCTACCCTATAACTGTATTAAACTATAACAGAAGGCAGCAGCAGAGGGCACAGTCAGGCCAAAGCCAGTGAAGTACTCATGTGAGGATGCAGGGTCACATCAGGCTGGACTCCAGATCAATGCGTCTTAGTTGGTCCATTAATCTGGGCGTGTTTGTCTCACATATGGCCCACTTTGGTCACTTACTGCCCATCAGCTGAGCATAGAGCAGGAGGGGAAAGTGCTCATCACAGTTTTGTCACACCTCGTCCTCTGTCCTGCTTCGTGCAGCCTTAATGAGTGAGGTTATATCTGAGGATTGATCACATAAAGCCGAACATGCAGAGAAATGAAGAGGTCAGCTCTAATGTCTCTGGGATTAGTGATACTGGAGGGCTAGGATGCTGTTGTTAAGTAATATCTAGTTTAACAAGGATTTTTAGATGGAAATCAAACTAGAACTAATGTCCAGTAGTAGAAGAAGAAGGATGGTTTTTGACTTTGACATCTAAAATGTATTATTTCTAACCTTGAGTCTGAGTGGACCTGTGTGCAAAGTTTAAAGAGAAATTCTTAACATGGTCTTTGGATATCATGTTCATGAAGGATTAACATGAGGACTTATTACATTGACCTTTGACCTACAACCTTCAAAATTTAATTGGTTCATCCTTGAGTCACAGTGGATTAAGCTGTACAACATTTGAAGAAATTCTCCCAAGGAATTCCTGAGGTATCATGTGGACAAAAACAGCCCAGACATTTACATATACAGGTATTATAAATAGACAGCCACCCTGTAAGCATGATGCCACTGTCCTGGTCACTGCAGAGGCATGAAAACCCCCTAAGACCTAAGGCTTAGCTTTATTTTATTATTATATATTCTTTTCATTTCTTGATAAAAAATGTAAACTTAACCATACTAAAATTGCTGTTATTCCGTCCGTCTTTAAAAAGGTTACCACATTAAGGCTGTATATGTGACGTTACGTCATGCTGTGTAGCATGTTGGGCGGCTAGCTCCTTCTTAGAAAGATCAAACACAATCCTGCCCTTACGTTTGGTTAAAAAGGCAAACATTAACATGGTAAGGCAGGACTGCTGCATTACAGGAAGCCAAATGAGATCCCAAACCAAGCTTTAGGTAAAAAATGACCATCATCAAGATTAGCTTTACAATGGCCCATGGTTACTCACCTCCATGGGCCCCCCACTTGTCTGGGCTGCAGAGACCTCTCCCCTTCACCTCCCCTTATGGGCGGGCTTGGCTGTCCCCCACTTCCTGACCCCCGAGGAGCATTCAGATTCACACGAATGCAAACAACCTACATGTAAGGCCGTTTCAGAACTAGATAAAATGACATTAAAATTCTTCCATTTAACATTTCCTGTTACTTTATAATAATGGATCCTGATGAACTACCAACATTGTTATCTACCTAGTGTTTGTACTGTGTGCTTTCACTTTGTATTAGTCAAACTCCTGTAAAAGTGGAAAGTTAGTTAGCAGGATGTCACTAAACGGTTGGAAGGTCTGTAAAATCACTATTCTGGACACTCTTTGTGGCTTAAACCAGACCAAAGAAAAAGCTGCAAAAACCAATCTACTTGCAGAGGAGGGATATGTAGAACATGTGGGTTTATGTTGTGTACAACTCTATTAAAAAAAGATAAGATAATCCTTAATTGATCCCCAGGGGGAGAATCAAGTGCTGCAGAAGTTGAAGCCTGTCTACCTTTTACTTTTTTTTTTTCTGCGTTGGAAATGAGGGGAGGAAAGGTACAGCTGCAATTGCAATATTCAACCCCTATTGCAAATCAGGTTTATTGTGAAAATTTGCAGACTTTTAGGTGTTTGCAATAAACAACTTAAACAAAAGGAATAGAAATAGTTCAACACAACAAATGCTTCAAACTGAAACAGTGATAGACCATCAGCCAAACAAACCTTGTGGGCTAATGATGTGCCGTTCAAGAATGAGCCTGTTCTAAGAAACACTTAGAGCTCACAGATATATATATATATTTTTTACCATCATGTCTCGTCTGGACCTTTTTTCTTAAAAAGCTTATAAAACATCAACCCCGTGGTGCACAGTCAAGCTCTTTACATCTTTTTTTTTTTTTAGGACAACCTGGGCTTTAAGAATATGTCTAGTAGAGTAATTTCACTTGAATTTTGAAAAAGTAAAAGGACTCTAAAGACAAAAGAAAAATCAAATTGGAATTTGAAACTCAAAGATTGTTACTGATAACACAGTAAACAATACTGACTAAGCCTTTTCTTTGCACAGACTTGTTCTCTCATCTCTTGGGGACAAAACAGTGAAAAAAATCAATATTGTGTGACTAAAGGTTTTTAAAACATCTACATATATACAAAAAAAGTCCATGTGCTTTTTTTGCTGTTCAATTCATTTGTGCCATTCCTTTGAGCAGTAGAGACGCATCTTGCAACTGGAGGACAGCTCCTCCCACAATGCATTGCATGTAAACATTGCTCTCAACAAATATGGCGCTACCCACCAAAGAAAGCCAAAGTACATGATTGGAAATTGATTAAAAATGGACAAAAATAAGCTTATTTTCAGATCTAATGCCATGAATTGGATCTTTAAAGACTCTGAAAAGTCACCAAAGTTCCACTAGAACAACCTCCTTAAGGGCTTCGGAGACATCGAGGGTAGCAAACGAACGGCAAAATGGCAGCTTTCAGAGGAAAAAACAGTATGTGTCTATGACGTATGGTTCAAAACTTAACAAGCAATTTACAAAGGGGTGTGCCTGAGGCACGGATCCTTCCATGTGAACTCTAAGGGTTAATGTGAGCTATGGTAGCTAGCCTCCATCCTTTGTTGATATTTAAGATAAATGTTTAAGGCCAAACTGTTACCAAATGAAGAGCTGTTTGGAACCCAAACAACCAGCTCTAGTGAGCAGAGCCAAATGATCTGGGTCCCTTTAAGGTGCAGTATGTAAAAGAGGGAACATTAGTCACATCTGAGAGTCATATTCTGTATCAGCTAATCCCATTCATTCACATCAGTACCCATTTACACGCCACAGACGAAGCAGTAGGGTTGAGGGTCTTGCCCAAGGTCAACTCAACATGTGAGCAGAAGCTGGGGATCAAACCAACGACCTTCTGATTGTGGGAATACCGACTCTACCTACCGAGCCAGTCGACCCTTGAATGTGTAATAAAAGGAGTGTTATCAGTCTATCAAAAGTTGCAGAAAAGCCATGAATACCTTTCAAACTGCACAAATTCACTGACTACATTTTGATGCTGCAATGTTATCTTTACTCTGTGCAGATTACACAGTCTGCAGGAATTTGCCTGTAAATTCTGATTATTGCAACAAGTAATTACTCAATACTGGGTGTCTATAGGGCTTCTAGTTTTAATCCTGTTATATCATAACGTGTTTTTATCATCAAAAAGTTTTAATTTGTAAACTCTACTGTTTAACTATTGGTGCAGTATCAGTGTTAATTTCATCAGGTAAAATTAGGATTAAAAATATTTCTTGACGGCCTTTTTTCCATGACAAAAACTAGACTAATACTAACAAAAATAGATCTGTGATGACTAAAACTGGCAAAAACTAAGTTTAGTTTTCGTCAGAACTAGACAAAAATGAAATGTAGTTTTTCGTCAGGCTTTCAGAATCTGTGATATTTTTCTACTGCTGGTAAATCTGTCAATAAACAATGCATCTGTAGCTATTCTGCCCCTCAGCTGTAGAAAGCAGGGACCCCAGGTTTAGCAGAGTGCAGAAAACACAGTCTCATGATTTGGTACCAGATTCAGGCAAGAAAAAGAATGCTTGGACTTAAAGTAAAGACTAATGTGAGGACTTTTTATGGACTAAAACTAGACAAAAATGTCTTGAGTTTTCGTCGACTAAAACTAGACTAAAACTATAAAGGGTAGAAATGACTAAAATGGCACTAAAACTAAAAGAAATTTTGTCTAAAGACTAAAATTAAAAATAGCTGCCAAAATTAACACTGGTGTAGTATATGCAGGTAAATGAAGCATATCCTCTTATGTTTTAGCCTTTCTGGTATACCCACCTCTAAATCTCCTCTACTAAGATGGAAAGGCATCGACGACAAGAATAGAATAATCTGAGTACACTAGAACATTGCATTACCCCAACACATGATATGGAAAAATGTAACTCAACATGAACGGCTTGTATCAGCCTAAAATCTGTGAGGCTGTTGGGGGTGATGGTAGTCAACTTTTCTTTGACTGTAAATTTCTTCAATGATCCTTCTTCCCCAAAACAAAGTAGTTAAGTAACAATGTGCAAACACTAAATATCATATGATATCTTTATTAGACCTTGCCCACCAGTGATGATTTATAGCATCCTTGCTGAGTCATGAAAGTTAGAAAAAGTAAACAGTAAAATAATTTGATAAAAAGTCAGAAACATAGGAGAAATTTGTGTTTTCTTTATATTTTCAATTTTGCCTCTCAGTTACGACTAAAAGTTATGGTTTGACTGTTTATTTCATATTTTAACCTTTACATCTCATAACTTTGACTTTTTATCTCATATTTTTACCTTTGAGATTCATAATTTTACATTAAATCCTAGTTTGACCTTTTAAAGTCATGATTTCTACTTTTATCTCATTTTTTTTTACCTTTTTCAACTCCTAATTTTGACTTTTATCTCATTTTTTTTAACTTTTAAAACTCATGAATTTGAAATTTAATCTAATATTTTGAAATTTTAACACACAATTTTGATATTTATCTCACATTTTGATTGTTAAATATCAACAATTAGATTTTTTTTTCTCGGTTTTGCTGACCATTTCAACTCCTAACTTTAACTTATAGCTCATTTTTTTTTTACCTTTAAAACTCATGATTTTTAGTTTTATTTCATATTTTGACTTAAAAATCATGGTTTCAGAATTCTATCTCATACTTAAGTTTGACTTTTTTTTCTCAGATTTTGAGTTTTTAACTTGTCATGTTGACCTTTTAATCTCAAAATCATTTAGGTTGACAGTCAATGGTTAAATATTGACCCTGTTAGGCCCTCAGGTTAGACCCAAATTCAGAATTCGGCCCCTGCTGTGATTGAGTTTCACACCCCTGCACTAAAGGCTCATTTTAAGACAATCTGAATATGTGAGATGATTGCACGTCTTTTTTGTTTATAACTCAGGGTGGTTATCCTTTGCTGAATGGGATGCTTAAAAATGTGGGTATAAAATAAGAATAAACCCGTCTCTCCAGGCATCATCACTCCACTGTGTGCACTCCTGTGTCATGTACTTTTTCCCAACTAAGCATTTGCATTTGAGCTCTATAACCTTATCTCTAAGCTGGGAGGGAGACTTTAGGGAATTATAAGTTGGGTTTGAAAAAAGTGGGTGTCTTGCCCTAAAGTACTTTATATAAGTTTAAAGAAAATGTAAGAAAAAAGAGGTAAAAAAGAAAACATGTTCTTGAATGCCTGCGACTTTAAAGTGTCAATAATAAATCAGTGCTCTTCTTGCACATTTTCATCCTCGGTACTTATTAAAAAACAACATATGGCATGTCAGTGAGTGTTGATACTAAAGCCTGTTGTCTGTCATCCTGAATGAGACACTCGGCTGTGCTGGAAGTGACACTCTGCCTCTCAGAGAGCCGGGTGGAGGGTTGAGAGCTTTTGCCGGGAGAAGGAGGAGAGAGATTAGCCTAAAAGACAGCTCTATTAGAGACTTAACCTGGGCTTTGATCATTTCCTGAGCTCCCCTTCAGATCAGCCCGAGCAACAGACGGCAAATCTGACAGGCTCCCGCTCTCCCTCCACCAGCACTCACATCCCTCATAATGTACCCAGACTTCACTGTGATCAAAGACCCCCCCCTCTCCTTTCTGGGGACTCGGGCTCCATCTGTCTCTCCACAAAAGAGAAGACGAGCAGTGAGAAGCCGGCTGTCAGGCTGAGTGAGAGGAGTATTTTTGGGCTCGTATATGAGTACAGTATTCTGGAGTCCAGAGACAAAAAGCATATGTGATGTTTGTTTTCTCTGACACATCCTCACTCCCTCCTCTTCTCCGGATCTGAACTGCAGCATAATGAGTAGTGCCAGCTACTCCCCTCCACTGTCAAACGTGATTGGTGTGAACATACATTCTGTGTACACTGCTAAATGCACGCTACAAAGCCGACAGATAAGGGCATTTTCATTTGGCGCTGACTGGCCAAATAGGGAACATTGGACAGAAAAAAAGCACCCGAGGCCTTATTCATAAAGCTAACAGCAGTGGATTACACTAAATGTTCAGCTCAGCGATTTGAGCTTTTTCATTTCACTGAGGTTCTGATTGCCTGAAACGCACTGCAGCAAACACACTCTCAGCAATTACTGCGCTGACAAATGATTAAAATTAACATGATTATCAAGTTGTACACAGTTGAAAGAAACGCCGATAAAAAAGGGCAATTTGGCTTTCAACTTTGGAAGTTCATTCTCCTTACAACAAACTCATGCCTTAAATAATTTCAGATTATGCAACAATAATCAGGTTTAATCTACCAGTTACAGTGGTTCTGACAGAAGGCATTAGTGTATACAGAGAGCGCTTCTCTTTCATAAAACATCTTCCATCTTTTTTCATATGAACAGACTTTAGAGACTGAAGGAAATGCAGCTTCCTGCCTCTTTTAAAGTTTCATTTAAATATATGAAATGTTCTATTAAACATCGTAAAGTGATAATAAATCTGTATTTAAGTTTGTTGTATGTTACGTCACTGTGTTATGAACCCCCAGGTCAAATTTCAGTTAAGTTTATAAAACTAAACTTCAAAATCATGAAAAATGAGGCAGTAAAATCTGCTTCAGGATGGTGTGGGTGTGTCGGTTGAATGAGCTGAAGCCACGCCCACTCCAGAGAAATACAATCCTCTCAGATTTACAAAAAACAAATTCTAAAATGGAGGAAAGCACTCATGCTATTAGTCTGCCCCTTTACCCTAAGTTGACCCTATGACCCGGGTAACGCCCCATTGTGAGCTGGTGACATCACCAGCCCACATGTTTGCCCCGCCCAAATTAAACCCAGCCAGGAAAGAGTTGAAAATGATCTAACCATCTAAATCCAAAATTCAGTCACGTGTAGATATCAGTGTGTTCACATGTTTACAGCAACCATATCTAACATATCTAGTGTGTTAAGACACAACGTTTGGATTTCACTTTACAGGGTCTTTAATGCAATCCTCTAGAATCTATCTGGGACATCCCTGAGGATTTATGACTATGGAGCAGCCCCTAAAATATGGAAATGAATACAACATGCAATAAAAACTGCAGTTCTCCATGTGGTCATCTGAGGCAGACTATATCAGAGGTTCTCAACAGGGGGGTCAGGACCCCCTTGGGAGTCATGAAGCACTGAGAGCAGGTTGCCGGATGCCTTTAAAACTAAGGAATATTTTTTCAAATGATTTTAAATGGAATATTTTACCCGTTTTGGGAAAATATATGCATAAAATTAATTAAATGTAAAATAAAATTGTCCGGTCCCCTAATAAAATGGAGAATGGGTCCTCCCCAGCTGTGATTGATTGATGATATCAATGAATGTGTGTTTTATCTATAGCACTGAGGGTACCTTCCTGTATGACAGTTATCTCATTTTGGAGCTGAAAAGTGTGTCAGACTATTATTAGACTCCAATGTTGAAAGTATTTATTTACAATTTTGCCACATTTTAACATGTTTTCATCAGTTTTCTCCACCATTTTTGACATTTTATCACATTTTTGACACACCAATTCACTACCTCCTCTGCCAGTATCATCCACCTAAATGCATTTTATCACTTTGAAACCCTTTCACCACTTTTTCTGCCTGTTTTGCCACTTCAAAACCATTTATTTCCACTTACCGCCTATTGTTGCCTCTGTTGACCCATTATTGCCACTATTAACCCCTTTATGTGCCGATTTTTGCCCATTTTAACCACACCATTTTTTATGCCCACTGTTGGCAGTTTAACACATTTCAGCTCATTTCTGTTTACTTTTCTGCCTCAGTTAAGCCATTTTTTCCAAATAAAACCACTTTTCCCCACTTTAAAATCCCATTTCACCATATTTTCTACTCATTCTTGCCACTCTAAAGCAAGCAATAACCTCCGGTCCTGAAAAATGAAGGAAATGCAGAAATGCACAAAATTGCAATATGGTAAGTGTCCACTTGAGGCTGGCTACAGAAACACACAAGTCATGTACACATGGCATGTTAGAGAGACTGTTTTTACACTAGAAATAAACTGGTTTACAGCCTGGTTCAACAAACCAAATGTGTCTCATTAGCTAATGTCGTCATGAGCACTCACTTGAATTTTTTTGTACCACAATTGTTTCAACTGAGGAAAAACCTCACTGCACACTGCACATCTCATTTGATTGACAGAAAGCTTGACAGGCAGACGCTACCACCAGTAGGCCAGCTTTAGCAATAGCTTAGCTGACAGGAAGTGGAGCTCAGTGGGCGGGCTCTTGTCTACTGCTAAGTTGATCCAAAGTTCGGCTGAGACAGCAATTTCAATACGAAAGCCGGCTTCAAAATCTGTTTGAGTCTGCCTTTTGTAACCAACGGCTGACATCATTCAGGCTTTGTCCAATTCTTTCTACAGTCTATGGTTTGAACCCATTTCTGTCCCACTTATTCCTCTTTTACCTCTTTCTTACCCCTTTTTATTACTATTTCTTGCCACTTTCATCTAATTTTTGATTCTTTTAAGTTGTTTCTCCTACTTTCTAATCCCTTTTCACCACATTTTTCCCCCAGTTTTTTGCTATTTTTAACCCATTTTTTTTCTGTTTGATGGAATTTACATTTTTAAGATGGCAACATACTACAGCACAAAAGAATCAAAAATAAAATTTGTTGCTTTGATATGAGTGGTTGTTATTCAGGTTAGAATAAAATATGGATATTACAGCCTAACTCTACAGTGGACCAGGATTTTACTGACCTTCATGGGCCCCCAGTTTGGCTGGGCCCCAAAAAGCTCTCGCCTGTATCCCCCTTACTGGCGGCCTTGTCTGCACATGACTATTCCTGATTATGCATGGCTGTGTTCAGCCAACTTCAGGTACAGTGGGGTTTCCCGGTCTCCGGCACCTTTATTTTGGGGGATATGGACTGAGAGTTTGAGAACCACCGGACTATATGAGCAAAAGCTGGTAAAGACTACAGTAGGTACGCTGAGGCTATCTTGACTTTTGTTTAACCAGCACAGGTGGAGCATAGGGGGGCTTATGGGGCTTTCGCCCATTTCAACCCGACACGATTTGCTGCACAGCTGTTGCTTGAATGTGCTGTGTGTTGGCTGTGTCTGTCTGCTGTCACAGTCCTGTCATTCTCCACAAGTTTTACCTTGATAAATCGTCTTACAAGTGACTAAAATCACCATGTAGATTTTGTGCATGCATCTAATGCTGCTGTTACATGCATCTCATTAAATCTAGAGAGCAGAGGGCTCGCCTGTTGTTATCCCAAGCCGTGTGCATCTCTCAGCCAAATTAGACAGGGATATAATAAATAGAGGGTCATGTTTAGAAGATATGTGTTAACATTAGTAGAATAAGTCAGAGGCAAGAGAATCACAGGGAGGTCATACTTCTGGTTTGTGCTTTTCAAAGTAAAATCCCAGTTTGGCAGCTCAGTGATACAAATCAAGTCACTTGTGGGGATTATAATTACTGAGGTAAACTCTGTGAGGAAAGACAGGGCTGTGGCAGTTTTGGTTTCTTCAGATCAGGTTCCCATGCTTCAAAACTTTGCATGTGTTAAGTTCGATGTTTTTCATTAATCTAAAAAAGATAAAGAAGTAGAGTAATGATTTATTTGAGAGGCTTATTCTACTGCCAGTCTTGAAGTCAAAGACCTGCTTATGAAATAAGGATTGTTCCTTTCCAGCTACACGAGGGTGTTGAATGTCTATTTTTGCATAGATTTCCCTGTTTTCTCCAAATAAACCATGACTCATAGCCTGTCTTGGTATAAATATAATTCTATCAACACTTTTAATGTAGTTCTGGAAATAACTTGGGGACTATTACTCAATCTCCTCAGTGTTTACATGACCAAATGTAGGTTTGACTGTCCTTTTCGCAGCTCTCTTGGAGCAGCAATATCTCCTGGCCTTGAAATCTTTTCAATTTTCTGTTTGCTCAAAATGTCAAGAAAAAAATAAGTGTGGTAGCATTTTTAACACGTGAAACACAGTGATGGTTGTCCTCTTGGGACTTTGTCCCATCTCCACACAGGAGCTCTGGAGCTCAGTCAGAGTGACCAACGGGATCTTGGTCACCTGTCTTACTAAGGCCCTTCTCCCTTGATTGGTCAGATTAGTCTGGTAACACACTCTTGGAGGAGTCCTGGTTGTCCCAAACCTCTTCCATTTGAGGCCAATGAGCTCCTGGGAGCCTTCACTTCAGCAGAATTTTTGTAGCCTTCTCAAGATCTGTGTCTGTCAACAATCCTGCGTCTGAGCTCTGCAGGCAGTTCTTGGTTTTTGTTCTGATATGCACTGTTAGCTATGAGGCTATCTATAGAGAGGTGTGTGCCTTTCCATATCTTGTGCAGTCTGTTTAATTGACAACAGGTAGACTTCAATCAAGGTGTAGACAAAAATCACATTGATCAAGAAAAAGGGGAAGCACCTGAGCAAAATTTCAAGTATTTTTGCAAAGGGTACATATAAAATACATATATCAATGTGAGAGTTGTTTTTTTATACATTTGCAAAAATTAAAAATTTCTGTTTTCACTGTCATTGGGGGATACTGGGTGTAGTTTCATAAGAAAAAACATAATCTAAATGAGTGAAGCATCAGGCTGCAACATAAAACAGAAATGCCTGTGGCTTTTACACAATAGTGATAATGGCATAATTCATCCTATCAATGGATGAGCAGAAATAGAGTCATCTGCATGGCCTACTAAATTAAAAGAATAGATATGCTGCAAAACACAAAAACGATTTAAAATTCTGCAGGAAACATTCAGCTCATTCATGAGCACGTAAATTAGCCTTTGGCACAAAAATTGTGTCTGTAATTTCCACAGGTTTAAATTCATGATTTTGCTCCCACTAACGAGGCAAACCCCCGCCAACTGGCAGAGGTGCAAAATGGTGCAGTGCTGCCCAGAGAAGCCTGGTGATGAGCTCACAGGGAAAATACAGACGTGACATACAAACAGCATGCTACTTTACCAGCCTGTGGCTAGTCTGATGCTTGTTTGCTTCCTGTTTTGACGTCAAGTTGATGTAGTGATGGAACAATCAACTAGCAGTCTGTGTTTTATTTTGAAATGAACCAGATGCTCTGTGCATGTCTGAGCAAGGAGATGGACTGTGGTGCATGCTGTAGAAATACAAAGATGTCATGAAAAGGAGCAAAATGCTGCATGCTGAGTGTAGATGGAATGCTGCACATACAGAAATTGCATGTTAAATTTAGATAACCAGACTTTCCCCAAATTCTCATTATTTTCCTATTTCATCCTTTCTTACAAGTATGGTCACTTATAGCTACACAGAACCAACATGTTGATGATCAAAATGTCAAAATTAAAGGTTTTAAATGAGCAGTACCCAAATAAATGACATCAAGATGGCAAGAAGCATGCTTTCAGGTTCTTAAGTCATGAGTTTCTTTCTTTCTTTCTTTCTTTCTTTCTTTTTTTTTTTTTTTGCCCTGTTCAATGCATTGAACATCATTTGGCCATTTTATTTCACACTTAATCCATCCTTGGTCTCGCTCCATCACTTTAAAACACAAACATGCAAACATGAGCATACATTTCGGCTGGAGCAGATTTTGCCTCAGGGGGTCTTGCTTCTACCCCATTACGAGACTAATGAAAGCAGCGAGAGGATCAAATCCAATGATGCTGATTCTGACACAGTTTAACCTCCGTACAGATCTGTGACCTCTGTGGAAGAGTGCGCTCGCTCACACGGATAACAGATGGATGATTGATACACATCCTCTAGGTTATATAGGGGTTAAATGATCGCATGAATGAACAAACATGAAACCATCACGTGTCTGTGCAGCATAAATTTGTAGGTTTTAACATGTAATTGCAGTATTTGTATGTTTTAAATCTTTATGTAGTGCTGATTGCTTAAATAATTCATTTCTGTATGAATAATAAATGTGTTAAAATGACTCCAATGTCTGATTCTGATTACCTGCTCATAAGGAGGAGGGGGAAAGATATCATGCTAGCATTTAAAATACCACAATAATGACAGAGGAAGTGGTTTTAATTACCCTGGAGAACTGCTGCTGTTGGGAAAAACTGTTTACAAAGAGTTGAAAACATTTCTTCCATCTCTTATTTCCTTTTTCTCATTTTTCTGTTGCTTTACATCACGGACAGAAAATCTGTACCACAGCAGTCTTTAGTTACCCAGAATCCAAGAAAGAACATTACAAATATTAAAATGAGAAGTATCTCATTTTAAAGAAGATTCCCTTAACAATGAACCAAAACTAAACTAGCTTGTGGAAAAGTCTCACAGCTACATCCACAAAGAAGACTGTGCAGCGTTTGCTCCAGCTAACATTGTGCAAAAGAGTCAAAGAGACACTCTCTGTAAATATCATCCATACTGGCACTACAG
This sequence comes from Cheilinus undulatus, assembly GCF_018320785.1. Taxonomy (NCBI): domain Eukaryota; kingdom Metazoa; phylum Chordata; class Actinopteri; order Labriformes; family Labridae; genus Cheilinus; species Cheilinus undulatus. The sequence continues at coordinate 6,958,133 of NC_054872.1, forward strand.
GAAAAACATTTTCTATTTGACAGCTCTTTTTGCAAAAACAGTCATAGCGGCTCTTACTCCTTTCCAGAGTTGGAGAAGAAAAATGACTACTGAGAGCTGGAGGTAGCTCTCCTGTATTTACAAGTGATGTCCCACACAAACTTTCCAGTTAAGGGAAAACCAATTCACCTAAAAGACTTTTGAATTAACATAAAGGGATATTTTGGATTTATCAAAGATAGGTTGCATAGTAAAGCCATTAGTCTACAGAGATTTCAATATTTCCCCTTTACACCGCGTTCCAAATTATCATGCAAATGATATTTTCTCTGATTTCCCTAAATAGTCGGTATGAATGACAGTCAGTATAATTTTCAAGTCATCAACCATTACAGCGTAATTCACATCTTTTCAACAAACCTCCCAATGATAACTATTTTTTAAAATAAAAAACTCAAGATGCATTGTTCCACATTATTACATACAACAGAGTTTCAAAACATTTTATAGGTTGTAAAGAACTGAAAATGGTCATTTGCTGAATTTGCAGCATTAGGAGGTCATATTTATTGAAATCAAAGCCATTTCAATCAAAAACATCTTAACAGGCCAAGTTCCATGTTAACATAGGAGCCCTTCTTTGATATCACCTTCAGTATTCTTGCATCCATCCAAGAAAGTGGTCAGTCAGAAACTCTATATACTTTGCTGAGGTCATTTTCACACCTTCGGGGACTCTCAAGGGGCCTACCAGCTCTATCCTCATGATTCTGGCCAAAAACATGACTCCGCCCCCTCCTTGCTGATGTCACAGCCTTATTGGGACATAGTGGCCATCCACCAACCATCCACTACTCCTCCATCTGGACCATCCAGGGTTGCACAGCACTCATCAGTAAACAAGACTGTTTGAAAATGAGTCTTCATGTATTTCTGGGTCCACTGCAACTCGCAATGAGAAGCTAGGCTATATAGCCCTGTACACAGGTATAATATGTCCAAGTAAAAGTTTAGGGTAAAAATTGGTCAAAATACAGTGGCTAAACTGTACATTTAATCTGTCATTTTTGTAACGTTTCATTTTTCACCCAGAAAGCCGCTGTAATGCGAGCTTTGGCTACATGCTCTTCCGCCTCAGCGTATGTGTCCTCTCTATCCACTCTCCTCCTGGATGAAAAAATGAGTAAAAATCCTTGAAGGTATTTAAAAGAGCTCCACCAGTGCAAATTACAGCAGCAGTGGACACAAGCCTTAACATCTCTAACATGAAAGGGAAAGATTCCAACTCATCTGTAAGTTATTTAAAAAGATGTCATTGGTTCTTACCTACTGGCTGGTAGCCCTGCCTTGTAGGACCCCCAAACGGGTTACGAGTCCCAAAAGAGCCTCCGTCAATGGACCCGTACGACATTCTGCCTGATGGTTGGTGCTCTGGCAACTTCAGGTATCTGTAGAAAAAAGAACAAACCAGAATTAAACTCCAAAACATAGTTTCTATCCAGTTTCTTCCAACTGTATAAATATAACACTGACAGTCCGAGCAGAGGAGGAACATCTAAACTCTCATCTTCTGGGTATTACTTAGTGGCAAATACTGTAGACTTTAATATGATTTTCCTGTTTGGAAAATATCCTTCAATTTTAAATCAATAGAAGTGGTCAGTGCACCACTCCTAATGTCTAATCTGTTCCACTTACAGATGGTTTTCATTGTATGAAAGCAGACAGCTATCAAAGAATTAAAAAGAGTTCTACTCCATTTTGTTATGCTTAAAAAAGCGAATAAGTGAATAAGATCCAAGAAGCCCTCTTTTGCTGCCAAGGTCCAAATGTAAAAACAAGACAGTCTTACTTTTGCAAATCATGAAAATATCACACCATGATCCAAATTCAAGATGATTTGTGGGCTTGTAAGTGAGTCCCAGAAATCATCCATGATTTCCATCCTTTCCTGAAAATTGAGACCATTTAGCAGCAAAGATTTCACCCAGAAAAATGGCCCGTTGAAGAAAGATGAATTCTCCTCTGCCAGACAATTTTCAATTTCCTCTGGTTATGGAGCTGAGGCCCTCGTTGTCCTAGAAAATCCAACATTGATGTCTGGGTTTTTGTTAGTGTCCCTGGTAATCGAATAAGACCAACTTAGCTTTGGATAATTTGGCCTTTAACTCATATTTCATGCCGTTTGTCACTCATAACTCAACATCTAATCTGACATACTCTGTTAAAGGTCAGTTGAGGAGGGGTAGATGGGTCGTTTTTTACAGCATATTATTTTGGCATGCCTCAGGGATCTGTCCTTGGGATGTTTTCATATTTCTTTTAAGTAGGGATAACTTTTCAACGTACAGTCTAATATTGCCAACATCTACCAAAGAGTGCTGAACAACCTATACATAATGTCCTCGAAATACTGTGTATTCAGTGGTCCAGTGGTTGGGTTACGGCCCATGTGCAGTACATAGGAAGCCCAGGTTTGGGTCCAACCCATGACTCTTTCACTGCATGTCATTCCCTCTCTCTCCCACACTCGTTTCTGGCCACTGTCTTATCTCTACAATAAACACCCCCCCCCCCCCCCACACACACACACACAAAATATCTTGGGATAACAACAAAGTAAAACTTATTATTTCAAAAACCTCAGATGTGACTATAAGTGTTGAGACGGAAAATTCAACACAAACATTTGTCTTTGGGAGCAGATTCATCACTCTAGACTCTTCTCCTACAATCAAACACAGATTAAAAATATCTCCAAAGCAGTTAAATTTAATTTATCCAACTCTAGACAGATCAGACCCTTGCTTTAAATGTGGCCATCATTTTAAACATGCTTGCTTTCTGTGTCTAGATTTGGAGATTTCATGCCCATTCAAACTGTTAAGGCTGTAGCTCTACTTGTACCAGATGCTCATTTCGTTACTCAGCCACTTTTGACTCACTTTGTGAGTACCAGGAAAGGCTGAAGGTGGAGGATGGTCTGCAGTTATGCAATCCTGCATCAACTGTACGGATGAAAACTTATAGCTCCCACTAAATAAGAGCTAGAGCATAAAAATCAGATAGTATTGGCAATCAATTAATTACTGAAACCAAATCACTGATTACCTGGGAAAGATGTATGTTTAAGAACGCTTGCAGACCAAAATTTCAAAAATACATTAATGTTAAAAATGTTTAAAGATATGTTTGCAATATGGTTGTTTAATATATATATATATATATATATATATATATATATATATATATATATATATATATTCTTTTTTTTTTGTAATCTGAATCTTTATGTACATGGGGGTCCACCGAAGGAATCACTTTCTCTTAGGGGAGGCTCACTCCCCCACGCTTTAAAAGCCCTGCTTTAGATGATGCTAAAGTATCCTGAGAAACATGTCATCTAAAACACTGGTTCCCAGTTGGTCAGACATCAGGACCCACCAGGTCCTCTTTAAGGAAAATCATGACCCGAATATATATAAAGAAAATATACAGCACTGTGCAGAAGTTTTTGGCATGTTTGGGCTGAAATTTGAGGCTGAAATAAGGCATGTAATGGCGAGTATGCCCACCTGAGGGCCCCATCGGATGGAAAGGAGGATTGACCCAACCCAGGTCATGCTCTGGATGTCTTTGTACATTACCAAGGGCATGGGAAAATAATCTGATGAAAACAAAACAAAAACCACAGCTTTAGGGCGGAGTTATGGGTAGATGTGGCGCTGTATGTTCTAAGGACCTGAAAACTGTTGGTGGTTGCTGGGCGTATTACCAGGGATGCAAAGGCCTGGACAAAAGAAATGCTGTTAAGCTCGACCTTGACAGCTGAGCGACACACATACATGTCAAATGTGTCGACACTGACTCTGGCCACCCTCCCTCCTCTCTTCAGCCCGGGGTTGTGGAACATCAGGACCTGTGAAAAACCGTTAGCGCTCTACATGCCTAAAACTTCTGCACGGTACTGTATATATATTTCATGAATGTTGGTTAATCAGTAGTCACCGGTTAACCAGTTTTCTTGGCTGCTATTACACCATGAAGACATAAGAACACTCCAAAAAATGTTGAAACAAAACAAACATGTTAAAGCACATCATTACAGAAGGATTTGCATGTGTACATCATGTTTTTAATCCATTTTCACAAGATAGCACAAAAGTTTAGTAAAGCCGGAGAATTTCCTTGTTATCTTGGGTAAACCAGCTTCACTTCCCGACAAAAGGGAGATAAATAGGTAGAAATCATGAGAAAAAAAAACCTGCAGCCACAAATTACTGTATGTCCACTTAGGGCTTCCATAGATAGAGTTTGTCTTGCATTTTCTTCCCTTGACATACAGTTGTGACCTACTAGAAAGAACTCCGCAACCCACTTTTGGGTCCCGACCTACCAATTGAGAACCACTGATCTAAAAGGACTGGGCAGGAGTCTACTGGACTCAAATAAAATAATCAGTAAGAAATGCCTGAGCCTATTTGTCCAGCATATATTTGTATTATTGCCAGAATTCAGTAATCATACCCTCTTGTGTCTGTCTGTGTCATCCAGTAGAGGAATGGAAACGTAATAAACATGCAGCTAAAGTAACAAGGGATTATTTTGGAGTCAGCCCCTTCAGGATGTTAACCTATTTCCATGAAGAAAGGCGGAGGACGCCGAATACTCATCTGAATTCTACTAAAAAGGTCAGATCATCATGTGAACATGTGTTTCACCCGCGGCCAGAGACACACAGATGAAACGCTAATCAACAAATCTCTCTCAGCACCTCAGCATCTCTAACAAAGGTCACAGCATGATACGAGTCAAGTGGCCAACGCTCTCTCCTCCACCGTGAAAGACAAGCATTCAGACAGGCAGGCCAATGTGATTACACTCCTGAATAATTGTGCTGTTCATGGTTGTGTTGAAGCCACTGAATCCGGACTATAGCACTGGCCTTCTGCGTACGAGGCGGGACAGAGGGGCAGCCAGAGATCTAGCGTCCGAATATTACATGGAGACAGATTCACTGGGCCACGAGAATATTTAATCCGATTAATTTTCATAGAGAAGGGAGATTAATTACTTTTGGCAGTCCATAAACAATCTTGGCTCTGCTTGATTTCAAGCCCAGTGACTGAGGCTCACATCCCTGTGAAGTGTGAACGTGCACCGCCGCTATCTTCATGAAGGATGCACATTCATGGATGAACATTCATGTCTGCACACATTCGGATAATCCTACCCTTGACAACAGGGAAGACTTATAAGTCCATTCACTTATGTGCTCCTACCAGTGAAAATTGAGGTCATCCAAATGTTGCTAAAGAAATAAACAAAGACAGGCATACTGCTGCAAGTAACGGATCATCCCTCAGACGCCAAAAGCATTGCAAAGCAACAAAAACGGCTCTTATTTGAGCGGCTATGATAGACTTCAAAAGCAATCATCTTCTTTATTGGCAGCTCTGGTTCAGGAGGTACTTTCTCCATTAAAATTCTCCATTGACATGTCACAAAAAAAACATTTTTTAAACCAGGATGCAAGTCAACCAGCTAAACGATGCTTATGGCTGTAAAAGATTTGCTCTGGCAGGTAATTTAGAAAGAAATATGGAGATACAGGCAAAAGGTTTGCCCAGATTGTAAACATGTTTTTCTGGGCAGGAAGTAGTAGTGCATCCAACAGGTGGAGTCAAGGCATGGGCATGGTTGACCCCCCTGGTGCCCTATTTTTTGATAGAGTGTCCCTTTTGAATGTCCCCTGGTCTCTGGCACCTTTATTTTGTGGGTCACAGGCTGCAAAGGTTGAGAACCCCTGCTCTAGAGTGCCTTTCCAGTGGGCAAAACTTGGTTAAATGCCTTTTAGGTGTCCATATAAGGGATAAGAACTTGGTTGAATGTCCTTCGGCATGCCCTGTCAGTGGGCAAGCAATAAACAGTGCCCTCCAGGGTGCCAGACCAATTGATAAATTGTGATAAATGTCCTAAACATTAATATTTCAGTGGAAATAAATAATATAATGCCCTCTAAGGTGCCCTCCATTGGGCAAATCTTTGATAAGTGCTCTCTAGGATGCCCTATGTGGAAAAAAATGATAAAATGCACTCTTTCCAGTGAATGAAACATGGTGAACAGCCATCTCAGGAGCTGTTCTCATGGACAAATCTTTGTTAGCTGCCCATATAGGGGATGAAACTCAGTTGAGTGCCCTTTAGGGTGCTATTCCAGTGGATAAAACATGATGTATTGCCCCTTTGAAGACTCCTCTAGTCAAAAACAATATTGTTTGGATGCTTTGTTGGATGCCTTCTTGGGCGTCCCTCCAGTTGACAATACAGGTGTCCTTCCGATGGGAAAGCAATGAAATGTGCATGTTAGGGTGCCCTCCTGGTTGTCATTGCATTGGGTAAAAAGTGAATATGTGCCCTTTAAGGTAGCTTCCAGTGGACAAGTCTTGTTCCAATGCCTACTCAGGTGCCTTTTCCAGTGGATTACGCTTGGAATATCGCCTACCAGGGTGACCTTCAGAGGACAAAACTCAAGGGGGGCCTGTATTTGATAAAAAGTAATCCTTCAGGTGCCCCTCCAGTGGATAAAGTGCCCTCTAGAGTTCCTTCCAGTGGAAAAAAACTTAATTATGTTCCCTCAGTACTCTTCCAGTGGACAACACCTGGTTGGGTGCCTTTCCATTGCACAAATCACTGAAAGTGCCCTCCAGATTTCCCTTCCAATGGATTAAACTTGGTATGTTTCACTCTGGGGTGTCTTTCAGTGGACAAAAAGTGACAAATAGCCATCTAAGATGGGTCCCAGTGGGTGGATGTTGGTTTTAGGTGCCATTTCAGTGACAATACTTGGTGTTATGCCTTCATGGGTGCCTGCAGTTTATAAAAAGTGATAAAGTGCCCTCTAGGATGCTCCTGTGGTGAATTAAACAGGATAAATTGCCTTCCCAGACGTCCTTCCAGTGGACAAAGCAAGGCACATTGCTCTCTCTGGTGCTTTTCCAGTGGACATTTTGGTAAAGTGCCATATGAGATGCCGTTCTAGGAAACAAAACTTGGTTGAATGCCCTTTTGGGTGCCCCTCTGGTAGAAAAACGCATGACATGTGCTCTTCAGGGTGCACTACCAATTGAAAAAATGTGATAAATGCACCTTCACATTGCCCTTCCAGTGGATTAAATGGGATATACTGCCCTCCTGGGTTCTTTCCAGTGGACAAAACTTTAACAGTGCCCTCTTGGGCACCCTTCCAGTGGACAGTTTCAGTATTTCAGGAGCAGGTTCTCTAAACTTATGTGATTAAGTGTAGTCAGCAGTAGGTTTAATCACATAAGAAACCTGTTTAATCATCCCCAGGGTTTCTAATTATCTCACTCTAAATGTATGACAAGTTTTTGTGTGTAGATTCCTTTTTTTTTTTTCCTTTTTTTTACCATTTTCACCCCTGCCCCTCAAACATCCTGGGTTTGCCACTGGTATCCCGCAACCGTGGGAATCCCTTATTTCAATGCAACATATATCAGTAAATGGCAGTCTTCTTCAAAACAGCACAACTGAAAACACTGCCTTTTCCCTGGAAGCTGTATTTTGTATATAAAAAGAGAAACATTCACCACAAAAGATGAGGAGGTTTTGTCTTTCATCATAGCCCTGAAGTGAAAAAAACCAACATTTTCTCCCTTTACCTTCTGCTTGAGAAGGAATACTTATTTTCTTAAAGGAAAAAAATACCTCCCTGAAACAGTTTTCAACAAATAAATAATATACAAACACATGCAGGAGGTGGAGGATTTGTCTAGCACATGAAATGCCACTGTTGAATGGAGACGGTCCACACATAGAGAAAAATGGGCCCTTCCACTGGTAAACAGAGTAGAAGTGAGGTAGAGCAGTGTGCACCCCGGTGTGACACTGCAGGACACAGAAGGATGGTAAATACAGGCCTGGCAGGGCACACAGACTGGATTCACAGCTCCTCACCACCCCCACTGCTTTTCATTCAGTCCCCCACTCCTTTCACAGCTGTCATTATCAGCAACACAAGGCTTAGCTTAGCCAGAGCGGGCAACTGAGCAGAAATAAGCCTACACCCTGGACACAAATGCTGCATTTATCACAAACAAGCAAGGCGGGACTGTGTGTGTATGTGTGAGTGTGTGTGGGTGGGTTCAGCTGATATTGACTTGTAAAGGCTGATATAAATATTTCTAGACTGAGGTGAGCATTGATGTTTTTCTTTATTCAATACACATTATTCAACCATCTCCAATCCAATTATGAGATGTTTCATTAGTCTTAATTATGTATTAACCACCATGAAACAGGTTTAAACTAATAAACACATAGGTCCATGTGAAAACAGGAAGTAAATCTAAGGATTTAAGAGGGATTTTGCACATTTGACATTTAAAAAAATAAATAAAGAAAGAAAGAAAAAAACTGGCAGGGACATAAAACTACCTCATTTGAGTTATGTTGGTTTTTGAAAACAACATACATCAAAAAAGTCATAAAAACAAACCAGGCTCATAAAGCTGCTCCATTAAAGGGAAAACTACAACTACTGTCTGGCAGCAACATGCTTGTGAAGTATAATATTACTAGAAAATCAAAGTCTACAGAGGTGGGTCACAAAGATGGGTTGGTTTAAGACCTTTTTACCATGGAAAATTTGTTCAAATGTGTATTCTTGAATCAGACATTTGGCCAAAATCTTAACAAACATCACATTCACAAGCGAGGGGTAAACATAAGGCCCAGTGACATTGACCTTTGACTTATAACCGTTAAATCCCATCAAATCACCTATTAAAAACTTTTATACAGAGTTTAAAGAAAATACCTAAGAGCCTAACTGAGATATCTGGATCACAAGCAATAAATGAGCATGAGGCCCAAAGGCCTCCTCATTGGACCAAGACCTCCAAAATTTACCAGGTCTAGTCTTGGGTAAGAGCGAATGTTTTTACAAGATTTGAAGAAAATCCCATAAGGCATTTTCAAGATATCAGGTTTACAAGAAAAAAAAAATGAACACAAGGCCCAAAGGCTTCAAACCTTGACAGAGACCTGCAAAATGTACCAAATTTAGCCTTGAGTGAGAGTGGATGTTTGTGCAAAGTTTGAAGAAAATATCATTAAGCACTCTTGAGAGTAAGAAACAATACATGATGCCCAATGTCCTCAACCTTGGACTACGACCGCCAAAATTTACCCAGTTTGGCCTTGAGTAAGAGTGGATATTTATGCAAAGTCTGAAGAAAGTCCCATCAGGCATTCTGGAGATATTAGGTTTACAAGCAACATGAGGCCCAGAGACCTCAACCTTAGGCCAAGATCTCTTTAATTTATCCAGTTTGGCCTTGAGTAAGAGTGGACATTTGTGCAAAGTTTGAAGAACTTCCCATTAAGCATTCTTGAGATCAAGAGTACAAGCAACATATGAATATGGGGCCAGATATCCTCAACCCTGGATCAAGACCTCGAAAATGTACCCAGTTGGGCCTTGAGTAAGAGTGGATATCTATGCAAAGTCTGAAGAAATTCCCATCAGGTGTTCTTAAGATATCAGGTTTACAAGCAATACATGAAAATAACGCCATTGGCCTCAATCTTAGACCAAAACGTCCAAAATGTACTCAGTTCAGCCTTGAGTAAGAGTGGGCATTTGTGCAAAGTTTGAAGAATATCTGCCAGAGCCTTCCTGAGATATCAGGTTCACAAGCAATAAATGAACATGAGGCCCAATGGCCTCAACCCTAGGCCAAGACCTTAAAAATTTACCAGGTTCAGCCTTGTTTAAGAGTAGGTATTTGTGCAAAGTCTGAAGAGATTCCCATCCGGCATTCTTAAAGACCCTGTAAAGAGAAAAGAGATCTGCATTTAGGTTTGTTGTAGGACAGGTTCCTGAAATATGAGCCCCCAGGTATAATTTCAGTCAAATAAAACATCTTGAAGTTTATCAAATTAAGCTTCAAAGTGAAGAAAAATGAGGCAGTAAAACCTGCTCCAGGATGGTGTGGGCGTGTCTGTTGAATTAGCTGAAGCCACGCCCACTCAGGAGAAATACAATCCTCAAATAAAAAAGTTACTACAGTCTGATTGAGATAAGCATTCACGCCATTGGCCTGCCTCTTTACCTTTTATTGACCTTAGAAGAAGAGACAAATTCCGTTTTCTGGCTCAAATCTTTGTTATGATGCTTTGAATGATCCATAGACCACTGTGACCAATGAAAATAAAAACAGCATTTAGCTGACTGTAATAAAGGCAGTGACATCAGTTAACAACAGACTGGACTGAGATGAACTGCTCTGGGATTTTATATCGTAGTGTTAGAGGGGCGGGATCATTCCCCACCGTGGGCTTGTGACATCATGAGCCCGCATATTGGCCCCGCCCACATTAAACAAAGCCAGAAAAGAGGTGAAAAACTTTCCAACAGTCTAAATCCAGAATTCAGTCCCATGTAGATCTCAGTGATTTCACATGTTTACAGCAACCATATTCTAACATACCTAGAGTGTTAACACACAAATTGTGGATTTCCCTTTTTCAGGGTGTTTAAGATATCAAGAGAGAGAGTGGACATGTGTGCAGAGTTTGAAGAATATCCACTGAGGCATCCTGAGATATTACATTCACAAGCTAGGTGTGAAAATGAGGCCACATGAACTTCTGACCTACAACCTCAACAGTCAATCTGTTCATCCTAAAGCCATATGAGACGTTTGTTTTAAGTTTGAAGGGAATTCGTCAAAGTTTCTGGAGTTGTCACATTAGCAACTAAAAGCAGAACATAAGGTCAAATGACCTCGATTAATTTTATAAAACCACCAAATTCTAAAATGTTTAGTAGAGTGAGAGTGAACATTTAGAAAATCCCTCTGTGTATTCTGGGATGCCACATTCATCAGCGAGGCATTTACATGAGGCCTGTTGACCCTAACCTGTGATCTTTAAATTCATATCACTGCATCCTTTAGTCAGCTGAGGTCTTTTTATCTCTTTATCTCTTACAAATGTTGAACAGAGTCCAATAAGAGAATTATCTCTAACACCTTAATCTTGAGCCTCTGCCGTGACTGTGCTGTTTATCTTACCACTTGTCTGTTTTTGTGGGTTGTGGTAAAAGCATCCAAACATAATAACACCTAGAATACTGACTGCTGACAGTAAGGTTCCTTCTAGACAAACATGAGAGCAAACAGAGACATTAGCTTACACAGATGATTTACTTCTGATTGACATGGTAATCATGTATAAATAAATTAATCCAAATAACTTGAAATAACCCCCAACAGTGTGACTTTAACCGGCTTTAATCACGTCTGAATGTCTACATCAAAATCCCACTGATTTACAGAACCCTCAAATTATCATAATCTGATATATGATCCTAATTCTACTAATTAATGTGATTAAATATGCATGTTATGCTGCCTTAATTCAGCAACAATCCACGTGGCATCAACAAATGAGAGTAATTACATTGGCAGTAAGTAGCGAAACTGCAGATGCTGTTCATTAATGCTGACAATCCTCCAGTGCATACTGCAGGATTTAGATTATTATCACCCTTCCTGGCAGGCTTCTATGTACATTTCATTACACTTGGAAAATTGCAGGTGCGTCAGTCTGCTAATAATTTCCCAGACAGGAAATGGTATTTTGATATTTTTCAGGAGGTTTCCTGCTGAGGAGAGAGCGATTACAGTTTAATTACAGTAAAAAAGAGGAGAGTTGGCACCGTGGAAAGTACTACCCGATTTATTTGACTTCTAAAGAAAACTTGAAATTATTCACACAGAAAAAAGAAAAGGCCATGTGGTGTCAAATATATCCACTGATGAACGGTCAGCATATTCACTTCCCTGATGTTATTTATTCAATGACCTATTTTTCTGTCATTTAATCCAGCTGGTTTACTTTTATTTTTCTGCAGATGAACTTTTGAGATCTCTACCTGTTTTGCACACACATTGTTAAAACAGTGATACTAAACGTGTGGCTCCTTTGTGATTATTTGTGGATCTTTTATGTATCAATAAAAAAAAAAAATCTTCCCCCAGAAAAGCTTAAAAGGAGAATTTTTGCCCTTTTTCACAATTTTTTTTGCCACTTTTCACCCATTAAAGCTACCTTTTGCCATTGAATATCACATTGTTTTCTACATTTTTCCTCATTTTTTGCCACTTTTCTCCTATTTCTATGCCCATTTTTGTCATGTTTATCCTGTTTATGTCCTTTTTCATCATTTTTTTGCCAAGTAAAGCTACCTTTTGCCATCAAATACAACTTTGCTCTTTTCTCTTCCTTTTTTTTTTTTGCTCTTTTTTTGCCTCTTTTCCCTATTTTTTGCTACTTTTCTTAAATTTAAGCTACCTTTTGCCATTAAATACCCCATTCTTTCCTAGTTTTTGCCCATTTTTGCCACTTTAATTCCATTTTTGCCCTTTTTCACATTTTTTGCCATTTCCACCATTAAAGGTACCCATTTTCCCTTGTTTTTCTACCAATTTTTTCCAAGTTTTTACCACTTTTACACCTTTTTTTTTTTTACATTTAAGCTACTTTTTGCCATTAAATTCCCCCTTTTTCCAGTGTTTTGCCTATTTTTGCCACTTTCATATGATTTTTGCCCCTTTTCACAATTTTTTGCTCATTTAAGCTACCTTTTGCCATTATATATATCCCCTTTTCCCTGTTTTTCTATCAATTTTTGCCTTTTTCCCTATTTTTTGTCAATTTTCCCCATTTGAGCTACCTCTGCCATTCAATACCACTTTTTTCCCTATTTTTTGCCCATTTTTGCCACTCCTGACTGCCTTTTGACTATTTTATTCACCTTTCTTAGTCACCCTTTTTTTTGCCACTTTTTTGCCAATTTTGGATCATTTTTTGGCACCTGTAACCCATTTCTGCAACTTCTCACCCATTTTTGCTACTTCCTGGCCCTTTTCCCACTTTTTCCTCCTCAATTTTACTCCTTTTCACCAACTTTTGCTGCTCTTTGACCATTTTTGTCACATTTAACTTATTTTTATTGCTTCTTTAAGCTGTTTCCACTTAGACTGTGGCTCTTGCAAAGGTACTTTTCAACAATTTGGCTCTTTGGTTGAGCAGGGTGAAGTAACAGTGGCTTAAAACGTTTTCACACTTTGATGATTAAAATGGTGTTATTATGTGTTGATCTAAACTGGTGACCATGCCACTGCCATTATCATGGTTTGCCATGAAAATGATTTTTGCAATACATCATAACCGGTTCAACTCGACCCCCCACCTGGTGGGGAGTTGGCCCTGAAGGAATCCAATGGCCAGACAGGAAAAGTAGAGTGGTGGGTGAAGAAGAGGGGCTGCTGGCTGGGTGATTTTCATGCTTGTGATTGACAGAAACCTTATTCCTTTAATGATGTTGGTGCAAGTTTTGCACAAAAATTTGGACTAGAGACCTATTTAAGTGTTTGAGGGTCAAACTGATACAGAAAGAAACAATGATCTACAAAAGTTTTTACTTCACCCTCTGATTGAGTGTAGGTTTGTGCCAAATTTACAATAAAAACATCCTCGATGCATCCTTAAATGTGGGGAATTCACAGGTCTACAGAGTGTATGCACTTATCTTTTAGTCTCCATAGAGTATACTAGAGCTCATCAGTTTGTAAAAAAAATCCTCAATTGCGATTATTTTGGCCTATGTTTCAATTTTGATTATTTTTTTGCAATAAAGGGTGTGAAAATTTCTGTCTTACTATTCCCTTTTTACTTGATGAACATTACAATTATTTCAACAGATTAATTAAATGATTAATGAGTACATTTCTTCAGCAATTTCTGCACCAAAAAGTGAATATATTTTAACTTCTGTATGATATGAAGGCCAGCACACCAAAAGATGCATGTCAATGATACTTGTATATCACTTTGCTTTCAAGAGATAATGCAAAACCTGTGATTTTTAAGGTTCAAGGTTGTTCGTTGGTATCCAAAAGGGAACGTTTAATGTGTAGACAGGAGTTCAGCATCTCAGATTCAAAAACAACAATACTGATTCTGAGTCTGTCATAGGACAGACTGGTGGGTCCTGAAGCTGGATCAGTTGAGAACCACTGGTTTACACCAAAAATCCCTCTCTCTTACCTCCCACTGGTCCAGAACGCAGCAGCTAGGCCTCTCCCTGGTTTAAACAGACATCTTGTCATTGGCTTCCCATTAGTTATGGAATTGATTTTAAATCTTTACTCATTACTTTTAAAGGACTAAAGGGTCTGGTTCCAGTCTATATAACAGAACTTTTAACCCCCAGGAGCCAGCCCACAGCCTTAGATCCTCTGACAGGGGCCTTCCTGGTTGTTTCAGGTAATTGGGTCTGGTTCTATCAGTGCCTCTCGACTTTGGAACAACCTACCTGAAAAGATAAGGTGTGCAGAGTAAGTGGCTTCTTTTAAATCCCTTCTTAAAACTAATTTTAATAGACTTGATTTTATGTGATGTTGTCTTTATATATATATTTTTTTATCTTCTCACAGATTTTTACTTTCCTTTTATTTCTTAGCATATTTCGCTTCCTCTAGAACTCTTACCGTCACGGACAAAAGTATTGGCACCCCTGAAATCTTTCCAGAAAATACACCATTTCTCCCAGAAATTGTTGCAGTCAACAAATGTGTTTGGTATACATGTGTTTATTTCCTTTATGTGCATTGGAAAAACACAAAAAATCTGAAGAAAAAAGCCAAAATTGACGTAATTTTACACAAAACTAAAAAAAAATGGGCCAGACAAAATTGTTGCATCCCCAACTTGATATTTGGTTGCACACCCTTGGGAAAAAATAACTGAAACCAATCACTTCCTACAGCCATCAACAAGCTTCTTACACCTCTCAACTGGAATTTTGGACCACTCTTCTTTTGCAAACTGCTCCAGGTCTCTCAGATTTGAAGGGTGCTTCTTGCAACAGCAGTTTTGAGATCTCTCCATAGGTGTTCAATGGGATTTAGATCCAGACTCATTGCTGGCCACTTCAGAACTCTCCAGCTTTGTCTTCAACCATTTCTTTGTTCTTTTTGAGGTATGTTTGGGGTCATTGTCCTGCTGGAACACCCATGACCTCTGACACAGACCCAGCTTTCTGACACTAGGCCCTACAAGGCAGCCCAAAATCTTTTGATAGTCTCCAGATTTCATGATTCCTTGCACACAGTCAAGGCACCCAGTGCCAGAGGCAGCAAAACAAGCCTAAAACATCCTTGAATCTCCAACATGTTTGACTGTAGGTACTGTACTTTTCTGTGTGACTTGCTTTTCCAAAAAGCTCTACCTTAGTCTCATCTGTCCACAAAATGTTCTCCTAGAAGGATTGAGGCTTACTCAGGTACATTTTTGCAAACTCCAGTCTGGCTTTTTTATGTCTCTTTGTCGGCAGTGGGGTTCTCCTCGGTCTACTGCCATAGCGCTTCATCTCATTCTGATTACGACGTATGGTCCGAGCTGACACTTTTGCACCCTGAGTCTGCAGGACAGCCTGAATTTGTGTGGAAGTTGACTGAGGATGTTTATCCACCATTCCAACTATCCTGCGTTGCATTCTTTTGTCAGTTTTTCCTCTTTCGTCCACGTCCAGGGAGATTAGCCACAGTTCCATGGGTTATAAACTTCTTGATTATATTACGCACAGTGGACAAAGGAATTTCAAGATCTCTGGAGATGGTCTTGAAACCTTAAGATTGTTCATATTTTTCCACAATTTTGCTTCTTAAGTCCTCAGACAATTCTGTGCTCCTCTTTCTCTCCTCCATGCTTGGTGTGACACACACAGGCACACAACACAAAGGTTGAGTCAACTTTTAGACATTCTAACTGGCTTCAGGTGTAATTTTTATATCGCCAGCACCTGTTACTGCCACAGGTGAGTTTAAATGAGCATCACATGCTTGAAATAAAATGATTTACCCACAGTTTTAAAAGGGTGCCAGTTTTGTCTGGCCCATTTTTGGGTTTTGTGCAAAATTCTGTCAATTTTTACTTTTTTCTTCTGGGTTTTTTTTTTTTTTTTTTTTTTTTTTTTTTTTGTGTTGTTCCAATGCACATAAATGAAATAAACATGTGGATGCCAAAAACATTTGTAATTGCAACAATTTCTGGGAGAAATGGTGTATTTTCTGGAAAAATTCCAGGGGTGCCAATACTTTCGTCCATGACTGTACTTGCCATTATTTTCCACTAACCTCAATTTATTTTCTTGCCCCTTTGGCTGTTGGTAATCATTATTGCCTTTCTTACTTTAATGCTTTCTGTTTTATTGCATCTCTTTTGTATACCTTTGCTTTTATATTTATTGTTTTTATTGCCTTTTTATAGTTAAACAGCTTGTTTCATCAGTATTTATTTATTTATTCCTTTATTTTTGCCCCCTTAATTTACATTTTACTCTCTATGACTTTTTTAATTCCTCACATCTTCAATTCTGGTCCTCTCGGTCTCTACCTGTGTAGCTGGGCTTCTGTGTGACATGGGTTTTTGTTTTTTGGGTCCTTGATCTCTTATGATGTTGTTGAACTATTATGTTGATGAGGTTTTGATAAGGTTCTTTAACTGTTTGAGTCCTGCTGATGTTGTTGGCGTCATTGTTACATCTTTTGTTTGGGTTCTGTTGCTTTGTTCTGTGTCCTTCATATGTCAAAGCACTCTGTAAACCCTTGTTTTTAAAAGTGCAATACAAATAAGTCATTATTATTATTATTAAAAAAGAATATTTGAATTAAGAGTATACCCACTTCTGCAAGCACCACTGCTCATAAGAACAGAACATTTTGCAGAGCATCCCTCAAAACCTTCTCAAGTCCAGCTCAGTGGTATTGGCTAAAACTTGTATCTGCTAATAACAGGATGCTCCACAATGCTCTAAATGCCTCCTAGTTCACATTGCTGCAACTGAAGGAGACGATGCATCATTTCCACGGCAACCCTCACAGTTACTCAGTTTAAAGTTTATTTCTGAAGTTACTGCACAAGAAATCCATCTTCTATCAGGAGGTGTTGCACAAAGAAAAAAAAAGCCAGCTGTGCACGAAGGCCCTAACAGTTTTCACCCTGCACATGTATCATCTTGATAACGCCTAACATCAGGCTGTATTATCATCTCTAAATCATTTGTCATCACTACTGTAGTGTGACAGTGAAATTTCACAGCACATACAAACACAAAAATGCTCTGAAAGCTCAGTATAGTTATAACAACGAAATATGCTGATAACAATTCATTTAACAATCCATAAACTGACCAATAGTAAGTTTAGTTTCCGTCAAGATGACTTAAACTAGACTAAAATGTAATTTAGTTTTTGTTTGGACGTTCAAAATCCATGATATTTCTCCACTGTGGGTAAATCTGTCAAAAAACAATGCAGCTGTATCTATTCTACCCCTCAGCTTTAAAAAGCAGGGACCCCAGGTTTAGCAGAGTGCAGAGAACAGACAACCACAATTACCAGATGGTAATCAGGTACCAGATTTAGGCAAGAAAATAAATGCTTAGACTATAAGTAAAGACTAAAATGTGAGGACTTTTTATGGACTAAAACTTGACTAAAACTAAAAAGGGTAGAACTGACTAAAATGTGACTAAAACTAAAAGACATTTTATCTAAAGACTAAGACTGAAATTAAAAACAGCTGTCAAAATTAACACTGAAGGAAAGGAGCTTCATTATTTCCTTTATTATCCCCTTTAGCCTAGGCTGGACTAGACCAGGGGTGTCAAACTCAATCACAGCAGGGGCAGGATTCTGGATTCAGGACCAACCTGAGGGCCTAACAGGGTCACCGTTTTAACCATAAACTGTCAACCTCATTTCACCAGTAAAAAAATATGAAAAAAAAAAAAAACAAACGAAAAAAAAAAACTTAGCACTGCTGATAAATGATTTTGACATTTAAAAAGTTAAAAAGTAAAGTTTAAACGCTCACAATCTGAGAGAAGAAAATTTCTTAGTTCAAAAGGGTGAAAACATGAAATTGAAATTGGAAAATATATTTTTTAAATGGCAAATATATTAGAAAGAAGTCAAAATCATGAGTTTAAGAGGTCAAAATATGAAATAAAATTTGTATTCATGAAATAAAAATCAAAATATGATTCAAAATTCTAAATTATAAATCACTTAGAAATTAGAATTATGAATCTTAAAGCTCAAAATATTATATTAGAAGTCACAATTATGAGTTGAAATGCTCAAAGTAGGGAATAAAAAGTCAGAATCCTAAGTTTGAGTCCTAATTGTGAGATGCTAAATTGAAAATGTGAAATTAAAACACAAATTCATTTCTTTTCCCACATTCCTGACTTCTTATCTAAACATTTTTGCTCCTTACTTTTTCAGATTTTGTGACTTAACAAGGATTTCTTAAAAGGATAAGTTCACATTTTTATACTTGAGGAAATCTGCAGACCTCAGACTGATGGGCCAGTTATAACACAAACATGAGAGCATCTTGAGGGCCGGATTTAACTGTTCCATGGGCTGGATTTGGCCTGCAGGCCTTGAGTTTGACACCTGTCCACTGGACCATCCTTTACTAAAGGAGAGATAAAAAGACAACCCACAATTCTTTGCGTAAATTTCATGTAAAGTGACACACTTGTTTACCGCTCATCAAAACAAGCGATTAATTTGACTAACTTTATTAGTACTGATTTAAACAGTAAAATTCACTGTCAAACTTATAATTCATGTGATAAACAGAAGGACATGAATGAACAGAGAAATACTACAGACATGAAAACTATATTCTTCCACTTATGATAACAATTTCATTTCTTCTCATCCCCATTTTTATCCCAACAGTAAACTGATCAGTCAGTATTTCAAACTGCATTTGATTCTCTAGTTTGAAATATTAAAGTTAATGTGATAAAAGTTTATAGATCACAATCAATTCAATAGATAAAGGCATGTTGCCATTCTGGGATTATTATATTTATTATCATAATTATGCAATTAAGACACAATATAGAGCTTTTTACATAAGGAGCTGAAAGAAAGACAGAACCAGAGTAGACTTATAAAATTAACAGAGATGGGAGAATTAAAGAAAAAAAATAAAGGTAGGGAATAAAAAAAAACGATATAATATCTTTGTGAAATAAAAGAACTTGAATACTTTTCGTTTAGTTGTACTGACTTTGCAGAAAGTTCAGATAGAGAAACGTTTCTGCTGCTCTAGATGTTCATAGTCACAGCTCCTCATCCTGAAGAGACTTCAGGATATAAAAACCTTAATGAGCTCATATTTGTCACTGAGGTTTTCACATTTCATTCGTTGCTCTTAACAACCCGGAGAACGCACTGAGGGGTGGATGCAATTTTTGTATTCCATCAATGTTAAATTGTTAACCTTGCAAAGCGGATGGATACGCCTGTTTCTGTGTTTCTCACTGGCAAATCCATCCAAAGCTCCCATCTGAACCGTGTGTGCCTGGTTAGAAAGTGACAGGACCAATCAGCGATGAGGGGCAGCCCACGGAGTCGTGACGTAAGCAAGCAGCAACAAGAGGCCGGTGCAATTATGGCGGAAGAACTTAGCACGAATGCTGGTAAGCGCCAGTTTTATCAGAACTCGATGACATTTCTTCGTTAAAAGAAGAACAAAAAACAGCAGTAAGTTGTTTTCCTTTCAAAAACGACGAAAGTCGTGTTCTGACCATAGACTGTAGAAAGAATTGGACAAACTCTGTGCGACGTCAGTCGTCTGCTTATAATAGGCGGACTCAAACGGCTTTTGAAGCCAATCCGTGGACACTTCCATATTGAAATTGCGGTCTCAACCGAACTTTGGATCAACCTAATGGCCCGCCCACTAAGCATGCTTCCTGTCAGCCTGCTAGCTAGCATTCCGGCTGACAGAAATGGAGCCTCTGCCTGCTGAGCTATCTGTCAATCAAATGAGACGGGCCAATCAGCTTTCATCCTAAATATAATCCAAACAATCATGGTACAAAAAAATTAACGTCCCGTACAGTGGGAGCACAATAAGACACTAGCTAATGAGACACGTTTGGTGTTTTGAACCAGGCTGTAAACCAGTTTATTTTGTGTGTCAAAACCGGCTGTTTAACATGTGCAGACGGGACTTTCGGTGTTCCTCAGCCAGCCTCGAGTGGACACTCGCGGTATAGCATTTTTTTGCACTTCTGCATTGGCTTCATTTTTTAGGACCGGAGGTTGCCGCTTGGTTCTGACATGTCTGCAGTCGACATGATTCGCGTTACTCCTCGGTAGCTGAGCACGTGCACCTCGGTTGCGGCTACGTCGCGTGTGTTGTTGCTCTGATTGGCCTGTAAAGATGTGACAGACAGAACATTCATTCAATCACACTCTGAGTTTTTTTTCAAATCCTCTGTCCTTTCCCAAAGGCTAAGTATTGAAGGCTTTCCAGATGGATGTGTATGAAACAAATCCATCTGCGTGTCAGGTTATTAAATTGTAGATTTTTACACAAATAACACACGTCACGTCTGTAACATCTGTTTAGGGAAAGTGCAGTCGGATTCCCTAATCACCACTTTTCTCCTTTCCTATCCTCTTACTCCCACCTTTCCTTGACCCTGACACACTTTCCACCAGGGTTAAGGAAAAGTGGACAGAAAAGGATTTAGGAGTAATGTTTTGGACTTTCCAAACGGACCCAAAATGTGACGCAGCAAAGTAGCAGACTGTGGCACACTGGAGTCAGCTACTGTTAGCAGTCTAAGTAGGCTATGTTTTCAGGATCGTTGGAAACACTTGCCTGTAAGCAGAGTTATTCTGGACTGCTTATGATGTGTGTTGAGAAATACGTCATTTAAGCATACGTTTTTATGGTTAGAAATAATCACGATCACATTGCTAGCTTTTGTTAGCCCATAAATGGGATTTTCTATTATGTTATAGCATCAAGCTAACAGAGCTTTTCTCACACTTGTAAGATGAATGGAAATGGTTTGGGACATTAAAGGCGTGCAGAATATTTTTCATTTCCTTTTGCAATTTTTTTCTGCTTCCTCATTTAATGTGATGATAGACAGTTGGTTTCTGTCAAACTTTACAAATAAATTCCCCACTTATTATTTCACTGAAATGCAGTAATTTTGAAGCAGTCATATCAGGACATGTGGTGCATTCGGTGGCAATTTGGCACTACTTCACTGCAGAGAGAAAAAAAAAGAAAAAACATCAGACCACATATTCATGAAACTGAAGACACTGTGACTTAAACTACACCGTATTTTTCTGAACTCAATCACAGCAGCACAATCATTCATGCCATCACATCACTACATCGACACAAGACAGGAAATGAATGGCAGTTTAGCCTTGGAAAGGATAAGTAACATGCTAATTGTGTGTTTTTCTCTTAATTCCTGCCCCCAGAGTGAACACTGTAGAAAGGAAATTGTGGTTAAAAGCCCCATCTCTTCCAGAGACTCTGACTGCACAGTGAAATGAAATTTTAAAGCTAAAGAATGACCAGGGCCCATTTTTCTGTCGGCACATCACTTCACTGGTCTGGAATCAGGTCAGTGAGGCATGATGACCATTTACACTGTGATGTTTTCTCTGTAAGACAGCGCTGACCCTAATCAGCCAGACTCCTCTGACCAATCTGCTCCCTGAGACGTCCAGACATCCTGATTTTAAACAGTGATGGAGCTGTCCTGTCTAATTATCTCTCATACACTCTTTGATTAAGTGACTCTATCAGGTTAATGGATGTATAAATGTGTTAGATATGATTCATTTACCAACCCAGAAATGTCTGCTGGAATTATTCCATATTCCACAGTGTGCTGTAATGTTTCTCATTTAACCCTAATGTTTATGTCTTGCCTCAGGCAGCTCACACAACTCAAGAATAGATGCTAGAGAAGCAGAAATAGCCCTCTAGTTAACATTATGTGTCAAGATAACGGCACCTGCCAATCAAAGGACGCACTGTTTGCATAAGAATATGAAACTCTGCAAGGAAGAGAAAGAAATCTCAGTCGAACATCTACAGATCAGACCTCAGACCTCTTGCTTATATTTGAGTTTGAAATGTATGGTTGTGAAACTTACTTAAACTATACTTTTATATAGGGCTCCCTGTGATAAAATGAATGTTTAGCTGTAGTGCAAGGAGGAAAACTGTCTTTAAATCTTATTCATAAGCCAGTTTGACTCTGCAAGTCCAAAACATCTTTTTAGAAAGCTTCTCCATCACTCTGACTTTACCTTGACACTGAATCCTGTTGTGGTGTACAATTCATTTCACTGTGTGGTAAAACAAAAAAAAATTGGCAAAAATAACCCCAAAAAAAATGTAAATTGGCAAAAACAGGGTAAAAAAAAATTGGTAAATGAGATTAAAAAGTGACTGAAATGGCTTTAAAGTGCAACAACTTGGGGGAAATTCGGTGGACTGGGATGAAAAATTGATATAAACTGGCAAAAATGGGATAACTGTGGTTAAAATGGGAATAAAGGTGTGTAAAAAGTGATCTACAGTGGCAATAATGAGGCAACAATAGGCAGAAATTGGCAAAATTGGTGTTAGAAGTGACAAAAACAGGCAGATAAAAGTGGTGGAAAGGGTATAAAATTGACACAAATTGGTTTTAAGTGGCTAAACTGTGCTAAAATTGGCAAAATTGGTGTTAAAAAGTGATGAAACAGGGTTAAAATTCAGTCAAATTAGTATAAGGTGGCAACAGTGTAATTTTAAAAAATATTATTAGTTTTTTTTAAGGCATCTTGTGACCCCCTCTCAGTGTCTCGTGACCCCCAATGGGGTCCTGACCCAAGGTTAAGAACCACTGCCCTAGAGGTATCCTCCAGTACACAGATTGCACACAGTCAAGCATATTTCAAGCTTATTATGCAGACAAAAGAGAAAACAAACACTTGGTAAAACAGCATGTATGTCTTCAGCCTAAAGGTGACATGCCTGTTAATAATGTGTTGATGAATATTTTGCTGGTATCCCAGAAAAAGAACATATTGCTGACTTGACTTAAAGCTTTTTAAGGGTCATGCTCAAAGATGCATCCACATGGCAGATCTGTACAACGGGATCAGAGGAGATGATGGAAATAAAAAGGCGGAGTGTTTCCACGCTCAGCCCTCGACAGTAACCTCTCAGAACAGAAAGAAAGATGAACTCCAAACCAATGTCTCTCTCTCTCTCCAGTGGGAAAGTGGCTCTGCTTTATCCCCTCTCTTTATTGTCGCCCCTTCAGCTGACACTGCCAAACTTAAGGATTGCTCATGTGTGTTTACTAAAGCCTCCTCCCCCGTCCCCGGTCTGATCTCAGGCCATTCCATCAGCACTGCCTCCCTTTGAAAACAACCTTCATCCAAGGGAGGAGGAGAGAGAGACAGAGAAAAAAAAAACACCTCTGGGCAGTGAAATTGCCTTGTCACACAAAAAGGAGTCATTATTGAGATAAATCACCCCATTCTATCCCATAACTAAACTCTGCCTCAGCTTACCTTCCAGTGGCAGCTGCCATCCAGACGGAGCTATCACATGTACGCTCCAACCAAAAGCTGCATCTGCCAGAGGGATCCACCACTGGCTCTGGTTGGTTTGGTCTGACACTGATCTACACCAAAATTTTTCTTTGAACGTTAAAGCCCAGAGCAAACACAGACGGCTTAAAACGAGACAGTAAAATATGCTGCAGGAATCACAGACTGAATGTTGTCTGGCTAAAGCTTTCCTAAGATGTTTACTTCAACTCTTTTCTTTACACAAAAGGCAGAAATATGAATATGCATGATTGTTTGGAAATACAAATCAGTGTTCTCAGACAGCCTGAGACAACGTGCAGCATGTTTATCCTTATTTTACTGCAACGGGCGCCAATATCTGGGGCAAGGGCCTCAACAGTTTAAGCAAAGTTGCAGACAAATCAATAAAGAGATGGCATCATTGTAACCTGTGGTCACCTGAAAGCTCAGTGCATTGCGGATTAAGAGAAAGCGATGGTGACTGCTGTTGTTTGCAGTGATATAGATTGCAGCCAATTAGTGATTGTCAATCAGCGATACTACACGATACTGATACTGGTTTAGTGGTCGGTCTGTCTACTTAGCTTTGAAGTGTACTGAGACTTCCTAAAGCTGGCAAGTGCTCCTCTGATAAGAGGAGCACAAAACAACATGCTTTTAGTTTTTTTATTCAACAAAGCAGGACAAAAACCTCAACACCACCGGTTTCCCATGATCAGGACAACTGAATGACACTATGTGAGGATTGATGTCTTCTTCTTTATTGGACTTAACACAATTATTGGTAGAAAACTAAATAATCATCTATTACTCTCAAAACACCAACCAAAGGCTGGCTGAGATTATATGATTTCTTTGGTCATTCACAACTGCACAGTGCCAGACTATGCAACTACAATCTTACCCGATCCTGGCCAACAGGCTGGCCACATCACCAGAGTGATCCTGCTAATCATATGGTGATGCCACCATTGTCTCTATCACTGGGTTTCCATTACAGTTTTTCCTAAAACAAAAGCAATGTTTCTTAAATTTCAACTAAGTACAATTGGGCTCTGAATGTGTTTCCACTGAAGGGAGTTTAGGCATGAGCATCGCAATTCTCGTAAATTCTCATCTCACGAGACTCTGCTGCAAGGAAGCTGGATGTTCAAAACCTGATGAGTGTTGGTACAGTTATGATTACATCTACAGCGGTTGCCTTGATGATCTTGAACAAAAGATGAAGGCAACGGATGATAGTTCAGAGGAAAGTCCTATGTATGGCAAAAGCCACGTAAAAGGGTTTAAGTATGATATTACAAAGTCTCAGTCTCTTCTCCTGTCCACACGTACCGCGTCATGTTGTCTCGGCATGAACTGGTCATGTGACACCGTACGTTACGTCCTCTGATGTATAAATGCAGAAAAAGTGTTTCTATAGCACTTTTGTGATATATTTCTATATCTAAACATCTGAAAAACCGCCTCATGAGAGCCTAAAAACTTTTTACTTTTGCTCGTAAAAGAAGAAAACAACAAGAAAAAAAATATTTAAAGGATTATGGATAAGAGTTATATATGTATCAAGAGGGGACAACATGGACTGGCTCGCCTTCAGATAGAACTTAAGGTACGCATGTGATATAAAGAAAATTAAAAAAAATGTACACATTAAATCTCCGGAAGAAAAAGTAGTGACTCTTGTAAATGATGATGCAAAGGTATGGAGCAAATGCTCACCTGTTGGTAGGCGTCAGGATTCACGTTGCTGACGTCAGGTCAGGGTGTCAGACCTAAAGATAATGTAAGAACAATTCTGACATGCTCGTCATGTTGAGTCGAGGCTACAGGGTGTCTTGGACACGCCGTTAATTATGTCACATTACTAGAGTGTTCGTCATTTCCAACACACAAAATCAGGCCCGAGTTTTGATGATGAGCTGTGACGTTGCGGTCAGGCCAAAATCTGGCCAAACTGCGTGACACACCAGCGCTGGACTGTCGCTTAAGCTGCATGGCTGCGTGCTTGTTACCAGAGCCAAAAGCTTACTCAGGGCTCGCCTCCCCACGTGAGTGACAAGACAATAGGAGCAATCGTATTTCACCTGCAGCTGGGGCCTTACACATATTCACTTGAAACAAAAGATGGCGCTAAATTCCTTCTTATGTGCTCTTAAACAGAGCTGCTACTACAGCAGCCGAGATGGACAAAACAGCTGTTTTCACAGGAAAACACTCTGCCAACTGCAACCAGGAAAAAACAGTAATGTAAAGTGCCACAACACCATGCAACCGCATGCATCTGGCCACTGCCAGTGTAGGTTTGTTCCATAAATATGATAAATTCAATACAACGGGGTGATCATTTAGAGGCCTCATGCATGCAGCATGTAGAATAGGTGCAAATGCAGCTGACACGGATGCGAGTCAACAATAGAAGCGATCCTAACCACACTAAAAATGCTCATAACTCACTGAAAATGAATCAATTTTCAAGTCGTCACATAAACATTCATGATGAAAACAAAGGTGGTCGTACTAATAAATCACTACCTAATATAATATTCTCTGTAGAACAAACAGAAACATATATAATATAAAGGCAGTGCTAAGTGAGCAGAAACAAATCCAGTTAATAATCTCAGAATTGGAAAAAAATAATAATAATAAAAGAAAGAAAATATGTCTTAAGTGTAGCCTTGCATATTAGACTTACATTATTTGTCAACCATGACTACCCATCTTCTATATGGCGCCTGTGTGATGCAATCTCTCCACTGAACACTAGTTGCCCATGCAGTAGATCTACATGCAGACATGCTGCACCACACTGCATCTATACCTCATCCACAAACATATCATCTTTGTGTTTTGGTTCATTAAATCAGTATCAGCTCTTTAAAAAGAAATCTTCTGCCTCAGCTATGAAGAAACCAGCATCATTAAAACACATCTGAATGATTGTCTCAGGATCAAGTCATCTGCACATGACAGGACATTTGCAGAAACTTGAACATGAGTCATGTGAGCATGTTGTGCTGCTCAGCCGTCTTTTGGTCTCTGGGTAAGTCTGATCAGTGCCAGCATGTTTCTGTGAGGTCTGAGCTCACATTTAGTGACATCCTGTCACACACTGGCCCTCTGGTGTTTGGACCAGACGTCTCCTGGCACTCTAGCACTGGTCTTTTCACAGCAACACTTCATGACATGTTAAATCACTCTGCATTAGTTTACTTAGCATAGAGCAACAGAAAATCCTGAATACAGATCATCAGTGGTCTGAGATGATCTGGTGATGCTATTGATCACTTATGTTAACACTTTCGCTCATTCTTACTGGATAGAAACCTCTATGAGTATCACTCTGTCTGTTATTCACATCCCACACATCATGTGACTGTATACACTCTAGCTCTCTGGTGTGCCCTCTCCTCAGCGTCCATCTGTGCAGCATCATATCCATGACACCTACTCAGGAGCATATGCACCCTCTCAAGTCAGTGGTTGTGTACAAATTCACCTGCTATACATGACAAATAAGTACAGTACATATTTTATATTTTTCTTAATAAGCATTTTTACACCCTACAAAGAGCTTATCATAACACTATTTTCAAATATACATTTTAGATTATACTAGGCTGTTGTGTTTCCTGAAAGCTTTTGGTCTGAGTTTTTTTCTAACACCTTTTTATTTGCTGGTGCCTTTTTTAATCTGAGGTCTGACAGCTTTTTCCCCAATATTTTTTTCTTCTGGAGTCTGATGCCTTCTCTCTTAAGACTTTTTTGTCTGTGCCGTATGCCTTTTTCTGGAGACCTTTTGGTCTGATGTCCAATTCCTTTTTTCCTGGAACTTTTTTTTTGTTTTATTTATGACATCTTTCTTCCTGAGACCTTTTAACTGACTCTTACTGAGCATTGTTTCACCCTACGAAAAGCTATGTATGTTTTTTGAAAATAAATATTTTGGACAGATGCCATTTTTTTGGGACACTTTATCCCTGAAACGATAAGCCTGAAGACAGTTGTGTTTTTTATTTGCCCATCAAGACTTCCTCTAAAATCTGACACCTTTTTTTACCTGACTTTTTGTCCTAGTCTTTTGTCTTTTTTCCAAAACACCCTTTTCATAAATGTGACACCTTTTTTCCTAAGACAATTTCATCTTAAGTCTGGCGACTTTTTTCCTGAGACTTTTTTGCCTGATGTCTAAGACGTGTTTTTCCGACATCTTTCATCAGAAGCTCATCTCAAATTCCCTTTTCCTGAGACTTTTTTGTCAGGGCAGTAATGTATGAAAGAGAGAGATACCATAAAAGAACAAGAAGAAAAATGCTCAATGTCTGGTGCCATTTTTCCAGAGTCCTTTATTATTTGAGTCTTATGCTTTTATCCTGAGACTTCTTCATCTGATGACAGATGCCTTTTAATAATTTTATCTAAAATCTGTTGCCTTCTATTCAAAATGTCTTTTCATCTGAAGTTGGACACCTTTTTTCAGGATATTTTTTCATCCAGTGCCAGACACCTTTTTTTCCTGAGACTTTTTCATCTTGACATCTGCCTTTTTTCCTGAACCTTCTTCTTCAGAAGTCTGACACCCTCACCTGAGACTTTTTCTTGTCTAAAATCAGACACCTTGTTATCTGAGACCTTTTTGTCTGACTCATCTGCCTTTGTCCAACAACCTTTTTTCAGTCTGATACCTTTGTTCCTGAGACTTTATTGTCTTAAGATGTATGCCTCTGTTCCTGAGACATTTTCTTTTTTTAAGTCTGACATCTTTTTACCTGAGACCTTGTTGTCTGAAGACCGACACATTTTTTTCAAATGATCTTTTCTCCTATAGTCTTATGCCGTTTTCCTAAAAACGTTTTCATATGTCTGACACCTTTTTTTCTCATGGCTTTTTTTATGCCTTTAACCTAAGACCTGACACCTTGTCTTGAGACTTTTTCGCCTGAAGTCGGATGCCTTTTTACTGACATCTTTCATCTGAAGCAGGTTCCCTTTTTCCTTAGACTTCTTTTTTTTTTAATCAGGATAGTAATGCACCTAAGCGATAGATGCTAACCACCGTAAAACAAGAAGAACAAGAGGACATCTGTTCTGAAGTCTGGCGCCGTTTTTACTGAGTCCCTTTCATCTGAGCATTATGGCTTTATCCTGAGACTTACTGATCTGAAGGCCGACGCCATTTTACAAGATGTTTGAGATCTTCTAGCTAAACTCTGTTGCCGTTTTTTCCAAATGCCTTTTCATCCAAAGTTGGACACCTTTTTTCAAGATATTTTTTCTTCAGACACCTTTTTCCCTGAGACTTTTTTACCTGAAGTCTGATGCCTTTTGTCCATAGCCCTTTTTCTCTGAGTTCGATGCCTTGTTCCCAAAACGTTGTCTGCTAACATGTGATGCTTTTTTTCCTGAGATCTTTCAATCTGAAGTCTGACATCTTTCAACTGAGAACTTTATGTCCAAGTCCTCTGCTTTTTTCCTGAAAACCTTTTTTAAGTCAGATACTTTGTTCCTAAAACGTTTTTGTATGAAGATTTATGCCTCTAAATCTGAGACATTTTCTTTTCTATAGTCTGACACCTTTTTACCTGAGACCCTTTTGTCTGAAGCTTGACACATTACAGAGGTTTTCCGGAGAACTGATTCTTTTTTATCTGAGATCTGACACCTGACTCTGAGACCTGGGTATGTCCTAAAATGGATACCATAAGTGTGCCAAAACAGGAAGCATAAAAAAACAACAAGTCAGACAAAGTATTATGTAAACTAAGATCCAGCTGCTCTGAATTCTGGTTTCCTTTATATGGGATCCTACAGGTGAGCTGCACTGTGCGATGTAGCAAAACCACAGTGCAGACGGATCATGGGGCTTGTAGGGGTTATTCCCAAGTTCATGCAAAGTCAAATGCACATGCAGTTACACTCATGATGCAGCTAGCTGCTTAAACAAATGTGAGATAAAACAGAGAGCCCATCAATGGCCTGAAATCACAACTTTATTTTTGGTGGGGGTCACACAACTGCAGCGCAGCTGTTCCAACACAAACCAGCTAATGGCAACACAGAGCTGTAATGTGGAGCAGTTAGCAGCCTGACACTGCCTTTATCTTCCTCACCCTGCAGATCATTTCATGTCAAAGCACAAACAAGATATTGTGATGTATGAGAGCCCTTCCTCTTCTTCGCTTACATGTGTGGATTGGCAGGAATAAAGTAAACAGTTAGAGGGGGACACAAAGCATGTGTTATCTGTTTGTTCTTCATCACAGCTTTGTCTTCAGGCAGACAAACACCAGCAGCAGTCCTGCTCATACATACAGCTGAGTAAGAGAGGCTCACACACGTCTGTGTGAAGTCGTCACTGATGTTATCGTGATCACAGCCCCGGGCTTGGAAAATAAATCCATATTCATTAAAATAACATCACCATCAGGGTAATACACTCATAAACATTTACAACCATTTTGTCACATATTGTGTGGCAGATTGACTCTCTGAAAGTCAACCTGTTAGCACCTCACACTATGAAACACAGTAGAGCTCATACAGCTGTCTAGACAGCATCAAATCAAAGCCGGGAGTACAGCTCCCTGACAGGTAAGTACTGGAGGAGGTTGCTTGCATACTGGGTGAGGCCAGACTCTCAGTGCTCTTACCTATCACACTTCTGCCTTCTCAGCTCTCTAATTGGAGCAACCTCTTTAATTGGGTTTGGAAACCATGGAGACGGCTGCTCGGTCAGGGAGCTGATAAGCTGAAAGAGACACCTTCAGCGGAGGAGACAATGCTGGGGTAGGTGGTCTCGGCTTTGCAGCGAAGTAGATGTCTTTGCCGTTGGAAGTGAAACAGAGGAATCTGACGTGGAAGTGTCACACCGCTGTCAAACAATGTCCCACACATTCCTCTGCTACTGCTACTCAATAACAAAAAGTTTTAAAAGGAGACAGCTACAGGCCCGGACATTCAATACAGCAGTCCTGACAAATGAGCCGACCTGTGAAGACCACAAAGCTGCAATAGGAGACAAAAAAGTGGAGGATACAGTGTTCAAACAACTTTTACTTATTGTAAAGTCCCAAAAGTTTAAATTGGCTTCCTGTCCAGTATGTCAGGTGTGAGACCAACCATACCACAACAACTCAAATCTGAGCAAAGGTATTTCTATCATTTCTGGTCAAAACATATCATTACATAGCCAAATCAACAGGAAATACCACATAAACATCTTATTTCATGATGTAAAAGGCAACAACAAGCCTAGTTAGCTTAAAAGTCCCAATGGTGCAGAAAAAAATAATTGCTGGCTGTGTTGAAAGGAGATTTATGTCCTATAAAAAGTATTTACCCTTGGATGTTTTACCCTTTTAATAATTCTATTAACCAATCACGGTTGATAATATTTGCCGTTTTAATAATGTGAATAAAACCTCTTTAATGTCAAAGTGAAAACAGATTTCTACAAAGGAATACCAATCAAATAAAAATATGGAACGTTGAATAAGTGACTGCATAAACATTCAGTCCTCTGAAGTGGCTGATCTAATTCAACACAGGTCCAGCCCACTGACGCTAGTAGTCTCACAATGAGTGAAATGGGGATCACCTGAGTGCAGTGAATGTGTCTAGAGATTGTAGCAAAAAGACACCTGTGTCTGAAGGTTAATCAATGATTCCTGGCTAACATTACACCATGAAGACAAAAGAACACTAAGAAAAGTATTAGTCAGGGGATGGATACAAAAAAATTCCAAGGCACTGATCATCCCTCAGAGATCAGTTAAATCCATCTTCAAGAAATGGAAGGAATTTGGCACATATGTAAATCCATCAAGATACCTTTGACAACACTGAAGGAGTTACAAGCTTCAGCATCTGAGACGAGAGAGACTCTGCAGACAACAACTGTTGGCCGGGTTCTTCACCAGTCTAAGCTTTATGGGAGAGTGGCAAAGAGAAATCCACTGTTAAAGGAAACTGGACTATAGTTCTCTAAAAGGCACTTGGGAGACTCCGTGGTCAAGAGGAATAAATTCCTTTGGTCTGATGAGACCAACATGGAGCTTTCTGGCCATCAGACAAAATGCCAAACACTGCACATTGCCACAAACACACCGTCCCTGCTGTCCAGCCCGGTGGTGGCAGCATCATGCTGTGGGGATGCTTCTTAGGTTTGGAAGGCTTGTAAAGGTAGAGGGTAAAATGGATGGAGCAAATTATAGAAAAATCCTGGAGGACAGTGAATGAATGAATGAATTAAATTGTTTTGGTTCACTTGCAACAAATAAAACAATTTAAAAAAACAAAGTGAAATTTTTGATTTTCCAAGCCAACCAAAAGGGTGTAGGCAGAAGCCAAAGCTAAGTCCTATTTATTCTGCGAGAGAACTACGACTTAAGAGATTTATTTTCCAGTAAGACATTGACCTGAAGCATACAGCAAACTACACAGGAATGGTTCAAAAACAACAAGGTGAATGTTCTGGAGTGGCCAAGTCAAAGCCTGGACTTCAATCTAATAGAGAATTTCTGGTTGGACTTTAAAAGGGCTGTTCACACTGACCCCTATGAAACCTAACAGAGTTTGAGCAGTACTAAGAAAAATGGAGTAAAACTGCAGTGTCCAGATGTGCAAGCCTGATTGAAACCTATCCACACAGACTCAGTGCTGTGATTGCAGCCAAAGGAACATGTAATAAATACTGACTTCAAGCGGATGAATGTAAATGTAGTCACTTATTTTATTATTATTTTCTTTTCTTTTCAAAAAGCCAAATTGTGTTGTCCTAACCTGACACGCCAGCTTCAATAGGAAAGGTTTAAGAAAAAGCAGAGGCTTTGAAAAAAACTCGGAGTGTGATTGGATGAACGTCCTGTATGTCACATCTCTACGGGCCAATAAGAGCAACAAAACATGTGACATAGCAGCTATTGAGCTGCACGTGCGCAGCCACCAGGGGATAAAGCGAAACATGGCGACTATAGACATGTAAGTACTCGACTTTTGTTGTTTTTGAAAATAAAACAACTCACTGCTGTTCTTTGTTCTTCTTTTAATGAAGGATTGTTGTCAAGTTCTGATAAAACTGGCGCTTTAGCAGCATCCACGCTAATCTCTTCCGCCATAATTGCACCGGCCTCTTGCTGCTGCTTGTTTACGTCACAACTCTGCTGCGCCCAAAAGCACTGCCCCTCGTTGCTGATTGGTCCTGTCACTTTCTAACCGGGCCCAAACGGCTCAGACGGGAGCTTTGCAAGACGGATTTGCCAGTGAGAAACAAGGAAACGGGCGTATTCATCTGTTTTGCAAGGTTATTTTTTTTCTCTATTTACTTTTAATTTTCTCTGATTTCTTTTTAAAGTTTCTTATTTCGTACCATTTATTACTTGCAGCCCTCAACTCAAAAGTGCAAGCACACACAAAGGCAACACATACAACACACAGCCCTTAATCATGCCTCTGACTAGTATTGATCTGAATCACTTCATTAGAAAACATAACCTGCGAGGAGTGATGAGAGACACCAAACACACACTATGTTCAGCTGCTGCAGTAAACCTCTAAAACCATTACTATTGTGAGCCGTCTGACCTGCTGGTTGCCATGTGACTGATCTCAGCACCAGACAGAATTTAAACCTCCTGCTCTCTGTTGGACACATGACTAAAAAAAAAGCAAACAACCAAACCAAAACCTGCCTCAAAAATGGCCCTGCCTGACTCCAGAGGAGCTGAAATTGTTTTTAGAAAGGAAATAACTATGTACCGTCAATCCTTCACAAAAACGAAGGTGATAATTAAAAAGATGGCATTCAATTTGTCTGACAGACTTCTCAGTGCTGAAAGCTTTCGAGGAACACAGCCGCTCCTAAATAAATTTAACATTAGAGAGGAAAAAAAATGCAAAGTAGAGTGTGATCCTCTAAAAAAAGGAAATGTCTCTGTCACTAGTCAGAGGAGAAATATCTGCAGGTTGAATGCAGGCCTGCATGGTGGTGCAGAGTGTGCATGTTCTCCTTCAGTATGAGGGTTCTCTCCAGCTTCTTCCTACAGTCCAAAAACATGCTAGGTTAACTGTGCCTACTATAAATTACTAGTAGTGAGCATACCTGCTTGTTTTGCTCTGTGATTGTCGACAACAAGGTCCACAATTATTTGGACAGGGACATTTTTTTTTCCTTTTTTTAAAATAAGGTTATTATTTTATTACTGGAGGAAGTCCTTGTAAAATGTCATTTATAATGATTAATACAATTATAGTTGATTGCACTCACTTGACTTATGTGACCAATAATATCATATTGACCTTACGGTCTAACTTAGTTGGAGAAAGTTAAGCAAATTTAAAGTTCTTCCTAAAAGGAAATGCTGAACTAACATGACATTGTTGTTAAGATATTTCACAGTTTGCATTAAATAAAGTATAGTTTGTGATTTCAGACACCAGCAGAGTTAACTTTAGCACCCGTTTCTGTACTCTCCACGGGGAATATCCTAACTTCATCCTCGTGTCAGAGCCAGAACTCCATTGGACTTAACTTGGGGGTCATGTTAACTAAAGGTCAGAGTTTGATTTTGTTGAACTTTGATTGTGAGACCTGATGGAGATCAGGGCAGAGATCAGTGTTAAAGTTTACACAGCTGCTGGGGTATCGGTCCTGCTCTGCATCTTTTTAAACTGACAGTCTCATTTAGTTTTAATTGCTTAAAATGACTCAGATTTATACCTACAGATGTGAGCAGAAAAGTACCAGTCATGACCAAGAGACTTGTTTTGTTTCTTCATAAAACCCACCTGGAAAATGGATCACTGATGCCCTGCCTCTCTCATAGTTTATTCTGGTATTTAACCTCCCTCCATCTATTATATATACCCCTTATTCAGTTTGGGGTTGAAGGGGGGCTGAAGCTGATCTCTGTTGCACAGCAAGAGGCGGGGTACGCCCTGGACTAGTCATTAGTCAATTACAGAGCCCAAAAACAATTAAATACAGTAACTACCGCGTTTGAAGTCACCAATTAACAAATGAAGATACAATATATTTGGATATCACAAAATCTGCCAAGATACAATTTTAATTTGATGAGGGGACCTACAATCAATATGAGACAATAGGATGTACTGATTTAACATAATTTAAATAAAAGCACTTTTGGCAATTTAATTTGTGGAGGCTTCTGCTTTTTTAGTCAAAAAACATTATTTGGTGATAAAAAGAAAAAGACCTGCGTTTGACTCTGCAGTGTCTTTTCGACTTGATTGTCCCTCAGTCCATAGCCTGAGGGACAGCTTGCATGTGCAGTGGGCTGGCATGAGGCAAAAACAGAAGTGCTGTGTATCTGTTTGGCTTCAGCCGTGATGGAGCAGAGAGAAGTGTAGCGAAGCTGGTGGAGGCACTCTCGTTGACTTAAACTGAAATCTAGACGGACCAAACAAGCATCTGGTGGAATTTAGGGGTTAAAGTTTATGTTAAATTCTTTGATAGACCCAAGTTACTAATTTTCTTTCAATATAAGAGCAGGTCTGTATCCAAACAGGAAGTCAGTGACTCTTAGTGTGAGAGTACAAAGTTCCAAAAAAATAAAAAAAACCAAAAAAAACAAAAAAAGGACAGTTTAAGAGAAAAAAAGGCAAAATTTTAAAATGCAACAAGAAAAAAAAATCATTTACAGTTAAAGGGATATTCCAGTATTTTTTAAATTGTGTCATTTAAGGCACGTAGCAGTAGTAGTAGTGAGCATTGCTCCATTACTGTAAGAATCACTCACTGGTTGTACTGGTCAGGAAGCTAGGCTATACTGTGTAACAGATGGATATAGTTCTCCCCTGAAGTTTTTCGTAAAAATAGGCCACAAAACAATGTTTGCTCAAACGTACGCACTTTTAAGAATTTGCAGGGCTTTGCTTTATACCAGGGTTAAACAACTAAAATCCAAAGAGGTCCAGTCAGAGAAAATGTTAACCAAAGGTTTGGAACACGATAATGTCTGACTTGAGTTAGTGTCATATGTGGATCTGGGTGTGATTTCAGGGACTTGTTTTGCTGATAAAATATGAAAATTAATGTTCCTTTAATGTTGTTAATTTAATTTGAAACACAAGTTTTATTTTAAATAAAGAAACACATTACAGAAGTAAAAGTGGAAAGTATAGTTTGATTGTCATTTTAAAGCTAATTTACAAAATTTGTCACTCCATAAATTCTTAAAATAATGTATAAAATAAAGTGCTTTAACTGTCTCAATGAACTTGATATATTAAATTTAACTAATATTAACACATAACAAATTGGACACACATTCTGAACTTTTATTTGTCTCTTGTTTACCGCCCGGAAGTCAGAGAGTTCATTGGCTGAGTAGCATCAGGTGAGTTGGCTTAACTTACATGCAATTGGTCTGTGCATTTCCTGAGCTGGCAAACCAGTACCGTAAATCCTAGAATAGCTACGCCAATTAAAACAGGAGCACCCTGTCAAATTTAAAGTTCCCTTTTAATCTAATGATTGTAGGTCCGGGTCCAAGTCCGTATCAGATGGCGTCTGGGTTCGGACCCAGGGACCACTGCTTTATACCCTAAAAGCTTCACATTGTTTATGGCCCATTTTTCTCCAAAATAAAACTGATAAACTCGGGAGAAACTGTACCCATCTGTTATACTGTTTACCCTACCGACCGACCCTTACAACCAGTAAGGAAGCAATGCTCACTGAAATCACTGGGGGCTAATGCCACCACTACTGCTGTGCACTTCATACAACTCAACTTCAAAAATACTGGAATAACTAAAAGATAGTTTTAGTTTTAAAGATAACTAAAAACTGAGAGTAATCTCAACTGATGCTGTTACCATCATTAAGTAAAGTGGTAAAAAAATTAGCCCATAAATTTTAAAATTGCGCATTGACACAGTGTTGATAATCTAAATTAGTGGAGCAGCAGCTGGAAAAGAAATAATTTTTCAAGATATAAATTGGATGGTCTGGATGTATCCCTCTCCCCTTTGAGCTTAAGGTCAGATCATTTCCATGATCCATACGCTGCTTTTGTGTCTAAAGGGAACAGCTGTATCTCTATTAGTGAGGCAGGTGTGCAGGCACAGCACTCACTTCTGTTCAGCAACACAATTATCAATAACACTTTAGAGAAGGGGGGCCTGGATGTCCCTCAGAGGGACGGGGATGCTTTAGTGAAAGGTGACCTTGAGTCAGAGGGCTAAAGCGCTGCGCTGCTTTCATTTGTTTGAAAGGACCAAAAAGGTTGTCCTCGCTGCTCTTCTTTGATTGGATTGTCAATGGCAGGATGTGAGTTCTCTGCAGCACACTGATGCCACACATGCATGGAAATGTGGCATGGAGCAGGTGATGGTCCTAAGGGGAAGCTCTTCATTATTCCACAAACTCAGCTCACTAATCTCTAAATAAAAAAAAAAAACTCCTCTCTCTCTCTTTCTCCTCAGCCTCACTCTCATTGTGGCTGTGGCCTTTTCTAAAGAACAGCGGAGCATGCAGAGGACTTTATCTGGCCTCTTTTTCATCTGACCTTTAAAAAAAGTAGCTATTATCTTACCTCCGGGTTGTGTAACATGCACCCACATACCTACAGTAATATCTCAGGCTATTCAAAGGCTATCTCAGCTGATTGTATTTTTAGAACGGTGGCCTGTGAGCAAGAAAAAGCAAATAAGAAAATCACCAGAAGGCACAAGTTGGATCATATTTAGGGCTGGAGTATAATAACACAGCTCATGTGTCAGTGAGACATATTTTTAGTTCAACAGAAGCACAAAAACCTCAGACACAGGAAGAAGAGCCACGCACAATCTACCGCAGAGCAGGTCAACACCTCTTACTTTTTAAAGGGCATGTTTTCAGAGCTGTAACATCACCGTCCCCAAAAACTGCATTGAGTGAAAGATGATTGTCTAAAAATAAGGTACATATACATCCTGGAGAAAAAAATGGCACTTGATGCCTTAAGTTAAGCCACAAACTTTACTCATAGACTCTTCAGAGGTACAGCAAAGGGAAAGACTTTGTGGTTGTAACCCTGCAGATTATTAACTATGGCTGAACATGAAGAAAGAAACCTAAACCCAAGTGTAAAAATGTTTCACATAACACAAAACACATTCTATGAAACACAATAACATCTCTTTTAACACACAAGCATTGCAATTATAGCCAAATCAGCATTTTAATAGATGCCAAATATATTCAAAGAGTAACTAAATCCTCAGAGCACTTTTTTAGCTGTAAACTTACTCATATATTACTATTAAGTAGTACCATTAATCAGTTTGAGTTTATAATAACCTTCACCCTTCTTGGAAGACTGCCAATTCAATGTGTAGAACATTTTGGAGGTCAGGTGCTGCCGGATGAGAAGGCCCAGCTCGCAATCTCCACTCCAGTTCGTCCCAAAGATACTCGCTGTGGTCAGGGCTCTGAAGTGCTTCCACACAGAACTCATCAAACCATGACTTTATAGTCTTTGCAGTCATGTTGGAACAGAAAATATCCTTCCCAAAACTGTTGCCACAAAGTTGGAAATATAGCATTTTCCAACATGTCTTGGTATGTTGAAGCATTTGCAGCTGGCACAATGCAGTGAGGCAGATAATGAGGCCCAGAGTTGCCCATCTGACTGCCGAATGGAGAAGCACTGCCACTGCTGGACAGTCCAGTGTTGGTGTGCTTTACACCACTCTGTCTGACACTTTGCATTGGACTTGGTGATGTGAAGTTTGCATGCAGCTGCTTGGCCATGGAAACCCATTCATAAAGCTCCCCTCATACAGTTTTTGTACTCGCACTAATGCCAGCTGAAATTAAGAGCTCTTCAGCTATTGAATCAGCAGAGTGTTGGCGACTTTTACACAGACTTTTGCACAGTGCAGTTTTTTGTTTTATTAAAAAACCTTCTAGGTCTCCCATATCCCACTTCAACTTATTTCCTTTATCCTTTATTTGTTAATATATATTTCAATTTTTTGCACATATAGTTATATTAAGAGTTCAAGTCTTTATCTCTTGTTCTGACTTATTTTCAATACCGCAATAAATACCATATCATGGGCTTGTCACCAAGGTAATACCGTACCATGAAATTTTGATACCATTACATCCCTACCATGCGCCTTTGCAGCGTTGACCCAGCTCTCTAATTCTGCATGAGCTTCTGCTTCTGGCTGAGTTGCTGTTGTTCCTAAACGCTTCCACTTTCTAATAATACTACTTACAGTTGCATAAATGTATTTTCAAAGAACATTTTAAGGATAGATTAATTAAAAGTTTGGGACTTTTTTTTGCAAAATAATCAGACATAACTTTACGCTTTAATGTATCTGTGTGATGGTCTCATGTCTGTAAACAACACAGGGGAAAATAATGTTACTGTGTATTATTCCTGCTTGCTAAAGCTTGGATATGTGATAAATAATGGTTAATTTTGCAGGGCTGGTGGCCATCAGTCGCTGACTACTTTTCATAAGACATTGTGGGAAACAATAAGTGTTATCTGTAGGGTATAACAAGATTCAGGCACAGCTGCAAAATGGCGTATTCACTGTAGTGAATAGAGAGTGATTTCAGACACTATAACATATTTTTTTTCTCCATGGATCATAGGTTTATTGTCACGAGTTGAGAGGAAGGCCAGCTGGATTTTTATCTGTTGGATCACCTCAAGCCAAAACAAAACCTCTTGATCTGTCATGTCACAGCTCCTGTTTAAATAAATCGACAGCACACAGAGCATTTAATTTCATTCACAGAATACAAGAGCTGTTGGAAGTGCTGCTCCGTCCCTGAGAGGAAGCAGCAGTGGAATGCCAACGTGTCTCCTCAGGCCTTGTGGACAGGCCTCTGGTGACGCAGTCTGGTAATGGGCTCCCAGTTTGGAGAGGAGAGAAGCGGCCCGGGGACTTGGCCTGAGATGAGGAAGAGTAATGATCTTTGGCCGATTACAGAGCCATGCTGAGGCCACTTCCACTCTAGCATTCTCATTCTGCACACCAACAAATGCTCCGCACGGAGTCATCGCTCCAGTCGAGGATGTTTTCTGGTAGTCCCACTGAGAGCGTCTGAGGCTCAGTGTCTGGGATGTGCCCAGGAGTCCCTGGGGGAACCAACACTGTCCCGGGCCCTGGCATTTCAAAATGCCGTCCTTCCTGTGTAGTTTCTGGGGGGCTTCCTGGCCCCGGCTGCAGAGCTGCAACAGATGGCCAACTGGACATCCACGACGCAGCCTTCTGGTGCCATCCTCATGCCACATATGCTTCACCCCGCGGATATGACTTCCTGGAGATTGCTTTCTCACAGTCCCTCACAGCCGTCTCCATGGCTACACAATCCCAATTGTTGGGAATAGACTCGCACAGCAACATTAAAGCCTTCTGAAGCCCTGAATCACCACATGCAAGGCATCCCAAAGCCACTGTGGGGTATTATTTTATCAGCCTAACACACACTGGTGATGCTCCACAGTGGGTAACTGCCGTCACTCTCTCCTAATATTCCTTAATATTGGGATTTCACATGTCATGAAGCTGAATCGTTGCTACCAGATGATAAGATGCGTCTCAGTCAAGCCTCAATAAAAGCTGACTCTTGAGTGAATGGATTTCACTGTCTGCTTATGACAAGATAATCAGAGGCATTTCCCAACACAAAGCCCAGCAGTCATCTGGTCATGCTTTGGGAAACAATCGGCCGCGTTGGCTGAACGATAAGCTTCAGCTAATCAGTGTGATACTTTGAAAGCAAATATGATTGATTATATTGTAATCTAATTTGTTCTACAGAGCGTGGCAGATCTGATTCATGGGCAGGTGGACCAAATATTATGAACATGAAGAAAAAAACTAAAGAATAATTGTTTTTCTTTCAAAATGATATTAAAGGAGCAATGCAGCTATTTACAACATTCAGTTATTAGAATAACAAATATGCCAACTCATACTGGGTGACCTATATCTGTTTGTTTTACACATCCACTGTTCTTCTGTACATTATAGATAGCTATTTCTGTGTAATTTATACAACATGGATTTGTGTATGTTTAGTTAATTATCTACAGTTTTTGTTTAAGAGTTGTTTATAGAGTTGCGACAACAGAGGGGTGGCAACATCTAATAGTGGTTCATGGAACATAGTGGACCTCTGCTGACACCATGCCCTGTTATCCTTGCAAAGCAGATAGATTTGCCAGACTCCACTTCTGACATCAGGCAAGTCCATCTTGAAAAGCTCGAATCCAAAAC
The DNA here is from genome assembly GCF_018320785.1 of Cheilinus undulatus. NCBI lineage: Eukaryota > Metazoa > Chordata > Actinopteri > Labriformes > Labridae > Cheilinus > Cheilinus undulatus. The sequence continues at coordinate 6,998,899 of NC_054872.1, forward strand.
ACTGGTGTCAGAACAATCACTCTCAGTTAAGATGAACAGGATGGTAGCAACGGCTGGGATTTAGATGTATTCAAAGCCATTTCCAATGGCTGCCTCCTGTTGTGATAACCTTGGATGTAGCTTTTACAATAGAATCATTTTTACTAGAACTGGATCACATTTCTGTATGAAATAAAGAATAAAAACATCACGTTTCATGATGTTGAAGAGTTTTTTCATTCTTCTGCCAATCTGCTTCAGCATGGCTTTGTGAGAGTTATGAAGGGAAAGGATTAGTTGTTATGTGAGCGGCTGTGTACAACTGCTGCTAGTAGAATTAGCTCAGATGTAGCCACAGCGGCAGTTTTGTCAGCAAATGAAAATATATAGCTACAGTACAGTTGGTAGGCCATTTCCCCTGGTCGAGGAGACGAGGAAGTGGTAGTTGTGGTTGTAGTCAGAGCGAGAAGAGAGAAAGAGAGTGAATTGAAGTGAAAATACTGACAAAACTGGGAGATCTATTCACTGTTGAGGTATATTCATTGAAGAGTACACCACCCTCTGACGTTCAGTTGTCCGGTGAGACCGAGACTGACAGTGTGTCTGCGAGCAGCGACAGCAAGTCCATGCACCATGACAGTCCACAAGCAGCACATACTGAAGCCGATGCTTTGCCTCCCTGTGGCCAGGGTGGGAGTAATCGCCGAATGCCGAGGAGGGGACATGGTGGGGGTAGCAGGGGTGGTCAAAACACCGTGAATAGTGACGGAGGTAGCTGCAGACATAATAGAAGCCTCAGCCAATGGCAGTGGAGGCAGCAGGAGTGTTCACGGTTGATGTCAGAACATGCAAATTAGATGAGTGAATTTACTCCCATCACAAACTTTGGGTCATACTGAGGATTTTTCTCATTTACAATATGCCTTTATCTCTAACCACTCTCAAACTACAGCCTTTTGAAATCTTGATATCAAAACTGAATATTTTCTTGGAAAAACTCTGGTGCCTACAGGGTTAATTTGTGTCATTATTGAATCAAAAGTGACTGAATGAATCAGTCTACAGGGGGTGCTTTTCCTCCCTTAAAATGTCCAAATGATATAGTCCAGCCCTGCAAAATAATGCAAGTAAATTTAATCTAACCATCATAAAAATAGTGCTCATAAATGGGGAAATTATTGTTAAAAATTACATCAAAATGCATAGATCTTTGTAAAACTGGCACATTTGTTGCTTGACTAGCTGTTTAAGGGGGACCCTGTATAGTACTCTGTCTGGGAGGCCAAAAATTCCTAGCTACACACCTGGGAGCGGGTGTTGTTATCTTGGAGGATAGAGTTTGTCCCAGACAGTGGAGTTATGGGATTACCACAGGTTCCTCAAAACAAGAGTCAACAGCAAAACAAGCTGTTTGGCACTGGCAGAGGAGGTGGACCCACATACTCAGCTCTGCTGCTCATCCCACAAATACATGCTCCTTACAAATGAGGCACTATTTGAAAAGGAAATAAACAAGATTAACAATATTTATTCACAAAAATGCATTGTTACAACAAAGAATTGATCCACCAAGCAAAATTCTCTTGAGTTTTTATCACCAAAGATCTATTTTTTGCTTGTCTTTAGTCTAATCTTCCCAGTAGAAATAAAATGTATCCAACTAATATCTCTGGTCACAATGTAGATGATAAAATCAGCGCTGATGATGGTGAGAAAAATGGTCTGGATAGTTTCAAACAGCAGCCAAATCTGTGCAAACCTAGCCTCTGCAAAAAGTGTAGTATTGATCATTATCTCCAGCACTCTTCGGGCCCGGTGTCTGCAGCAACACTGTGGACATTACCCGAATTGTTGTGAGTAGAACTTTCCATGTCGGGGTTTTTATATTTTGGTCAGACACATGAGTAATTACAAAGAGACAACACAGACACAGCAGCTCATTATCTGCATTCTGTTGTTCTATCACTCCATTCCTAGGGGAGAGGAAACCATGGCATCTCTATGCCCTTGCCAATACTTTGTGGAACAAACAAAGTTGTGAGGCAGAACCAGGAACTAATTTCATTAGCGGCTGCCATTTGTGACTGATTACAGGCTGTTCTGTGAGGCTGGCGAGCAGGTCCAAAGTTCTGGGAGGTTAATAACCAGTAACAATCAATTACTTAACCAATCTGATATGATCAATGGGGTTTCCAATCCAGCAGACAGCAAGATGAGTAGCGGAATACGATAAAACCACAAACATGCTGAATGGTCTCCAGTAGCAGCGAGCTGCAGCAGAGTTGTTCCCAAAACTGTTTTTCATCAGCGAAATGCTGAACACAAAAATATACGATGGAAATCAGAAAAAAAGAAAGAACTGCTCATGCAAAAACACACAGCACAGCCACGACAGACATCGGGGAAAACGGGAGTCTAATGAATAAAGAGGCGAAGTTGAGGACTGACTAATGGGCATGTAAAAACAAGAGATGAGTAGGCTCGTATTAAAACTAAACTCCTGCGCAGAGGTTGGATCACAGTACGTCCATGATGTCAAAAAGAGAAGAGTGCACCAGCAGCATCTTAATTAGTGTACTATCAGTCGTCAGTAGGCCCTCCCTGTATTGCCGTGCATCTCCGTCCACATCAGGACTGATTATTCTAATGATGTCTAAACCTCTGTCCAGCCATTATTCACACATCACAGAGCCCGGCCTTGTTATCTCTGACGGCAGGGCCTCTTGTCTCTCTGAATCCACATCCAGAAAAAAAAAGTGGCTCCTTTTCTTTCCTCTCTGTCCTTACTAAAGGGTCTCAGTTGCCATCAAGCATTCAAGTCACTTATTCAAGCAATTAGGTGAGCTTTAATACTGCAATACAGTTCTGATTTCCAGCATTATTTTCTGGCTGGGGGAGGAAAATATTTGCATTAACAAAGCTACCTCAGCTAGAGAGAATATAACAATTATCAACTATGCAACACTGCAATATTACCATATTGAACTTAACTGAGTATAAGAAAGCCTGGTAGAGTTATTGGGATACCTGAGGTTGAAAGTGCATAAAGCTACCATGAATGTGCTCTTAGATTTTCCAAGCAATTTCTTTGACAAATCTTATGTGGGATTTTTGGCCTCAGGTCTCAGGAAAGTTCACCAAAGGTTAACATCAGTTCTTGCTCTAGTAAGCATGAAATCTGTAGATTCATTCAATCCATACATTATTTAATCTGCTCTGTTTCTGTCTGCCTGTTGTTGAAATAGATGGTACACTGTGATCGAATGCTGACCCAGATGTTTAAATAAATACACAAATGTGCAAAACCCTAAAAGCAGTGCACATGCTGGTGTTTTGATTTTTAAGGTGTTTGTGTTGAGCCCAGAGCAAGCTGTAGCAGCCGATTTCCCCCCCCCCTTTTTTTTTTTTTTTTTTTTTTTTTTTTTTTTGGCATATTTGTCACACTTACTTGTTTCACACCATGTATCAAATTTTATTAATAGACAAAGATAGCCAGACTAAAAAAAGAACTGAAGTTTTTTAAATGAAAATTTCATTTATTTAGGAAAAAAGTCATCCAAACCCTCCAGGCCCTATGTGAAAAAGTCATTGCCCCCTAGTTAAATTATGAGTTAACTGTGATCTACAACATTTTTTGTAAAGCTGAATTAAATTTCACCATCCACATCCTGACCCTGCTACTGCCAGCCCTGTTAGATCCAGAAATCCCTGTAATAGAACCTGTCCTACAAAGTGAAGTAGGCAAAAAGATTTAAGAAAGTTACACATCATAGCGCCATCTAAAGAAATTCATTAACAGATAAGAAACAAAGTCACTGACATTTATCAGTCTGGAAAGAGTTACAAAGCCATTTCTAAGGCTTTGGGACACCAGAGAACCATGGTGAGAACCACTGTCCACAAATGGAGAAAACTTGGAAAAGTGGTGAACCTTCCCAGAAGTGGCAGCCCTAAAAAAATTACTCCAAGAATGCAACGACGACTCATCCAGGAGGTCCCAAAAGAACCCAGAACAACATCTGAAGACGTGCATGCCTTGCTTGACTCAGTTAAGGTCAGTGTTCAAGATCAACAATCAGGATTCTCCATGGGAGAGTTCCAAGGCCGAAAAGAACACAAATAAGTTGTTTCCACTGAGCGGTTGGTGATGTTGTAGTACTCGAGAATGGTCTTGAATGTCTTGCCTCAGATTCGAGAGCATTTTTACGCGGTTTTGTCCTGTCTCGGACTGGCCGGACTCTGGATTTACCATCAAAACAGTTCAAGACCAGCACTGATCTGATATTCCTTCCTCTGTTTTGCCTTGATCTCGACCCCAAAAGTCTTGGGAAAGTCTTGGTCTCGAATAGTGTGGTCTTGAGTACAACAACAGCGGTGAGGTTCAGTTTGGTATGGCATGGTGCACTTTTTTTTGCATTTCCTTTAACAAAAGTTGAAAGGGTCCCAAATAACTGACCTGTACTGTCCTACTTTTTAAGCCCCCTTCTGTAGGGATGCCAAGCTTACCTTTCTGTCCCTCAACAGTGACGCTATACACGCAATAGACTCACTGCAATTTGCTGATTGAAAGAATCGTCACTTCCAGCACAAAAGCAGAATCAAACACAGACACAGAACCAGCCGTGTTAAAATACCTTGGCGATTTTGAAAGAAGAATATCAAGAGGACAGTGTTTTTCATCAATGATGTCAGCCACGGACAGCCTCAGAGGTGCAGACGATCCTGGTGATTGTTGGTGACGAGGAGGTGCTGTTCCAGCTGGTGGCGTAGCCTTGCCATCTGGCTTACAACAGCGCCCACCATGTTAGGGTACAATTGTCTTTTAAACCCAAACTAGTGAGGGGTTTACCGCACTAAACCATACTCAATCAAACCAGACCGACTGGGCTCGTCTCACATTTAACTAAAAACATCCCAATGATCCACAAGACTTTTGGGAAAATATTCTGCATTTCATCAGTAGAACTTCACACCAACAGTCAAACATGGTGGTGATCGTATGATGGTCTGGACCAAGACCTGGACCACTTGCCGTAATTGATGGAGCCATGAATTCTGCTCTCTACTAGAAAATCCTGAAGGTCAGTTCTGAAAGGACTGAGGAAAAACAAAATGAAGGTTTTGGACTGGCCTAGTCAAAGTCTGGACTCAAATCCAGTTGAGCTGTACTGACTAAACAGGCTGTTCATGCTGTAAAACCCTCCAGTGTGGCTGAAATGAAACAATTCTGCAAAGAGGAGAGGGCCAAGATCCCTCCACAGTGATGTGAAGGACTCATTTACAGTTATTGCAAACGTTGATTGTAATTGTTGTCAAGTTATTAAGTTGGAGCAATGACTTTTTCACCTTGGGTTTGGTAGGTTTGGGTGGCTTTGTTTCCCTTAATAAATGAAATCATCATTGAAAAACTGCATCTTCAATCAGGTTATCGTTGTCTAATATAATACAAATATATCAAGAAGGGATGGAAGCAGATGAGAAGGCTCTATTAAGAAAAAGAACAGGGCAGCTAAAAAAATAATGATCAGTTCTTAAAAGGGGAGAAATGTTTAGATTCAAAATCTGAAGTGTGAACTCAACTTTGAACTCTCTTTTGAAGATTGAGCTTGCAAAACACTCAAAGTAAAACTATTTCCTGGTACAGCTACATTTTTAGACATTCGATTGAAAAGATCACTGAAAGTTGTTTTTGCCTAAAGAGCTCGACACCGAGACCCCAGCTCCTACGTTTGCTTGTAGTTTCAACAGTTTGTAGGAGCTTTTTTTATTTCTTATTTTTCACATCAGTTCACATAAGAAGCCCACATTATAACTTTATATTTCCTAATGTTTGTTTTCTCCAAAGCATTGACAGCTGAGCTTCAGTAATTGTTCTGAATACTAAATACCCCAAACTAAGACTCACAAAAACACTGCTGACCCTGCTGAGTTTAAAACCTCCCAGATTGCTTTAAATAGTATAAAATGGATTTTTTTTTTAAATATTAATACAACAAAAACAAATATATCCTCTTTCAACAAATCATTTAGTCACTTACTCCACAATGTACTAAAATACAAAGCAAAGATTTCAACCTCTGCAGGCAGCGCAGAGTCTGGGCTTTAACCAACCCAAGAAAACACAACTTGGAACTTTGGTGCTAAAGATAGTGGGAGTTAACCTGATTTGTTTCACACATCCATCTGGAAAACCTCTCATACATAACATTTGGGAAAGGGTAGAGGCTTTGAAAAA